>NC_031983.2:2092620-2462620 GCF_001858045.2 Oreochromis niloticus
CCACACAGTAAATAATACTGAGTACAACAGATCACATGGTCAGCCTCTTCCAAGTGGTCAGAGCATTTATCAACTTCTGATTTTTAAATGGATTTAACATTGATGTACTGAAAGTTTTTGGAGTGCTGAGTGAGGTCATTTATGCAGTGAATCAGGTCCACCACCCAAGAACACAATTCATATATATTCTGCAGCATCAGAGCAGACAGGTAGGACTAACCTGCTACTTTCAGAGATATCTGTGTCTGCTGCACAGTTATCCAAGTAGCATCTCCCTGGCACTGATTGGTCTGATTAGGGCAGTTGGTAGCTTCCGTAGTTTCAGGTAATACATCTTTGCTAAACAAACCAAGTGTGGCATAAAGATGTGAAGCCATGATGCCAAAAACACCTTTTGCATAAAAATGATGGATGCATAGCCAACACTTGCCCCAGATAAAGGAAACAGTAAAGGCATGCTAAAAACAAATACAGCCATTACCAGCAAACTGTCATAACTGACTCTACTGCTGTGCTCTGGAGTTCACCTTTACTTGCTCAGATTCATTCTCCACACTCTGGACAGCTAACGCGCTCCCATTGCTCTGCACAGCCAGGAACCAGCAGCCAGCTCTCCACTCATTTGTCAACCACTCCACCCCCTCTGATGTGGTTCAATATAAGCCATGTAATAACTACAGTCTCCTATATGTTCATCCATCAATCTCCATGTCTAACATTAGCCATTCTGACCCCTGTATAATGACACATTTTGATATGAAAGCTGCTGTGAGTAAATATGAAATGTTACGACCAGTATAGGGACGGGAAATGATATGAATTTAGCGATGCTGATTCGGGGTGGGTATAGCTTTGGAGGTAGAGTAATGATTACTAATCAGAACTGTTTGATGGTTTCATGGTTCGATCTCTGGCTGCTCATGCACATCGTCTCATAATTACCACTTAACGATATAAACCTACAGCTACAGCCTCACACACCAACACAAATCTCTATGCTAATGAGGACACACAAACCATCTTTCTCTCAGTATTTAGATATGAACACAAAGATGAAAACCAGCACAAACAGACCTTACAGCAATTCTACTTTAGAAACATGAGCAGCAGGTAACGGAGGCTGCAGCCTGACTGCTCATCAGTTTGTCACCTGTTGAAGTTAATGGTTTGTCTCCTGGGCTGGAGTCGGCACTCACTCGCCTAACATCACTCTGGCCTCTTGACCAGCTTAACGTTAGCATGCAGGCTGTGCAGGGCTTTCAGGGCTCAAGTTGCACTTTACCACTGCGCTCTTGCCCTTTGTGCAAGTGGAACGGATAACCAGGATTGATGGGCGGAATAACAATTCCAAGGAACTGAACTACTGGGAACCAGTTCTCTAGAAGAACTGGTTCCTTTAGAGAACCCTTGTAGACCCAATTGTTGCAAAAACCTACAGGTTTGCAACAATTTTTTTAAATTTTAACATTATATTTTAATTACACACAACCCAAAATTATATGATACATTTTAGGAAAAGTGTTCAAATAAGACACTATGAAGTTTTGCTTTCGAGTTCTGGGACTCAAAATGAACTCTTTGGCAGTTCTAGTATAAAAAGCTATTCTTCTATCAAATATCACATGTTTGGTCATGTGATGGTGAAGTAGGAGGTAACTTGAAAATATTTTCTAAAAATCAAAAATCAAAGTAGAAACCTTGATGTCTCTGGTGGCCCTCAGGCCATAGCCTTCCTTCCCAAAGTTGGCCACAGTGAAGCATTCACAGGAGGCCCCATTTTCCTTAGCCCAAGACATCAGTTCAGGGAAGTGGTCCTCCCTGCTGCCCTCAAACACAATGGACATGCCTGAACACATACACACAAAACAAATATTATTATTTTTACTTATTTAGTCCAATGGGATGGGTATGGTAAGTCTCAATCATGTGTTAACATAATACTATACACGTACTTACCCTTCTGCTTTTTGCGGATTCTCTCCACCAAGCCTCTTATTTGGATGTACTCCTCCCACTCTTTACCAGCAGACGCTGCTGCACTGCTGCATTCTGGGAAAACACATTGTCAACACTTCAACTATACAGCCACCTTAACCAAGAAACCAGAAGGAACAATAAATATTCAAGCACAGAGCAGAAATCAGCACATGAAGGCTGCTGAACATCTGCAGAAAGTCACTGGTCTAACGTCTGCTGATGCTGCAGGATCAGGGCCACTTTCTGTATCTACCATTTTGCATTCAGCTATCAGGACTTAGAGCAGTCTGCACAGCTGAACAAAACACACAACTGAGCTAGTATTAGCTTACATAAACAGCTTGTCTGTATGCTACTGTATTTATTTTCGACGGCACCTCAAAAGTCCCAACATTGCAGTGTAGAATGCAGCTCTGATGATGCTTACGGACTGTGTCTCCATTTTACTTTATTTTACCATTTCCCACCTGGGCATAATGAGCATTTCATAGTTTTGCCTGTTAAATTTAACACTTTAAATATCATCCGGTGTTCAGCATCAACACATCAGTCTCACTGACCTCTTTTGTAATTTTACTGGTGTGTAAATCAAAAATATTATAATTTATATTGTTAGGTAACTGATTATAGCCTCAGTTATCGGTATATTGGTTGTATTCACAATAGAGCAGTGTACGTGCACACAAACTGTTCTATTTCTGCACTTTGCATGGAGACATACTCTGCAACAGTTCAGCAATCAGGTTCATCATCTCCTTGGGGGAAACCACAGCCATAGCTCCTGAGCCTGACTTCTGAGTCTTCACTCGACTCTTCTTTCCCATGATGCTGGATGGACAACCAGGCTGAGACAGAGAGAGAAAGCACACCATTAACCACTGTTACTCTGCGCCACAGTATCGAGGCCTGTCAGTGAGACATCAACACATTACAAATCAGTTTTCAAGCTAAGCTCGTACCTCAGCAAACCATTACATAGACATTCGTTTTCACAATACAAATTGATTACAATAGAAGAGAGGTTTTACCAATCTGGTTCCATTTCTGCCCTTCACTTCATCCACCACAAAGTGTTTCCCTCTTACTTTCACAAAGGACAGGGGGAGCCATCCTGCAACGGCCAATTCAACATACATGGGACAGCCTGGAGCTACGTGCCTTCCAGTAAACCAACAACTGCGATATGCAAGTAATGGTGGTTATCAACTTGGTAGGTCAGTCTAGGTTTTTCAAATCTAAAGTCAGGTGACAAATGACAAGGAAAAGCCTAAACCTGCAGGGCAAGGACTCTATAGTGCTGTGGGGGGAGTTTAGCTTCCATGGTTTGGGTCTACTTTTCCCAGTGAGAGTCATTGTTAATCAGTCCACAGTTGTTCTGAGTGTCAAACTCCAGTCCTCTGCTCGTTTTTGAGATATCCCTGCCCTACCTGCTGCTGATTGCCTGGATCAGGTGTGATTTGCCAATAAGAAGCTATAAGGACAGGTTAGTTGGAAAACAAGCAGGACAGCAGCCCTCGAGGCCTGGAGTTCTAAGTAATCAGTTTCATTCTATGATGGCATATTTCTTTTCTCCATTCTTAGGACGCGAGGGCTCAGTGACTGGTGTGGTAGGGATTAAAATGATGTCAGTCCCACATTATGCAGTCAACAGAAGCCAAACCAAGTGGAGTATTTCAGACCAGTGTGTTAGAGTGGGTTTTCCACCACCATCATTCAGGGAATGTCTTCAATCCAGACTGTTTTTTATTTTTAAATACTCTTTGTTTAAATCGTTTATTAAAATAGTCTCCGTGTGTCCCAAAATGGCTTGATCTCGCTGTTATCGTGTCATGTTTCTTTTTGTTTAAATCCTGCGGGCTGAGCGGGCTTAATGTGATGCTTTTTATTCACATGCTGCTCCTATTTTTAGTCGCAGTGCAATACTCACATTCATAATGGGTTCACAACTGAGCACTAAATGTGCATTAAATGAAGCATTAAAGCAAAAAAATTAATTAACTATTGTCTTGAGGATTCGTAAATATATCAGTGTATCTATCCACCAATAGAGCATCAGTTAGGATTTAAAGCAATTTTATTTTCTGCTCAAAAACGGAAGAAATTGCACAAAAACAATCTGTAGAGTCGGAGAACGGGAATTTATCAGAAACACAAGTTGACAAAAAAGCAGTGTCTGAACGCGAATACAACAAATCTGTTACCAAAGCTGCTGATAAAGGGCGTGCTGCTGTCACCATGAACAAATGGAGTTGGAAAATACTTTTACAAAAACCTCAAGTGCATTCCAACGAGCGACGTTCCTGGTGACTAGTCTGACACTAAGAAACACTCAGATATCACCGTTAACTTTGAGATTTGTTTAATGTGAAAAACTCTAAACAGAGGCTCCATCTTCAAGAATGAATCACGCTGGACGAACATTTATGACAACCACTTCTTCTTCTTCAATCATAATTAAAACGATAAATCATCCATGCATTTTCTTCCACTCGTCTGAAGTCAGGTTGCGCGGACAGCAGCCTAAGCAGGGAAGCCCAGACCTCCCTGTCATCGGCCACATCTGAAATGAAATTTTCTAAATTTGTAAAATGAATCAAATGTCTAAACTTTATCTTAAATTCTTATTTGTTAAATTTTACTTATAACTGGGAAAATTAACTTTGACTGCTTCACTATTATTTCCATTGTTGCAGGATGGAGCAGTCGAAATCTTCCCAGTGGTACTGAATACGGTATTGTATCAATAGTATCGTGACAACCCTAGTGATTCTATTTATTCTACCTTTTGACTCTAATGAGGATGAAAAAAATATTTATAAACTTAAACTTGTAATAAATATGAAGCTAGTCAGGGCTCGCAAAATTGCTAGCCCGACGTCCCGGGGCTAGCGGTTTTTCCAGTCGGGCTACCAAAATCTATCTCAGCCCTGCCCGTCGGGCTATCATAGGAAGGAAAAATATGTGTCAATGCTTTTGCATTCTTTCGAAAATGTAGCTGAGTAATTATGTCATTGGCATCGATGAGCCTCTGTCAATCTGTGACAAACTGAAATCGCGTTTGAATTTGTGCTTGTTTTTTGCTTTCACTTTGCGATCGCACGAACGGTGTGTAGAGAGCGGCAGCACTGATTGGTGAGTGACGATTAGTTGCGCACCAATTCCTCTGACATCGTCTTATCACTCATTAGCTTACTATTCAAACGTGACAAGTGAAATCTCCCACAGCAAGCTTAAACATGTGAGAGGTTGATTGGGCAGAGAATTGCTGACCGTTATGTGAGTACGTGTGTAAAAGCAGCAGGATTTACGCCGGTATTTTAGTTCTGCTGAGCCAAATAAGACAGGTCAGGGTGAAGAAGGGACAGCCAAAGAAAAGCCGACCACAAAACGGAAAAGTTACGACAAATCAGACTATGAGGCAAAAAGAAAGCTCAGCTTTTTTGGTTTCATGGACAAAAGAATTTATGTGGCTGGAATATGACGAGCTAAATAACATCATGTTCTGCCGGGTGTGTCGTGAGTTTCCCTCGATATCTGAGTCGCCAAGCGCCTTTGTAACTGGGACCAGTAATTTTAAGAAAGACCCCATCAGAACCCATGAGAAATGCAAGAAATGTATTATTGCTCAGTCTGCAGTATCTTTCCCAGAACAAACAGCAATTGCAAAAAACATACTAAAAATAAACCAAGCACAAGAAGAAGTCCTGAAAAATCTTTCCAAAGCGTACTATGTTGCAAAGAGTGAACTACCATTGTCAAAATTTAGCAGTCTTTGCAAACTTCAAAAAGCAAATGGCCTCGATCTTGGTTCCCCTTACCCCTTACCCGTGACTTCAGTGGAAATTTCAGATTCAGGATCTGACACAGACTGATTCATGTTCTACACAGTTCTTACAAGTTCATAGAAATTTCTGTTCAGTTAGAACCAAGTATTTGAGTTGATGATTGTAATTTTTATACAGTTGTTGTGATTTGTATTTTAACAATTTTCTGATTAATTTTTGTTTCCGTTATAATATTATAATTTAATGTATAATATTGTAAAGGAAACAAAACATTAAAAAATTGCTCTCTTTTTTATTCGGGCTACTTAAAATTATTTTGGGCTACCAAAAACTGAAGAGTGCCTGTCCGAAGGGCTACCAGAGATTTTGAAATTTTGCGAGCCCTGCTAGTGATTGAGCCCATAAAATTGTCGAGAAACTGGTTTCCAAGTCTTTCATAACCATCGTTTATATACAGTCTACACTCTTAAACAATAGAGAATGCATTATGGGGTCAAGACTTGACCCAAAAAGTATCGCCTCTCAGCCAAATTTCACTTTTCCAACTGTAAGTCAAACCAAGCCATCAATAATCATCTCGTCAGACACCAACCGTGAAAAATCTCAGTCCTGCAGACACCTTTATGTATACATTATACACATTCTGTGCATCCCTACTTAAACTCTGGTGGTGCAATAGAAAGCACTATACTGAAAAAGAGTGTTTGAAAGAAAACCGATGTTGTGCCAAAGTGATTCACAGTATTTGCATGTTTGTAAATTACCTGTTGGCCTATTATCTATGAAATGTGTCAGACATATTTTTTGTGAATAATATCAAACCATTTTAAGCCAGAAAGAACATTTGTAGCTTCTACCTTATGACAGCAATCTGTTTTAGGCAAAGCAATTTTTATATATCCATTATTTATTAATTTAAAAATGTCACTGAAATTAAAATTGCCATTTTCAACACAGAGATTGTAACAAATATACCATGACAGTTATATAAAGCTATTTTAAGTGCCAAAACAATACTGGATTGACTATAATGTAGAACAATTAAAGAGACGGGTGATTTCTTTATTTCCTGTTGACAGACTATGTATCAATAGAACCAAAGACTTTAGACATAAACACAAAGAAACACCGGAAATCACTTTTTGGCACAACACCGGAACTACACTGAAACCTGTAAAAACGGTTAGTGAACGCAGTTGTTTCAAATGAATTATCTGTTGCTAAATCAAAACTCGGCTTCCTCGCTGAGGACACTTTCTGAGTGAGCTGCAGGAAACACCCACGAATTATTTGGTTTTCAGCTATGAAAAAACGTGAGGCTTGTGTAAGCTAACGGTTGTGACAGCGGTCGAGGCTTGTCGTGAATATTATGCCGTACAGCGACATATCAGACACTTTCCCTGCTAGAAATAGAAAATAAGTTTAGGGGCTTCGTTTAAACGTGATACAAGTAGAGTACTAGCTAAGCGTTAACCCTCCTACCAAATGACTGGCACACACGACTAGCTGGGTCTCGGGTTGTTTCGCCTGTGTCACCAGGCCAGCAGCTAGCTTATAACCATAAATTAATCACGCCAAGACGAACAGAGAGGTAACTGGAGCGGGGCAGCAAAATAGCTCATTCATTTCCCACTAGCTGTTCTCTCTGAAGGCTAGCCAGCAAGTTGCGAGCTGCTTAGCTGGCAACTAATGAAGGGTCAGGTTGGAGTTATAGCGTGGGCTAACTTGCAGTGCTGGCTAATTTTAGCCTTGGCTGTTATAAACACAACCACTTCCGCGCCACACGCGCGTTTATAGAAAAGCTCCACTGAATCAAACCAAACTACATTCGCATTTTGTCTCAGGTACTCATACCTTCTGAAGTGACAGCAGCTGTTCCCTCTGACCCTGCACTGAAACCAACCCTGACTTTGTGGCGCATGCGTTTGAGCAGTCGCGAAGTACGCCTCACGCCCGGTCCACGCCCACAATCACAATGCTGGTTTCTGGCGTTGTAATTGGTTGATGGAGACCATGATCCAGGAAGTTGAACGTTTTATAATGTAAATTTAAGAAGAACCTCTCCTGTCTCGCACTGCAATTGGACGCCTACTTTTAGAAAGATTAAATCGACCATAAATGGTAATGTTGAAACTGTAATGATTGGCTGAAAGTTGTGCCTGTCTAATTGTGCCAAGGTTTTGATAATAGAGTGGATTTGTTAGGGGTAAATGATGAAGTCCATCTACAGTGAGGCATCCTGGAGCAGATTACATACATTTTATTAATACCTGCAATGTCACACTAAAACCATGCAATCAAATCAATGACAATAAGCTAAGGCTAAGGATGTGAATGTCCCTGGTTCAGTCAAACTGAAACATGCAGCATTTCCATTCTTGTCATTTACTATTTGCTGTTTCGATCCTGGCTGCTTTAGTCTCTGTGCCAAATCCTTGGGCGAGGCACTGAACCTTGAGTTGCTCCTGATGTGTTCATCAGAGTGTGACTGTTATGTAGAAAGCACTTAGGCATAGGGAAATAAACTGCTTGTATGAATGGGTGAATGACACATGCTTTGAATTCTCACAAAGAAAAGTGCTGCATATTTACCATACAGAACTAAAGCTTTGTTTAGTATTATATGAAAATGAGGAACAAGCTGCCCCTGGTAACTAAATGATACAGTCTATTTTCTTTTTAAAATAGGAGCAGTTCTAGGTAAGTTTTAGTTCACTAGTTTCATGGAGGACATTATCAGATCACTAGGCACACTCAAAGATTTATTTTTTAAAGCAAGAAAAAAAACACTGGTTATTACCTTCCCAGAGAGGTTTGGTTCTTGGTAGTGTTTGTGTGCATACGTGTCATGTTTTCTGTCTGTAAACATGATATGTTTGAATGAATTCTAATAAAACTTTGTAGGTGTGCAGAGCGGGGTCATGGTTGGCTTATATACACCAAAGTCTTCAAAGTCAGCTTCTGTACTGTTCTGTACAATGGTGAGTATCATCCAGCTCTTTAATTATATTAATGTGTCTAATTGAATTCTTAAAGAGATATCTGGGTAACTGTAAGTATTTATAATATATAATACTATATATTATATATATATAATATATAACCTTGCACTGGCATGTATATATTTATGATATTTCTACAGTCAAAGGTTCTGATGTTTGCTTTGACTGCTCTGTGTGTGACCTCAGTTTGGTGAGTACAACTCAGAAGACTTCTTCATGCAGCTGTGAAGAAACACCTGATATTTGTACAAAACACCTGAAACTGCGTCGAAATGATTTATTTACAAAAACTTACATTAAATGTAATATTATGGCATCTTAATGTTTTTGTTAATCTAGTCAGTCAAGCACTTTAGACTGTTCAGTGAAGCTGTATTTTATCAGTATGAGTAAGATACGTACATGTATGTTCACATAATCAGAATCAGAATCCTTTATTGATCCCTAGGGGAAATTATTTCTCGTTACAGTGCTCCATTATAAACAAACATTAACAGAGACAGACAATACACTAACTAAGAATAGCACAATATATACAGGCATATATATACATAAAAGTCACTTATTAATAAATAGCTGAAAAAGAACATGTGCAAGAAGGGTGTAGCTGTTGCAGTAAACAGTGTGTTAGATGGATAAGTTGTACAGGGAGATGGCCACAGGCAGGAATGATTTCCTGTGTCGTTCAGTGGTGCTTTTCGGTAATCTCAGTCTCTCACTCAACGTGCTCCTGTGACTGACCAGCATGTCATGGAGTGGGTGGGAGGTGTTATCCAACATTGTCTTTATCTTGGACAACATCCGCCTCTCCGACACCACCTTGAGGGAGTCCAGCTCCATCCCCACAACATTACTGGCCTTACGAATCAGTTTATCGAGTCTGTTGGCATCTGCAACCCTCAGCCTGCTCCCCCAGCATGCAACGGCATAGAGGATCGCACTGGCCACAACAGACTCGCAGAAAATCCTGAGCATTTTCTGGCAGATGTTGAAGGACCTCAGCCGCCTCAAAAAATAGAGACGACTCTGGCCCTTTCTGTAAAGTGCTGTGGTGTTTTTAGCCCAGTCCAGTTTATTGTCAATGTGGACTCCAAGGTATTTTATACCTGTATGACATGACTGAAAAAAAAACAAGTTGGCTAGGGCGCACCAAACATTTGTGCCCATGGACCACGAGCATGGAAATCACACATGCTTGTACTGAATATATGGAAACTTGTTGTATTTTTTTCTACTTTCTCATTTTTCTGTTCTTGTGTCATCTGATGTGAAATATGTTTTTGTGTAATTTATGGGTATTTGATTAATTATATGTGGAATAGAAACATGTCCTCTTCAAATGAGATAATCCTGTGATGTCTGTTTTTGTCTTAGGGGACTTTTGTCATCTCTTTCTATCACTCCAGGTTAAATAATGAGGCACATCAGGCTCATGATATTTAAGGACTTCATGGCTCTGCTCTTTCTGACAGATTGAAGCTGCTGGCTCCTGTGCATTTTGTTCTCGAACTTTGTTTGTCTACTTCCCAGCTGCCTGTCAAAAACCTGCTTGACAATTATTCTCTCTTGGTTTTTCGAGCACCGCCAGCCACTCCTGAGTATTCAGCTGACTGCTACTCAGTTTATTTATTGACCTCTCGCTTAGAAATAGGATGAAGAGTTCAGTCATCCGAGAGGATTTCAGAGTAGAGCCAATACTTCTTCATGTTGAAAGGAGCCAGTTGAGGTGGTTCAGGTATCTGATTCGGATGCCTCCTGGGTGAGGTGTAAGAAACTGCAGCTAAACCAGGTCCTGGAAGGTTTAATCTGACCTTGCATTTAGTCCTGGAATAGCCCTAATCTTCCTTTGGGAAATGAGTTCATAGAATCCAGTTCTAGGCCAAGCGTGGATGCATTTCAAACCATGACTGAGAAAGCTGGTTTAATACTTGTCTAGGAAACCATTCATGAATTGAAACCATTGCAACTCCATTTTGTTCGAAGGTCCATCTTTCAGTCTCTAGATGGCAGCATTACTCTTTCAGTTATTAAACATCCATCCGTTCATCCTCTTCCACTCATCCAATTTTAGGGGCACAGGGGGGCTGGAGCGTGTTCCAGCTGTCATAGAGAGAGGCAGGCTGGACAGATCTAACACAGACGGACAGACGACACAGCATCAGTACGTGTGTACAGTGCATATGAATATTATTATTGTAGTCTTTAACTTATATTATACAGCGCCCTGAGGCAACTGTTGTTGTAATTTGGTGCTATAAAAATAAAATACAATTACATAAATAACCAATGTAGTAACTATGTAGTAACAATGTGCTCAGTGCTCCTGAATGTGTATTAGAATTTCACACATGATAATGTTGAACCACCATGAACTCTCCACTTGTCTGATTAATGGCTGATCTCTGAGAATGTTTTTAAACAGCTGTTTAATCATTCAGTAACACTGTGTCTGACTTGGTTTAAAAAAAAAAAAAGACGTGGGTATTTTTAAGTGGACATCATGTCGGCACAGAACGCGTAGCTTTATTGAGATACGTTATTGTGCAGTCCCAGTCATGGCACAGGTAATCCATACTGAGCTGACGTCTTTATTTCGGAGCGCTCTGTCGTGCTCTGTGTCCTCGCTGGCTTCACCTGCCGTTTCCAGTTGTTTTCCCATCATCCCGAGCTCTCTGCCTCTCCCCTCTTCTGTGTGTGCCTGTGTTTTTGTCTTTGTGCAGCATTGGGCCTTGGAGTGGTTCCCGCTCTGGAGCCATTGACACCTGCTGATAGTCACACTCATCTGCCGCTACCACTTCCATAAAATCGGCGTCTGTCCCATATTTACTGTCAGGTTAAACCAAAGAAAAGACACTTGTCTATAGATCAGTAACAGAAGGTCAGACACCAGTCATGTAACAGAAATATAAAGAATACTCTATTATCATCCTCTTTCAATTCAGTTTTATTTCTACAGCGCCAAATCACAACAACAGTTCCCTGAAGGTGCTTTATAAAGTAAGATAAAAGCTCCACAATAATACAGAGAGAACCTCAACAATCCGATGACCCTCGGAGCAAGTACTTGGCGGCAGTTGGAAGGAAAAAACAGTCACTGCAGATGAGGATTTCTCATCTTATCTTTTAAGCACAAACACCATTTATTCAGAAGAAAAGAATGAATGAATTATCTAAAGCAGCTGTATTAATTTTGTGCTTACAGGAACAGTTTCAGTCTACTAGGAGAAAAAAACATTTGTATCTATGCTGTGACTTACTCATATCGTGTGCAGGAAGTGGCAGCAGGAAGAAAATAACCCTTCAGGAACATATTTATGGAAATGTGAGTCTTTCAACACTGACAAAAAACCAAATGTCAATAATAACAATTTTGCTGTATAGAAATAACCTTTTATAAAAAATAAATATTGCCGTTGTCGAACTGCAGCTGCGATACAGTCCTGTGCAAGCCTTCAGACACTCATTTCATATTATTTTTCTTTCAAGGACCTAGACCTGTCCACTCATGGTAATTTGGAGGCTTTTAATCATTAATTTAACAGTTAATTTAACCGTTTATATCCAACATACACCTTTAATGACTTTAAAACACAAGAACTGGGAGAATAAGATTAAATATGTTTTGGATTTTCTTTGATCCACACAGAGTCAAAATTGGACTTGCAGGGTCAAACATATACATACACCTCCACTAATATTTGCTTCCCGTAGCATCAGCAAGCTTTGGGCATAGTTCTGGCTCAGTCTTTGTTTTTGGTTTGTAATTGGTTGATTTCCTGGTATGAACGTCACTTGGGGTATGAATGTCACCTCTCAGGTGGAGTGGGAGCCTAAGTTAGCGCTGGACGTTGAGAGATACTGGCTAGATATAGTCAACACATGGCTCTGGAACCAGGGGTTGAGTCTGGAGTTGAGAAACTAGAAAAATCAAATCACTAAAGTTATTTGAGATGAGTTCTGCCAGTCCACAGCAAACCATTGCAAAAGACAACCTTGGAGGGGCATGCTGACCAGACGTACAATCAAATAAATCTCATTCACATAGAATAAATAACCAGATCAGTCCTGCTGATTTTTCGTTTGTTTTTCAGTTGCCTCTGTTTATTTGGATGTTTGCTGTCTGTCTGTCCTTTCAGACAGATCAATACTTCTTTCATACTCTCTGCCAGTCACTTAGCCAAACAAAGGAACGCATGATATGTGTCAGTTCCTTTCACTATGGGCCAGATTTCTGTCTTTGAAATAAAATGCCTGCTTTGATGGTGAATGGTGAAACAGTGATATCTGATGTGTTGTTGCAGTGCGTTAAGGGAGGTTACCAGTACATCTGCCACCTTAAGGTTGATTTCTGCAATCCTTGGGACTTTTATAAGCTTACAGTAAAACCATAGCACCAAACTAGAGAACAGAGAAAAAGTCTGCTTTGTGCTGGTGTGTATTGTACAATCATATTTTGACAAATGACTGACATGACAAACTCTTTTCTACTTGGCTGTTATGTTACTGATCAAGCTTTGTTTCTCTCTTTGAAGACTCCTTCAGTCACTCGGATGAGTGACGAAACGTTTCTCCCACTGAAAACATCCACATGAACAGAATCAGCTCTTTGAGACTGACTTACCTGGATGATTGAGCATGCATCAAGACATAAAATGAGCCTTTATTGTTGGCCCAAAACTCCAGGGTTCAGGACACATTACACAGAAAACTGAAAATGATTATTCTGCAGAAGAATGTCCACCACCAGTGTTACAAGATTAACATTACTGTGGAAGATGTTTAGGGCTCAGCTCAAACATTTCATATTGTTTGATCAACATTATATTCTATAAAAGCATGAACCATAATGCTATTAATAACAGCAGTTAATGAGCTCAGAAAATAAGCCTCCATGTCCATCAGGAGGTTGAACTTTCCACATTTGGTCAACCAGATGTTTTTTCTGGAATGCTAATCTGCAAAATGCTAGCTGAGCGTCCAGCTCTTACAATGACCCATTTTATTAATCTGGGTTTTACATCTCCTCTCCATCATCAAGGCTCTCTTTGTTAACATACTAAAGGAGTCATTCAAATGTTTTTTTTACACTGAAATTATGTCAAAAATCAGACACGTCTCTGATTTCTGTCTTTGTCTTTCTTCCTGACTTCTTTCTTTCTGTATTTTTGTATGTCTAATTAGTTCTTTTGTCCTTCTGTTTATCATTTCTTTTTTCAATCTTTCTTTATGTCTTTCTTTTCTCCCCCTTTGCCTGTCCTTTAAAGCCAATCAGAACTGTTATCAGAAGGTTAAAAAAATGCCCAGTAGTTTTATTTTCCCATGTGGACCATTATGACTTTTGTGATAATGGTCCACGTGACAGTTAGATTTATTAGATTTTTTTAGATTCAGGGAGCACCAAAATAAAAGAGATAGAAGAAGAAATTGCTGAGAAGCTTGGTCAGAAAGCAGCCAAAGTCCAGGAAAAAGAGGCTAAGGAGAGGAAGATAATTAGAGCAAATTGTCCAAACTCAAAGTCAAGCAGGGATGGATACACAAGACAATCAGGAGAATAACACAAGTGTCGAGGAACAGAGTTCACAGAAGTCTCAGGAAAGGAAGAAGACTACAAATGAAACAAGGGATACAGAAGGCAGTCAAATGTTGACGGAAGATTCCTTTAAAGTTTCTGTCAAAAAGAACAAAAATCAGAGAGTGTAGTTGGCTCTCAAATTGAAAATGAAGCCACAGATAAAACAGAGATGGAAAGTTCAGGAAAGAAAAGGGCAGAATCTGACAGTGATATGGAAGAAGAGGATGAAGGACTGAAGATAGTCTGACCAGTTCAACCTGTAAATTTTCTGTTAAACATCTTCTGAAGGTCACAAAGAAGAAGAAAAATGTGAAAATAGAGGATTATTTTCCACACAATAAACTGTTTCTGTTTGTATGTGAGACTCTAGCTGAGCAATAAAGGAAAGGGACATTGTACTGACAAAGAAGTCTGCAGAATGAGAAAAATAGTTGCAAAGCTTAAGCAGGAGTTTAATAGTGATGAAGAGTATGAAGGTTTCTAAGGTTTTGTGTTTCCTGTTGTTATTTATCCTTGCATCTCTGGGCAACTTCAGAGTTTCTACTTTAAACCTGAATGGAGACAGAGATGTGAGGAAAAAGCATATAACATATACATGTGGTAATGGACCAAGAAACGCATGAGACTGGAGGAGAGAATGGGCGGGAGACGTGATTTTGAATATTTAAGCAGAGCTAGTGGTGGACTGGCGCTCCTTTTTACAAAAAGCTTTCTACCAGAGCCCTGTGAATTTGACTGTGAATTTCAGGAGGTGATAAAGGGCAGATTAATGGTGGTGAAGGCAAAGTATGAGTCTTTTGGTGAATGTGTATGCTCCCAATACTCCAAATTGGGGTTTTTTGGCTAGAGATTTTAACTGTACAGAAAATAATTAGTTGGACAAGAATCATTTAGAACGTCATGTGCCCTCACAAACATTTCTAAAGAAACAGTCTTTAGTTGATGTATTGAAGGAAAAAACATAATCAGGAAAGACAATATAAATGGACCAGGGATTGAGATCATTTTTTTTCTGCAGCTAGATTAGACAGAATATATATTGTTTCAGTCAAAATTTCTGAATTTTTAAAGAGTGTAACATACATCCTGTTTTTTCCCCCGATCATGCTCTTGTTTCTTGTAATGCTGTTATTGCTAATCTTAAACACAAGTCTACTTACTGGAGTTTTAACACTGCTTTGTTATTAGATACAAATTTTAAGACAGATTGTAAAGCGTGTATAAATCTCGGAAAGATGATTTCATGTCTTTAAGGCAGTGGTGGGATTGTGGCAAAACTGAAATCAAAGAATTTTGTCAGCAGTACAGTGTCATTGTCTCATCGGACTTAGCCAAATCTATGAGAGATCTGGAGAAAGAAATAGGCTCCCTACTGGCTAACGCTGCCCTGCTGGCCCACCTGTCCCCGTCAGCACAGATCGTGTTGACCACTGATGCCTCGGACGTTGCGGTGGGCGCCGTGCTAGAACAGCGGGTCTCTGGTGTCTGGCAACCGCTTGCCTTTTTCAGCCATACACTACGTGATAACAAACGTAAATGTGCAATGTCCAAAGTTTCTGATCCTTGGAGTGCACGCCAGCAGTGCCATTTGGCAGCTATTTCCGAGTTCATGACTGACATCCAGTCAGCCACGTGACTCCTCTTTCTCCTCTGTATGTCAGCATAGATCATTCTGCTATGGCTGCTGACCAACGTGGTGAATCGGACATCCTTGCACTTAAGTCTGCACCGATGGGCCTCATGCTGGAGGACAGACCGGTGTAGGATGGTGGTCCTCCCCTGGTCTGTGACGTTTCCACCGACCAGCCACTCCCCATGGTTTCCGTTTCATGGCATCGTTGCGTTTTTTACTCTGTGCATGCATTATCGGATCCAAGTGTCCGGACCTCTGTAAAAATGGTCAGCTCCAATTTTGTTTGACCGGGTCTTTGCAAATCTGTTAGGAAATGGGCTGCGGCATGCGTTCCATGCGAGCGTGCAAAGGTCCATGAGCACACTAAGGCACCTCTTCAGCCGTTTCTCATCCCTGGCAAACGTTTTGATCACGTGCACGTTGATCTGGTTGGCCCTCTACCACAGTCACAAGGTTTCACACACCTTTTGACTGTGGTTGATCGCACCACCCAGTGGCCAGAGGTGGTCCCCCTGGCATCCACGACTGCGGCGGTGGTGGCCAGGGCATTTTTGTTGATTAGGTTTCACATTTCAGTCTCCCTGCTGATATCACGTCCGACAGGGGCCCCAGTTTGTTTTGAAGCCTTGGTCTGCCATCGCTGACAGCCTGGGGTCAAGATCCACTGTATCACTGCATACCACCCACAGGCTAACGGGATGTGCGAGAGTTTCACAGATCGCTTAAGGCTGCACACCATGCTTCTTCAACTGATGGCGGCTGGGTTAACCGCTTCCCATGGGTTTTGCTGGGAGGGTCTTGGTGCCTTTCCAGCCAAACTGGTCTTCGGTCAGCCTCTATGTGTGGTGGACCACCGGGAGACAACACTCACTCCCAGTGGGAAGGTAACTAGGAGGGATAACGTTTTTGGATTCTAGGAGATGTTATGCCGCCTTGTGAAGTCAGTTGAGTGAAGCTGAGACTAAAGTTGGAGTAAAATATTGTAGCGTCCCTTCGACAGAAGACAGATACGATCGGTATTCTGTTTACCGGCTGTTTATTAAGAACAGTAACACAGGCTACTGTGGCCCGTAGCCAACGCCAAAACAACACGGAAACATTTTCTCTAGAATCAAAACAAACCCCCATTCTCTCTGTCTTCCCCAACTCAACGCCCCTTTTTCCCAGAAACACCAACAACTCACTCTCTAACTCCCACCCCCCAAACACTGTCAGCCAACCACCAGCATGCTCTCCTCCACAGTCTCTGTCATAGGTAGCTGATATGATTGACTGGCTTAACGGCCTCTGGACTATTACACATTCAAGGACACTAAGTAAATAACATTGTCGCTGGTGTAGAGTAACTACACTGTTAGAAAAAGCGTCTTGAAAAAACGGCGATATTCCGGCAGCTGGGGCGCCAAAATACGACCGTATAATTACAGAAAATAACTCCCGCATAAAAATACGGTTATTTCCAGTAATGAAAATACAATTAGTTGCGCTAATTTGACATGGGATCTCGCCTGTTTCAAGTGCCGCTAAACATTAAATTAGGAACATGTTAATGTCATTAAACAGTGAAATCATCTATAAATAGGAAAAGAAAACATCCCCAAAAAACAGTAATATTCCGGCAGCTGGGGCGCCAAAATACGACCGTAAAATAACAGAAAATAACTGTCCCATAAAAATACGGTCATTTTCAGTAGTGAAAATAGAGTGTGTTGCGGTAATGTTACATGGGATTCTGCCTTTTCCAAGTGCTTTTAGACATCAAATTAGGAACATTGTAACGTGATCAAACAATGAAATTACCTATAAACAAAGTCAATGAATGTGGCAATATGAATCATAATACGTAAATGTCCAGAAATATACAGTTAACAGTTGGTTTAACTAATAATGGACTGCATGCTCTGGGACAGACTGACAGAGGAGAGGCTGCCGTATCGCACCATCGGCCGCTCTGGCCATCGCCAGTAGGTGAAGTGTCTTGACCACGGACACAATGACCGAGAGTGTTCGAGCCGCCAACCTTCTGATCGCAAGGCGAACTGCTAACTCATGAGCCACGATCGCCCTAACTAGCAATGATAATAATACTTATGTGATGTAACACAAGCTTATAGGGCTCATGTTATATACTTTACCGTAGCATTACATTTGAATCCAACAGTTCAGTCTTTCAAATAACGGACAGATATTTGTGGAATCATGATACATTTGTGAATGTATTTTAACAATCTAAATATGCATATGTACAGATAGATACATTTAGTAATCACGACAATTATGTTTCATTACATTACAGTGATTTGACGTTAATTTACATTTGAAATGTGAAGTCAAAGTCTATTTACGTAACTTTAATGATATTCTAGAAGAACAGAACAAAACTGTAAAATGCACGATTCTTTCCTACGGTCGCAGCCATACCCGCGACCTTGTTGTTGTTAGTTCACATTTATTGGCCGATGCTTAGCGTCATGTTATTACGTGTCCCAACATCCAATGGCATATCACATTGTTTTCATGGCCACACCCTCACCCCAGGTGCAGAGGCCTATTTCTGTTCAGGAATGTTGTGAATACTTTGAGATTTATATTAATTGCAATTCCCACCTCTACATTTATTTAAAAAAATATATAATTAGCACAGTGTAGCCGTGAACTGATTTACATTGTGGCATGTAAAAGAATCTTAACTAATTAGCTCAAAGAGATTGAGCTTGTTATTCCACCCCAAGCTGGTAGGGGGAGCTCTTTATTTACACACTTTCCAGTGTTTCCATGTGCCTCAACCTTCAACAACAGCAGAACAGAAGTCACTCATGGTACATGAGTGACATCCCGCTACAAAACAACAACTGTCAGTGACTCTGCACCACGGCGTAAACACAACATTCAAGATAACAGTTAAAAGTAACTAACCATAAACAATAAAACAAGAACATCTAAACAGCAGCACATGTCCCAAGGCATGATGGGAGAGAACTAGCTGTTTCTGGATGTATTTTTAAGATCTAAATATGCATATGTACGAAAAAAATATATTTAAGAAACAAGTAAATTGTGTTTTACTATATTTACAGTGATGTTATGTTGTTTTACCTTTGACATGTAAGATCACAGTCTGCTTATGTAAATTGAATGATATCCTAGGAAGACAGTACAAAACTGTAAAAAATTACAGTAATATACTTTGACATTACTATTTTTTGGAACAGTGTATGCAATAAGTGAGTTGCAGTTCTGAACACAATAACACAGCAATCAAACTAATCTGTAAACCAGTTACAATATGACGAGCTCTCGGGTCGTTCTTACATACCTCCACAGTGTCTGAAAATTAAAAAAATTCTAAAAACAAGCCTTGTTAGCTGACCTGCTGGGCTTTAGAGTACGAGGACCCTGGTTTGGTGCAGATTTCAAAATCTTTAATTGATGGACGCTCCTACAAAGTTTTTCTTTTCTCTAGAAAAAAAGAAAGGACAGAGCAAGTTAATACTAGGGCTCGGCAATATGAGGAACATCTAATATCACTATATTTTTTGGCTATATCACGATACAATATATATATATATATATATTGCGATATGTCTTTGCCACAGGTACCCTGGGCAAAGCTGCAGTTTAGGCCTCAGCGAACTGAACCAGCCGTAAAGGAAGACCACAAATATGCTTCACATTCAATAAATAATAACGCTGACTTGATATTTTCGAGTATCGACTGAATTTTCGATGTATTGCAAGATACTGAAGCCCAAGTTGCCCTCCAGGGTATTCATTGGTGAATGAATGAATGTGATGTTAGACAAAAAGGACTTAGGTGAGGAAAAAGAGCTTGCATTATTTGGTGTGAACTGGTAAATAAGGCATTTTGTATAAAGCAGTTTTTGCTCTAATAAAGTAGAAAAGCACTTTAATAAGAACCAGTCCATTTACCATTAAAGAACGGGAAACTGGGAAAAAAAAATCTTTTGCCTTTTTAAAAGTTATTTTTCATTTTTTTATTTTCATGATTTCTTCTTATTTTTAACATCCTTTCTTAGTTCTGGGGAGAATACACTGTATTGTACACCTGCACAATGACAAATAAAGGCATTCTTATCTATTCTAACTCTCATCATTTATCACATGTTCACCACTGTCTGACAGGAAAGTCTTTGCCCACCCTAAATAGATGTGGTGGTGAGGTAAAGGTTCATACAGGCAGACCTGGAAATGTAAAGACAGAATTACTCCAAAACTCAGTAGATTACATTCTGGTCTCATATATGATAACTTTCAATTTGAATCAACCGCAATCTACTGGATTTTACAGTATCTACTAAATCACCAGTGACATGTTTAGGGTGATGGGCAACCTTTATACTTAACCTTTTATGTTTCATTTTTATCTATTTACATATCCATCTGGAAACGTTGTAGCAGTATATGTAAATCAACAGGCCGAATCATATGCAAGTACGATTTCAAAAAATATTAGATAGATTTCTTTTTGCTTGTTTTTTTTCCAGGAGGTGTTGAAGCAGATTTTCAGTGTCACTCCTCTTCTCTATTTGTCTTTCTGTCTCTGTCTGTTAACTCTCTTTCCAGCTTCTCTTTCCTTTTACAATCCGTCCTGATTGTAATAACTTAAAATCTAAAAAAAATCGAATAAACTAAGACAATCAAGTGGACCGGTACAGAAAACGCTGTAATGGTCCACTTGGAAAAATAAATCTGTTGGTAATTTTTCTTGGCCTTCAGATAATAGTTATGATTGCTAAAGTGCTGGGCAGGACAGCCAAAACAAACAAGGAAAGAAAAGATTTGAGATTTGAAAGGTAACTCATAGTTCTTAAAATGAAGCTTGTTTAGCATTTGACTAAAAGACAACAAAACCCAAACTCTACCTCTAAGTGTTTCACCAGTGAGTGGATGCAAAGGGGTTAAATGACATTGATAAGAATGATTGACAAGGTCACAAAATAGCCAAACAACCAAACATGTGAATGAACTCCAACTCAGTCTTTCGTAACATTATATAAGATTACGCCACTTGCCCAGACTTACACATTGTTACATATTTGCCCAGTTGAGGTTTGAAATCCTGTTTCTGGTAATAGAGTTCAGCACACTGTGCCACATCTATTGATCTCTTCTCCTCCATGCATGCATTCCTTTATATGTGCCCGAGACCTCATAGCTTCCATCTGGGCAGTGGAAAAAAGAGAAGCATACATAACACACTGATTCATTATGAAATAAAATAACCAGGAAAAAATATTTTTCTAAATATACACTGGATTGTTAGTATATGCTGTTTGTAATTAACCTTTTTAACTAACCTTATTCCACAAGAGATTAAATGTAAAAAAAAATGGTTGAACTGGTTGAACTTTACCTTAATTTTACTTCAGTGGAGCCCACCAATAAAGCCTGTAAATATACCACTGGGTTCACATAACACATGTTGCTCAAGGATAACTTTATTCAACATTGCATAACCACGCTGTCTAAACAAATCCTGCATATTTCTCCTCCCAATAGCAAAGACCAGTCAGTTGTACCTGACTCGGGAAGGTAGAGGTGCCACTAAATAGCAATGACCTCTTTCTTTGGAAGTTTTAATCCGACAGCTTTGGTCTTCATGTAGACTTCATGGTCCTCATTTAATAATGATTGCTACGTCAGCCTTTTAAACAACTTTTTTTGGGGGGTGGGGTGGGGGGTGGGTGGGTAGAAGTCAACCTAGCCCTACACATGATGTTGAGGGGTTAAACAAACGGAGTGAGATGTTGTGGTTGGTTGATCTTGTCTGGCTTTAAATATATTTTTGGAAGACAGTCAAACGTTAACTAATAACAGCTGAGTAAACTTTGTTTTTTATAGATTCTGTCCATGCAACATTGCCTTTATATTTCTTGGTATTAAGACTAACACTAAAGCCCATTGCTTAATATGATGATGAGTGTGTTTTTCACATTATTATCGTACCTGGTGGTATATTATAAAAAAAACATTGTTACATGCAACGGTAGACATTTTGGTGAGTACTTGATAGACCAGCGCAGTCAGTCAATGTCTGTTTTTACACTAATAGTGGCCTATGACCTGTTTACTGAGTAAACATCTGGCTTTGATATGGAGGTTTGTGCTGTAGAACATTCTAGTTAATGCATTCATGGAATACTGGGAACTTGAGCCATACAAGGGATGGGAAGTTGACACAACAATTTTCATCTTGATTTGTTCACATTTTGATGGTCACACAGGATGTAATGATTGAAATCTGTGACTTTCAAATCTGATGGTTGATAAACATGCTTATACCAAGTACTGATCCAATATCAGTATGAAATTAACAAGCTGTGTTCCTCACTGGAAGTAAAAGACTGGAAGTCTTTTTTAAGCCGCATCAGGTTCAAATTACACATGAAATGCAAGCATTTACTATTTAAAAAACAAACACAAAATGGGGCCATACACAAAATGAATCATTAAAGTGGCCAATAAGTATTACACCAAAGATAACTAGAGTGAGTGTAAGGGAGCAAGAGATGGAGAAGCATCTGAGCTTTTGAATTGTATAACGTCATGATGTGGATTTGAAGTGTGTGTATTAATGTGCTTATAGAATAAATGTTAAACACACAGCTGCTCAGCTAAGTTACACATTACAGACTACAAATTTAAGCTGACGCCAGAACTGTGAGTCTGAATCTAGCAGTGGGTGATATCATGTGTCCAACAAGTAAGTGCCGATAGCAGAACAGTGCATTGACTAGTAAGGTTAATTTGTTCCTGAGATATACAACAATGTATTTTGGAGGTCCGTGTCATACTGTGCTTTTAAAAGGTAAACAGACTGGTTCTTATATAGCACCTTTCTACTCTGAGCACTCAAAGCACTTTACACAAATTGCTTCATTAACACAAATGAAAATGTATGTTTTATTGTAAAATGTACCTATTTAGATTGTAAGCCCAACACGGGACAATTGTTGAAAATTAGCAGTAGCTATAAACCTATGTGCGTTTCATCACTTTCATGTCTTGCACTTGAACTATGTTAAACTGCACTGTCCCTTTTAAATAAATAAATTCTAAATACGTTTTTATACTTTTTTCTGTGCTCTATGTGCTTTCTAACATTCACACACATTACAGTTTTTTCTCGATTGCTTAAACACTATAACCAATCTTTCGAACTAAAATTTCAAAACCATAATGCTATTTTTCAAAAAGCACATGTCACGGTTTGCAGGTGCAAGCCGTGTGGGAATTATTTAGGACCAGAAGCAGCAGCTCAGGTGCAGGTGAATATTTATTGACGGGAGTGCAAATCAACAGAAATGGCAGGTGACATGAACAGGAAAACCTAAACTGGGTAAAACTAACAAAACAAACCAGAAACGAAGATGCAGGGAGGTCCGGGGAAATATACATGGAGAAACGCAGGGAGACCGAGGGAAAACAACACAGACGAACCAGCAACGAGGATGAGGTAACACACACTATAAATACACACGCCAGGAATCAGGGGAAGGGAAACAGGAGGGGAACACACCTGGAAGACATCACAACTGACGAGGCAGGGGAAAACGTAAACAGAACACACTGACATAAGACACAGACCTTCACAATAAAACAGGAACTACACATACAAGGACACACACGGGCCGAACAGAGTAAACACTAAATGGAGGAAGAACAGAACCAAAAATCACACTAAATAGAAAAACACAAAACGCTGGGTCAAACGGACCCAGGATCATGACAGTACCCCCCCGGCAAAGGCTGGCCCCAGACAGCCCAACAAGAAAACAAAACAGCCAGAAAAACAGAAAACAACCCGACCAGGGCGGGCGGCGGGGGCCCAGGAAGGAGGGCTCGAAGCAAACAAAAACAAAAAAAACAGAAGCACTAGAAAGTCAAAAAAACCAAAAACAAAACACGAGTCCAAAACCAAAAGAAAAGAAACACACCAGAGCACAGGAAAACAGAACACCTCAGGGGGCTGGCCGTGAGGACGGCAACGTGACACAGTTCAGGGGGCCGGCCAGGGGGCCGACAGCACTGGAGCCCAGACAGTTCAGGGGGCCGGCCGTGCGGAAGGCAGCGGCGGCCACGTGGAAGCAGTTCAGGGGGCCGGCCAGGGGGCCGACAGCACCGGGGCCCAAACAGTTCAGGGGGCTGGCCGTGCGGAAGGCAGTGGCGGCCACGTGGAAGCAGTTCAGGGGCCGACCGTGAGGACGGCAATGGCGTCGTCGTTGGCGAACGAGGTGATGGAGCTGGTCCGGAGGCCGACCGTGCGGAAGGCAATGGTGGCGACTCAGGCGAAGGGAGTCTGGGGGCCGCCCACGACGGTGATGGCGCCTGGCCAGTGGCCTGGAAAGTGGCCGGATCTATAAACACTTAGCTGAAGGCGAAGACACGGAGGCTGGACCAGACGGGGCTGAAGACACGGAGGCTGGACCAGACGGGGCTGAAGACTCGGAGGCTGGACCAGACGGGGCTGAAGACTCGGAGGCTGGACCAGACGGGGCTGAAGACTCGGAGGCTGGACCAGACGACGCTGAAGACTCGGAGGCTGGACCAGACGGGGCGGCCGCAGGCGAGGGTGAAGACACGGAGGCTGCCGCAGGCGAGGGTGAAGACACGGAGGCTGCCGCAGGCGAGGGTGAAGACCCGGAGGCTGCCGCAGGCAAGGGTGAAGACCCAGAGGCTGCCGCAGGCGTGGCTGATGAGGCTGCTGCAGGCGTAGCTGATGAGGTTGCAGCTGGCGTGGATGGTGAGGCTGCAGCTGGCGGCGGCGTGGAAGCCGGAGGCAGTGGTGCTGCAGGCGGTGGCGTGGAAGCTGGAGATGGAGGCGCTGCAGGCGGCGGCGTGGAAGCCGGAGACGGAGGCGCTGCAGGCGGCGGCGTGGAAGCCGGAGACGAAGGTGCCGCAGGCTGGACGGATCCCTCGGACCCTCCAGCGACAACAGCAGACGAAGGCTGGACGGATCCCTCGGACCCTCTAGCGGAGACACGAGACGAAGGCCGGAGCGGTCCCTCGGACCCTCCAGCGGAGACACGAGATGAAGGCCGGAGCGGTCCCTCGGACCCTCCAGCGGAGACACGAGATGAAGGCCGGAGCGGTCCCTCGGACCCTCCAGCAGAAGCCATGACCAAGCCAGCAGTCATGGAGGCCACTAGCTGACACAGTGGCGACTGACAATGCACTGAGCACTGGCTCTCCCCAGGCAACGCTGACATGAAGTGGTTCCCAGGGGGCTGCTCAATCCTCAGGGGTCCAGAATCGGCTGGGGACTGAGACCCAGCCTCTGGGGAAGCCCTGGAGTGGCTAACTGTGCCAACGGCGGCTAAACCCTGAAAAGTACACTGCGTAGACATAAAGCCTTCTCCCTGCATGGAGTGAACGGGTGAATCTGGTAATACTGGAACCTGAACTGCAAGTAACGGTGACACTGGAGGCACAGGGGCCTGACCTACAGGCGGCACTGGAGACTGAACTGAAAGTGACACTGGAGGCACTGGGGACTGAACAGAAAGTGACACTGGAGGCACTGGGGACTGAACAGAAAGTGACACTGGAGGCACTGGAGACTGGACTACAGGCGGCACTGGGGCCTGGACTACAGGCGGCACTGGGGACTGCACTGAGGGTGAAGCTGGGAGCACTGGAGACTGCACTGAGGGTGAAGCTGGGAGCACTGGAGACTGCACTGAGGGTGAAGCTGGGAGCACTGGAGACTGCACTGAGGGTGAAGCTGGGAGCACTGGAGACTGCACTGAGGGTGAAGCTGGGAGCACTGGAGACTGCTGCGGGGCAGCTAACTGAGCTGAGGGCGGCTGCGGGGCAGCTAACTGAGCTGAGAGCGGCTGCGGGGCAGCTAACTGAGCTACTGGAGGCTGGGCAGCTACTGGAGGCTGGGGAGGAGTGGCGGAGCGAGGCTGGGACGAGGAGGTGGGAAGTTTGTGTAGCTCCGAACGTGGAAGTCCCAAAAACAAAGCAAAGGATTGCAGCGGAGTAAGCCCAGTGTCTTCCACCACATAATCCTTCTTTCGCCACTGCTTGCTCCTCCTGCAGGGCCTGACTTCTGAAAGCAGCGGTGGAGTGACACCAGAAAACTGAGCTGAGAGCGGCTGCTGAGCAGGCGATGAGCTGTTCTCATAATCATCTGCCGCACAGAAGACAGCCCCAGAATGAACAGTCACACAGCCCGAAAAAGAGTCCTCACTCACCACAGCCGGCGAATTAAAAGTCCGGATGTCCGGCTGTGGGGTGGCGCGCCGGCGGCGCGATCGACGTTTCCTCCCCACCGACGGCTCCGACGGGCCAGGCAAGATCACATCCGGCGAGTCGGGCAGCGAGGCAGGAGTGGCAGAGAGCAGGTGAGGTGTGTGCTGAAGGAAGGCCTGAATGGTCGGAGAGAGCGAGCCAAACAGCCACGGAACACCAGAGAAGAGCCGCTGTAGGCGTGTTTCCAAAGCGCGACGAAGCTCCTCCGGGGGATGTTCCAACCACAGGCTGAGAAGATTCTCAACGGAGAAAATGATGTCATCCCGTAGCTCCTCCGAAGGGTCGCAAGCTGCTGGGTCTATGCTGGCTGGTTCGTGCTGTCACGGTTTGCAGGTGCAAGCCGTGTGGGAATTATTTAGGACCAGAAGCAGCAGCTCAGGTGCAGGTGAATATTTATTGACGGGAGTGCAAATCAACAGAAATGGCAGGTGACATGAACAGGAAAACCTAAACTGGGTAAAACTAACAAAACAAACCAGAAACGAAGATGCAGGGAGGTCCGGGGAAATATACATGGAGAGACGCAGGGAGACCGAGGGAAAACAACACAGACGAACCAGCAACGAGGACGAGTGAACACACACTATAAATACACACGCCAGGAATCAGGGGAAGGGAAACAGGAGGGGAACACACCTGGAAGACATCACAACTGACGAGGCAGGGGAAAACGTAAACAGAACACACTGACATAAGACACAGACCTTCACAATAAAACAGGAACTGCACATACAAGGACACACACGGGCCGAACAGAGTAAACACTAAATGGAGGAAGAACAGAACCAAAAATCACACTAAATAGAAAAACACAAAACGCTGGGTCAAACGGACCCAGGATCATGACAGCACACCCATTTCCCTGATCTATAAACACTATTCCCCTGCTTTAACACATGAGTCAGATGTGGTGAACTGTTACTGCAAAACTCTACACACTAATCCCTACATTTTTCAGTGCTTACACCATGTGGTCATTTAGAAAGCAATAGCATTCAGTAATGTTAACTTAAGTCAACACAGCTTGAGCTCAATAAGGAGGAGAAACTCAAGTTTCTTGAGTTTCAGTATGTTTCCATTTTTGTCCTGTAAAAAGAATGTTTGACAGTTACAGAAAATGAGTGTTTCTATTTTTGTAGGACACAGAGACCACTACCTGGTAGAGGCATGTTAAGGCTTTTGTCGGAGGAGCAAGAGACGGAGCTTGTAAACATGGTAATTGCCAATAATATAATCCACCTGCGGGAGATTCAAAGGAGAGTGACTGAGGATGATCATCATTTTTGAGGGATAAATGATGATCATCTCCACAATTGACCGCATCCTCCAAAAGAACCAATTCCGGATGCAACAGGCATACCGCGCCTCTTTTGAACGAAACGCTGACAGAGTGAAAAACCACGAGTGGAATATGTTCAGGTATGAGTTTTGATATTGTGTGAAGCAAAAGGAGGAGAAGGGGGAGGAACATAATTGGCCATTGGGCTATTGTAAATGTCGTTGGTCAGCGTCGAGAGAATGTCACTATGTCCGCAGCCATCAGCCAACGAGGGGTACTCCACCACCATGCCATTCTAGGACCCTATAACACCATGCTTCTCCTTGCTTTTCTTGATGGTCTAAGACAACATATGTTCCAGCGGGACTACAGAGAACCAGCACAGCCAGAGCAGCCTCACTTCCTTGTTGTTTGGGGTAACATCAGCTTCCAACCCGCTGCTCTGGTTAATGACTGGTTTACCAATAACCCAAGGTTGTCTAACATCTTTCTGCCTGCATACACTCCCTTTCTAAACCCGATAGAAGTAGGAGTTATTTTCAGCATGGCGGTGGAAAGTGTACGACAGAGAACCTTATGTCCATGTTCATCTCCTCCAGGCTGTGGAAGAGGCCCGCCTACACATATCAGTAGATGCATGCCAGGGGTGGATCAGGCATGCAAGAGGATTTTACCCCTGCTGCCTGGCTCGGGCCAATATAGCCTGTGATGTGGATGAGATTCTCTGGCCTGACCAAAGACAGGATGCTGAGGTGGAATAATGTTTTTGGTGTGTATTGTACTGTATGGTCCATGAATAAAAGTGTGCCACTGTAAGTAAATTGGTTGCATCTTTTGTGTTCATCATGTGAAAAGGTTTTTGAGGGGGAGAACCACAAGCAACATAACTTCCCAGTTTTGGAAATAATTTTTTTAATTTATTGCACCAATGTGTACAACTATGTTGTAGTGTGTGTGTTTTTGAAGCCTTGTCTGTGGGCAAAGTTCGGTTTTTCAGAAAGAGTGAATGGTTTTGGATGTAGAGCTTCATTTTGACCTGAAAATACGATGTTTGGGAAATTGGGTGAGACGTTATGGATTTGTGTTTACTGTTTTGAGAATACGAGGCATAGTTTCAAGAAATGTGTTTAATCAATCAAGAAAAGCTGTAATACTCGCGATACATGGTGACAGCTTCTCTCTGTCCCAACAAAACACTGTCTTTGTTTTGCTCATTCTCTTGTTCTTTTTCACAAAAACGCTCATACAGTCATGAGCTCCTGCTCAAAATCACCAGAAGCAAATCCACAAACTTTTCATCCGTGGAAGGGCTACGAATTACACTAAGGAACTGTGAACTGCTTCGGAGACATTTACCACAGTGGAAATGTCTCAGGTGGTTCAAGAGGAAACACAGCATGTCAGTGAGCAGCAGACAATCCACCCAGATGCTTTTCATGCAGACCCAAAGACTGTGCTTCCCAAACTTCACAGAGGCATATAGGCAATACTCCAGGAGGATTTGGCAAAGCTTTAGCAACAGCAGAGATACTCGGAGGGTGTGGTAAGGAATACAAACTATTACAGATAACAGATTACATCGCAGACTGTGTTCTGTCTCTCTTATTTGCACAGTCAAGGAGCGTATCAGGTCAGATTTCAGTGCGTGTTATATCTGTATAACCATGCATGTGACAAATAAAGAATCTTGAATCTTGAATATTGAATCTACAAGCCCACACCACAGACCCCCATCAGTTCCACCTTTCTACCGGATGAGCTAAAAGAATTCTTCGCTCGCGCAGAAGAGCCCACCCTCATCTCTTCTCCCCAACCTGGATCCATTTCAGTTCACATACTGGTCAAATCTCTCAACCAATGTTGCAATTTCAACTGCACTTCACTCAGCCCTCACACATCTGGACACTAGAGACTCATATGTTAGAGTGTTGTTCATATACTTCAGTTCAGCATTCAACACGATCATTCCCCAGCAGCTCATTCACAAATTGGATCTGCTGGGGATTAAGCACCAGGAGATCAGTACAGGCCCAACCTTTTCATCAAATGTGCAGATGCCACAACTGTGGTTGGTCACATCAGCAACAATGATGAGACCTACTACAGTGAAGTTAAACATCTGTCCGAGTGGTGCAGCAACAACAACCTGTCCCTGAATGTGGAGAAGACTAAGGAGATCATCATAGGCATCAGGAGAAAGCACACCCTGCACACCCCACTAACCATCAATGGTGCTGGTGTGTAGAGGGTAAGCAGCACCAAGTTCCTGGGTGTGCATATCTCAGAAGACCTCTCCTGGTCAAAAAACACAGCTTCATGGGTCAGGAAATCCCAACAGCGACTCTACTTTTTCCGCAAACTGAGGAGAGCAAGCGCCTCAACCCCCATTATTAGCACCTTCTACAGAGGCACTGTTCAGAAGATCTTTACCAGCTTCATCACTGTGTGGTATGGCTCCTCCACTGGGTCCTGCCAGAAAAAGCTACGAGTAGTGAGAGCAGCAGAGACGATCGTGGGTGTTTCATTTGTGCAAGGTTAGGTAAAATTTGATTTCTTTTTTTCCTATACCTAAATAGACCAATAACTACGGATGATCTCCCAGAAATAAAATGTCATGTCTGAGGTAAAAAGCGGACTCTTCCAAACAAAGACAGTGAATTTATTTACAGTGGTAAAAAGTGAACAACAATGTGACAATCCCAGCACTGTGGCTCCTGTGGCGATTTTCCCAAAATCCCACATAGTGCTCATGTCCATGGCATCAATCGTGAAACAGCAACTCCAAATCTCGTGACAAACTCTGTTCCCAACTCCTAGTGAGAAAAAACACAAGAGGTTTTCACTAGAAAACCGGAGTTGTACTAACGAGTAAACTCAATGATCCAGGGTCAACTGAACCTTAGCCACACAGTTAAGTGGGGAGGCTGGTGACGATGACAATTGGCTTACAAAAGCAAAACAAAACTGAACATGCTGGGACATGGGACCATGACAGGCATCTTGCCCAAGTATACTTTAACATGCAGAATGGAGTAGCCAGGAAGCAAACCACTGACCTTCCGATTGGTAGACGACTCACCCTAGCAAGGGAGACTCTTATGACAAATATTATGCCTGCAGATGAGAGAATATATTCTCTTTCAAAATTTCTTAAATGCCTTATCGCCAACCCACCCAAGCAGGAAACACAAGTTGTCAACCTTGACATACAGTAACTTGTATAAAAAGGTTCTTGCTAAGGAGTTCAGAAAGGGAGGAAAATTCAAGGGCAAGCATTTCTTTCAAAGAGTAATAAAAAAAACCCTAAAAAACCCCCTCCCCTTTATCTTAGTCTGAAGTGTCTATAGAAGTGTTATACATCCCTGTTTTAGAGATATTAGTTCCCCTCTCCTGCAACCCATATAACATTTTTCCCTGCACAATCACTGTGCAAATGCAATTAGTCAGTCTTGATAAGAGGGCTCTCTACACACCTTGCAGTTTAGAATGAAGAATTTCTCCAAATCTGTTGTTTTTCCAGCTAGCCTATTTTTCTCTTTAGGCCTTTTTTGTTTCTTCACCTTTCTGTAACATAGAAAATTGTTAGTATTCATCCATCCATCCATCCATCTTGTTCCACTTCTTGGGGCTGCGTCGTGGGGCAGCAGCCCAAGCAGAGAGGGGCCCAAACCTCCCTCTTCCCAGCCGCCTCCTCTAGCTTGTCTGGGGGAACACCAACGTGTTCCCAGGGCAGCCGAGAGATATAATCTCTCCAGCGTGTCCTGGCTCTGCCCTGGGGCCTACTCCCGGTGGGGCATGCCCGGAACACCTCACCCAGGAGGCGCTCAGGAGGCATCCTTGTCAGATGGTCAAATCACCTCAATTGACTCCTTTTGATGTGGAGGAGCAGCAGCTGTACTCTGAGCCCCTGCCAGATCGGCGAACTCCTCACCCTATCTCTAAGGGAGAGGCCAGCCACCCTTCGGAGGAAGCTCATTTCTGCCTCTCGTATCCGCGATCTTGTTCTTTCGGTCACTACCCAAAGCTCATGACAATAAGAATAAGAATAAGAATAAGAATAACTTTATTTATCCCGAGGGAAATTCTTTTGTCATGTACATGCTCAAAGCAGCAGGAGAGACAGAGGAACAGATGAATAAGATATACAATATATACAATAAGAATAGTAGTATACAGTAATATACAGTAGGATAGTGCAAGACATAGTATCAAATAACTCTAACGAAGTAATATATATGACTATATCCTGGAGAATAAATAACTATCAGTGCAGGCGATTCTAGAAAGTGACATAGTATTGTGCAATAGAATAAAGGGAGTAGCAGCATATGATGGGGGGATGAAAGAAATATTCAATAAGGTACTGTTGGGTAATATTGCACGGTCTGAAAGGGAACAGAATAACATTGGTAATAGTCTCAGGAAAATCACCTACAGAGTGAGGAAGAGTTATACAGTCTTATTGCCACCGGCACAAAGGATTTACTGTGGCGGTCAGTTCTGCATTTCGGGGCAATGAGTCTTTTGCTGCGTAGATGAGGGTAGTGACATAGATAGATCCATCCATCCATCCATTCATCCATCCATCCATCCATCCATCCATCCGTCCATTCATCCATCCATCCATCCATCCATCTTCTTCCGCCCACTTATCCGGGGCCAGATCGCAGGGGCAGCAGCCTAAGCAGAGAAGGCCAGACCTTCATGCCCCCAGCCACCTCCTCTAGCTTGTCCGGGGGAACACCAAGGCGTTCCCAGGCTAGCTGAGAGATATAATCTCTCCAGCGTGTCCTGGCTCTGCCCCACTTGGGCAGGAACTCGTCCCTGACCCGGAGTGGGCACTCCACCCTTTTAGGGCTGAGAACCATGGCCTCAGATTTGGAGCTGCTGATCCTCATTCCCGCCGCTTCACACTCGGCTGCGAACCGTTCCAGTGCGAGCTGGAGGCCACTTAAGTGAAAGCCCTCCGCCACTTGACTGTGCCTAGAAATCATAAAGAAATCGAATCAGAATCAGAATACTTTATTGATCCCTAGGGGAAATTATTTTTCATAAACGTTATGAACAGAATTGGTGACAAAGCGCAGCCCTGGCAGAGCCCATCAACCACCGGGAATGAGTCTGACTTATTATTGGCTATGTGAACCAAGCTCTTGCAACAGTTGTATAGAAATTGAATGGCCCATAGCAATGGGCCAGACACCCCATACTCCCGCAGCACCTCCCACAGGACACCCCCAGGGACACGGTCAAATGCCTTCTCCAAGTCCACAAAACACATGTAGACTGGTTGGGCAAACTCCCATGGTCAAGTATCCTCGAGAGGATAAAGAGCTGGTCCAGTGTTCCGTGACCAGGATGAAAACCGTATTGTTCGTCCTGTATTTGAGGTTCGACTAATGGATGGACTCTCCTTTCCAGCACCCTGGCATAGACTTTCCCAGGGAGGCTGTCCCCCTTCTTAAAAATGGGGACCACCACCCCAGTCTGGCAGTCCAGACAACAAACAATCCCTACAGTGCCTTGTGTGGGTGGTGGGCCTACAGGAGGGTGTGCCTGTCCAGGCCCCATGGACAGAGGCCCAGCCACCAGACGCTCGCTTCGGACACCCTCCCCAGGCCTGGCTCCAGGGCGGTGCCTTGGTAACCCTATCCAAGGCAGGGAGAACTATTCCCTCCGTCTTTTGCTCATAGGGGTTTTTTGAATTGCTTTTTGTCTGGTCTCTCACCCATGACCAATTTGCCATTGCAGGCCCTACCAGGGGACAAAAGACCCCAGACACACAAACCCCTCCACCACGTTAAGGTAGCAATTCAAATTTGTTTTTGCATTCCAGAAAAAAAAATTATATCCTGTCTTTTCACTTCCTGTCATTGAAACCCTGCTCTCCACCACCTGAAAATGGCTGTCTTATCATGCCTACCACTATGTGAAAAGCTTACATGTTAAATATAGTGGTGTGAAAAAGTGTTTGCCCCCTTTTTGATTCCCTCCTTTTTCGCATGCTTATCGCACGAAATGTTTCAGATAAAACCAATTTAACTATTAGACAAAGATAACACAAGTAAACACAAAATGCAGTTTCTAAATGAAGGTGTTTATTATTAAGGGGAAAAAAATTCCAAACCTGCATGTGAAGTAGTGAAATCCTCGCTCCTTTTGCTGTGTGTCTGGTCTCCCTTAATACTCACCTTGTGTTTCTTCTTGCATTCTTGTATTGCCCTTTTTCAGTTTTTCACTTGAAAACCTAACTTGTCTGTTTGGAACATCACTTGCATGTACCCGGTTGATGCCTCCTTTAACTCAGCTACCTGCTGCAGCAAGAACATTCACTTGCCTATTCATAACCTGCTCTCCACCTGTCAGCTGTCTGGAACTCTCTTGCTGAATGTGTACTTTCTCCACACTCAGCTGACCTTATATATTAAGTATGACAAAATCAGGTTAATCTACAACTAAACACTACAATAGCTACCTCTTGGATGTTTACTAAATTAAACTCTCTTCTCTGGCAGAGCTATTGTGATTCCTTCTCAGTTGAGGTCAATTGTAACTCCCAGTTACAGGTTCACTGAGAATTCTTAATTTTTCAGTAGAACTTTGCTCCAAATCTATTCTTTGGGTCCTGCCAGAAGCAAACCATAACAATATTTAATTGAATTCTCAAGTGTGCAGGGCTATACTCCTTGCTCAGCTCTATCTACCTATATTTTTTCTTTCCTGTTTTTTGGGGATGTTTTTGCACATTTCCTATACTTTTAGAACATTTATTTCAGATCATCAAACAATTTTTATTATTAGACAAGAAATAAAGTAAATTAAAAAATGCTGTTTTAAATGATGATTGCATTATTAAGGGAAAATAGCTATCAAAACCTACCTGGCCCTATGTAGGAAAGTAACTGCCCCCTAAAAATAGTAATTTGTTGTGCACCCTTTGGTAACGAGAATGCCAATAAAGCATTGGTAATAACTTTTTACATAGCTGTGGAGAAAATGTGACCCAGTTTGAGCGCACTGATTTGTCTTTTAAGTTAATTTGACCACATTCAAGGATTTTTGATTGTTAACTGTCATGACACCAAGTTTGCGAGGACTCACTCGCAGGACATACAAGAATCAAAGTTTATTAAACAAGTGAGTAGACTGAATGGAGGCTAGTGAGCAGGGCTGAGGCAGGCTGGATCACAGGTGCTCACTAGACACATACACGGCATCTACCACTGGCTTGGAAGGCCTCCTTTACACTAAGCAGCCTGTACAGAAACACAGAGAAATAATCCAGGAAGGACCAAACATGAAACTGACAGCAAGGCTACTGCTGACGTTATCACAGCTGAAGCAATGACCTGGTGGCAACTGAGGAAAACTTTCAGCCTTAAGAAGACTAAAGAATTCATAGATTACACATGAGCCACAGGTGAGTAAATCAGCCTAATCAGTAAATCAATCCTGCCTCATCAGGAGAGTGGAGAACCACAATGAAGGAGCCGCCTTCTGAAAACAAGCCATTAAGAAACAAAAACACACTCATATGGACAGAGAGTGAGAGAAAAGCTAGAAAAAGGGCAAGCCAGCTTGGGAGGACTAGAGGACCGTGGCATGAACAGTATATTTAAGGTCTTCCCAAAGCATCTCAAACCAATTTCAATCTGGACTTTAACTAGACTGCTCCAAAATCTGTTCCTAAGACATCCAAGTCAACCAGGTCCTGAAGCAACAAGTTAGCCCAATGCCATCACCCTAGCACTACCTTAACTCTATGTATGTCCACGTTCTTATGAAATGTGTTAGTTTTATGCCAGATGTAAGTTCAACTTTTTGTCATCAGTAGTTTTGGGAGGCCAGAATTTATTACTGTTTCAAGTTTTCTCTTTTTGCACTTTTCATGCAAATAAAACAAAACAGTACCGCTAAGGGAAAGTACAGCCACCCTACAGAGGAAGCTCAAATCTGCTGTTTGTATTTGCAATCTCATTCTTTCCATCACCAACCAAAGCTCGTGACAATAGGTGAATATGGTACATCTAAAATGTTATCATTCTTTAAAAATGACTTGTGTCATCACTCACAGTGTAATGTCTTGGCACTCTCCTGTGGATGCTGGAGAGTCTGGATGTTTTTTGTAGTGAGTTTCTCATCTGAGGTTGACAGATCACGTGTGCCTTGTCCTCCACCTGTTGTCTCCTTTTTCTTGTAGTCTGTTAGTACTTCTCAGTTTATCAACTTTGATTACGTGTTGAAATGATATTCACGTCCATATCACTTTTTCTTTATTTTTTTAGACTGTTATTTTTGGAAAGCTGTGCCTCTTCTGGCTTCCTCCTTGGACCTCAGACACAGACTACAGTCAGACTTTAATGTTGTTTTTTGCTGTAGAGATGCAGGCTTCTGTCTTTTTCTGTCTCCACCTGGAGGTAGATGTATCTCCTTATATAGAAAAATTGGGGCGGGGCAGTATGCAGATAATATGCAAATTGTTTGCACAAGACTTGCCTCAGAATGACTCAGATTTACTAACTTGTGTGTGGTGGTTAGAACAAGATAGGCCGAACACACGTTTCATAAATGTGAATGTGAGTTTGCAAACTAATTTTTTCACAGGGTAAAACTGATCAAACTTGGCTGAAACTGGATCATACAGTAGGACTGACAGCACACATGCAAGTGATTCAGAATGAAAAGAATTCAGGTGTTGCAATGCCCTGTCAAAGGCAATGACTGAAATGCTCAAAAACCATAATAAACTGGAACAATGTGACATACAAGAGGGAGGATGTTTTTTCCATAAGAGCTCAGGATTGTGGTGTCACAATTGCAATGCAAGCCCACATTTATTATGAAACAGACATAGAGGTTACTTTGCGGTTTGAAATGAATGGTGAGTTGCTCTGTTCTAAAATGAAAACAACCATGCATAAAACTGGAAAAAAGCCCTTTCGGGGATGTGGTGGGATTTTTGTGATTTCCAGCTTGGAAGCAGCAACGAGGAGATGAGATTGTGCAGCCAACAATGCATGTCCTGGATAAAAGTTGGAAGAAGAAGCAAAAACATCACTTTCAACCACATTTTGAAAAATCTGTTTGTGTGACCGCAGCAGTTTTACTGGTATGCCACCATTACAGCAGATTTAACCGTTAAGATTACATGTCATATGGGTGTTGCTGTGTTACAGAGCTTAGATGTGGGAGTTATCTTGACTGTAGCTACGTGGCAGCATAGATAGAATGAACGAAAATATTTAGATGTGTTTGTTTCTTTCTTTTTTAAACAGTTTACGAACTATGACAGTGTGATCCTGACCGTTACACTTCTGGCACACATCAAACTGTTGCATGGTTAGAGGCTGCTGCAACATCGCTAGTGCAAAAATGTCTTTATGTTTTCAGAAACCAGCTTATGAAATGCAACAGTGTGATGGTGAATGGGTACACAGACATTAGAACATTATTTTAATGGTATTTATGTAGCACGAAATCATATCAAAAGTCGCCATAGGGCACTTTATACTGTAAGGTAAAGATCCTACAATAACACAGAGAAATCCCCACAGTCAGCAAGCACTTAGCAACAGTGGGAAGGAAAACTCCCTTTTGACAGGAAGAAATCTCTGGCAGAACCAGACTGGCTGGAGGAAGACGAGACAAAAGAAGAGAGCAGCAGATTAAGAAGAGAGATTAATAATAACTAATGAGTAAATGCAGAGTAGTGTGTGTACGCACATATTGAGTAAAAAATGTTCCCACTTTTTTTAAAGTATAGTCACAGCCGGATCATTGTAATACTCTGGAAGGGTATGGAGAGTATAAACCTTTTATATTTAGTCAATTTAACATGGTAAAAACAGTGAAAGCGTAGATCTGGAGCTTAGTGCAGCCGCTACGCACAAAGCTGGGGGGGAGGAAGGAAAAGGAGGAGACAGCGATTGCACTATTTCTGACGTCAGAATCTTGCCGCAGAGATAAGCCGCGAGGCTTAATATTAACTACAATGTTACTTCTTTCAAAAAGAGCGATAGCGCGCCTAGGGATTGTCGAGCTGATGAACAGAGACGCTTTGCGAGACGCATTCCAAACACTTTTCTCGTTCTGCGCACAGACTCTGGCGCAGTGCACGAAACAGAGCCCAAACTATGAGCTGAGCAGATAAGAGCTGTGGTGGAGGAATTGGCCAGCGGTCGTGTAAACGCACAAACAGAAGATGGGAACGGCGGGCGAGGATCTGCTGGTGACACTCCAGATACTACCCGGTTTCTTCTCCAACTGCCTCTTCCTTGCCCTGTACGACTCGGTGGTTCTGCTGAAGCGCGTCGTTTCGCTGCTCAGCTGCTCTCGGTCCGCTGGCTGCGGAGAGTGGCGCCGCATGCTGACCTCGGCGGGACTGCGCTCCATCTGGAACAGCTTCCTCCTGGACGCCTACAAGCAGGTAAACTTTTTATTTGGGTAGGGTCTAAGTGCTTCGAGTGCCTCGATGCAGTGACGTCATTCAAGTGAACTCCAAAGTGGTGTAAAAGACGTAAAGTGTTTCTTAGCGTCTGCTCGCTCACCTGCCTACACGGCCCATCTGCACGAACGTTTGCGGCACGCCCTTGGAAAACTTGGTCGAGGTTTTTCATTGTCTTCGCGCATATTGAGCAGAACTTGTTTTTCGTGTTTGGAGCTGTGTGTGTGTGTGTGTGTGTGTGTGTGTGTGCGGAGCATACAGTTTACACAAAGGGCTGGCCAGAATGAGAAGCGTTACAGAATCGCATGACCAAATAGTTAATGTTTTATCACTATAATACTGTGTGCACGCACAAGTATTATCAGAGCAAATACAGGTTATCACGTTAATCCCATTGGATAGAAAATGGTTGCAGTTCATGTGGAGGTGCAGCAGATGGCCCCCGCCCTCACAGCAGTGTAACTTTCTGCTATCAGGAGGCTGCTCTGCTAACGTTTCAAACTAGCAGATTTTGTTACTCCTGGTGATACCTCGACGTTTATAATACGTACACAGAGATATGTGGATACATCACAACCTGTAAAATGAAACAACATCTGTTGCTCAGCTGCTTTGATCAGACAAAGTTATCAGAAGACAAATATTTTACCCACAAAATGTGATTTTTATTTATTTTTTGGGGGGGTGGGGGGCAACTCCATAGTGCCCAGTGTCTCACCAGTGCCCCCTGTGGAAGGGGAAACCGCAGAGTGGGAGTCTTTGATTATATAAGAAATTGTCTGCAACCATGGAATTAAACCCTAATGTAACCCTTTGTTTTTTCTAATTGTAAATAGAGATAATATATTAACAACTATTATGAATTAATTTATATTACAGTTATTAATAAGCTCACACTATAACAACAGCACTGGTCTAAAACTGGTTCAGCAAAAAAGTTCTGCTGGAAAATCAATAGTTACTGTATTAACTATTCGTATATGTCTATATGAGTATGTGTGAAAAAGGTCCACAGGTGTGTGTGTGTGTGTGTGTGATAGCCAGACTGTAGTGTGTGTCCCTTGGCTTTGTGCCTTGGACCCACTTTTTTAGCACAACAGCCTGGGCCTGTGGGTATGTAGGGGCCCCTTCTCATGCTAGCACACATAAAAAAAACGCTGTATCTGAAATTAACTGTACACTTTTCAAAGTGTACAACTTATTGTGCTGTTGTAATGTAAAATATGAAAGAGGCTTAGCGAGGACCCAGGTTCCTCTATGCGTCCGCTATGCTATTAGTTCAAAAAGAACCCACTGACAAATCTCTGGAGATTAACATGTTCTGTTAAGCCTCTGCACACCCATGGCACACCCAGGTACCACGGCTGTGTGGAGTTTTATTTTTCCTGTCAGGCCTTTATTGACGATTACGCAGTCTACGCCTGACTGGCACCTGTCAGCATTTCTGTGAACTTTAAAATGTTCAGGGATCTCCTTTAAATCTTTAGGATAAGGAATTAATAAAACTTACATGTGAATACTGCACAGTACGACAGCTTCAGCCTGAACGTCATGATTGAGGAGTTCCTATTGGCAGTATTCATTCTGGGAAATATGTCACAAGAGATTAACTTTGGGTCTGTCTCCGTACCCACATTTTCCGTCTTGTAACTGCCAAAAGCCCACTATAAGACCTCGAAGCCAGTTTTACCTCCAAGCAGTTCTTGGCAGATATGGCGCCTGGTTCGTTCCTGCAGGAAAGACAAAAGTAAAGTATTTTTCCTGTGCCAAGGAAGGAACCCAGTATGTAAACATCACAGTCTGTCTATCTGTCTGCCTACATGTCAGTGTTTCTTTCAATATTATTACGTAAAAACTAACTGGCCAAACTTTATGGGAGAGAATGTGGTCTGCAGCACACAGTGAACGAGGGTCGGCATAGTGCACGTGCAGTTTGAGGTGACATTGAGCAGCCACCACAGGTTCAAAGTGTATGTCTAAATGGGGTTTTATTCTTTTCTCAATTCTCTGTTGTATACATACAGTTACAATGGTGGAACCTTGTGTTTCAGCCATGTTTACAGTTCAGTGTTATGCAATCCTACATGCTACCAGTCTTATTACTGCATATGTTCTACTGAGAATGTCCACTGAGATTTGGAAGGGTGCTACACAAAGTGTCCGTCAAATGGATGTTAAAATCATTTAATTCATTCATTATTATTATTTAATATTTATAATTATATAAATCTATATTTTAGTTTGATGACAGTATGACAAACTGCTTAGTTATGTGAAATCATCGTCAGTGAATGTGGTCAAAGCTACTACACTCTGGCCAGTGGACTGTTTCTTATGTAGCACTTTTCTCCTCTGCTGAAGGCCTCAAAGAGCTTTATACAACTTACATCAGTCACACATTCACTCCCATTCATACACTACCAGTCAGAAGTTTGGACACACCTTCTCATTTAATGTTTTTTCTTTATTTTCATGACTATTTACATTGTAGATTCTCACTGAAGGCGTCAAACTATGAATGAACACAAGTGGAATTATGTAGTAAACAACAAAGTGTGAAATTACCATCTCCATTGGGTTTAGATCAGGTGACTGTGCAGCACTCTCTTGGTCACAGAGCCCTCACACAGTTTGGTTTCACACAGTCTCCTCTGAACAGTTGATGTAGAGATGCGTCTGCTGCCGGAGCTCTGTGTGGCATTTATCTGGGCTCTAATCTGAGGCTGGTGACTCGGATGAATTTATCCTCAGCAGCAGAGGTGACTCTTGGTCTTCATGTGAGACAGTTTCATCGTAGGACTCGATAGTTTTTGTGACTGCACTTGGGGACACTTTCAAAGTTTTAGCAATTTTCTGGACCAACTGAGCTTCAGTTCTTAAATTAATGATGGGTTGTCGTTTCTCTTAGCTGATTGGTTCTTTCTATAATATGAATTCTAACAGTTGTCAAATAGAGCTGTCAGCTGTGTACCAACCTGACTGCTGCACAACACAGCTGATGGTCCCAACGTCATTAAGAAGGCAAGAAACTCCACAAATGAACCCTGACAGGCTCACCTGTGAGGTGAAACCAGGTGATGACATCATGAAGTTCACTGAGAGAAGGCTGAGGGTTGCAGCTCTGTCAACAAAGCAAAGGGAGGCTACTTACAGGAATCTCAAATATAAAACATTTTTAGTTATTTATCTTTTTTTTTGCTACATAATTCCATATGTCTTGCTTCATATATTTGGTGTCTTCAGTATCTACTAGAGCTGGGCGATATGACCCAAAATTCATATCTCGATATTTTTTAGCTGGATGGCGATATAAGATATATATCTCGATATTTTTTTAAAGCCATAAAGTAAGAACAAAAAGAGAGTTCTTAGTCAAAGCTGTGTCCCAGATGTCACACAGGCACTTTTATTAACATACAGCATAGATGAACATGAAAAAAACTACTCAAAAATAAATCATGAGCATTTATTAAATAATGATGCTCTATAAATAAAAGAAAACTATGTTGTTTTGTGCATAACAAAGAGCTCACAATTGTGCAGTCAAAATGTAAACTAACAGACGCTGAGCATAATAACAGACAGATTTCACAGCTGCTCTGTTCCCAACTTCTACTGCGTGACTGACAGCCTGGAGTTTGAAATCCGCTTCGTAACCATGTCTCTGAACAGGAGCCATTTATGGTCCTTATACACACACAGTACGGTAATATTACGTTGAAGCACAGTACGTATCACTCCGCGAGGCTCCTCGGTAGCCGTAATGCTCCGACAATCCATCAAGCGGTGCAGCTCCGTAGCTTAGCAAAGTCGGACTAAAACATTTTTTGACAGATTGCTGAGCGCCGTGTACCACATAAAATCGGTTCGCGGTCATCAAGCACAACCAGAATTCATACAAAAGGCGAGCAGTCAACTTTTGAGAAAATGAAAGGATTTCAGGCCGTGCATGGCGTTAGCGTGGCTAGCTCGTTAGCGTGGTTAGCTCGTTAGCGTGGTTAGCTCGTTAACACGTTGACGCTGTCCAGCCCCACGCACGGGGCGATGCGCAGTAACTCATTAACGCAGATTTGCCGTGTCCATCTTGTCGCTGCCTGCAGGTGAAGCGATGGGGGAGGAGGGGGAGTTGTGTTCAGTGAAGGAGAGGCGAGGTCGAGTAACGTTGCGTAAAGACAAAAGTGGACGAAAGAGAGGCAAACTTGCGGCTCCGCAACTATAATTATAACGTAACATAGACTATATCGATATAAAGGATATTGTCACATCTTATATCTCGTATAAAAATATATCGATATTTTTAAAAAACTCGATATATCGCCCAGCTCTAGTATCTACAATTCAGAAATGAGTAAAATAAAAATAAAGAAAAACCATTCAATGACTGGTAGTGTATATTAGCAATACATAAATCCATTGATTTTGAATAGGTTAGTATTGTAAGTCTATGGCTATTTATCTGTTTTAGTGTTGCTAATGGTGAAGCTTTCTGTTATTTGTTAGGGCAGGCTGACTATGTTTGAGGGAACTGTGGAGAGATCAGATGTTTTGGACATATGAGTCTCCTTAACAGTGTAGCCACCACCTGTCAGTAGATCAGTCAGGGCGTGGTGTTATGGTCATGATAGATCTGTCTGTTGACTTGTACATCACTCTGATTCCAACATAGGCCAAGCAGTTCTCGTCTTCTATTTCTTGGATTTTTTAGTGTTTTCTTGCAACAGTTTTTAAAGACCTGATTCCCAGAGTTACATCCGAGTAGTTAATATTGACATGTGTCTGCTGCTGCTGATGTGAGCTATATTGCTAGCTGCTGCATATCCTGAGTCTGGGAACTAAAAAACGTGTCCTATTCAGCAGAGGGAACTCTTTCTGGGTTGGGACAGTCTGTCTTGTCTCTAGACTGCGCTTTGCCGAAAAAGACAACGCCTAACAAACAAAACAGCAGATATTATATTATCATGTCACTAAATACGCGAAATATATCAAAGACAATTCAACAAATATTTTGAGACAATAATTCATTCAAAAATTTTCACATGAACTGATGTAAACTGCTTCTGCCTGCCTGATCACGCTTATTGGTGCTACAATCAGCTGATTTCAGTTCATGTGTGGGAGGAGGACAATAGTGGGGCACGCTGCAGCGTGAATATGAGTATTACTCTGGAGTAAAAAGCAGAGTATGTACAAGAGTGCGATGGACAAGTGCAAACTCGAGGACAGAACAACTGCATTATGCTGCTAACGCTTTGCAAGCATCTGCACCAACAGCATGCTAACGCTAAGCTAGCCAAGAACCCAGAGTGATGTTTTTGTTTTTTTTGTTTTTGTTTTTTTGCCTGTCCCGTTTGGATCTTTAGCTATCAGAATTGTTGTCTGAAGGCCAAAAAAGATGCCTAGCAGATTTACTTTACCAAATGGACCATTATGGCCTTGCCATATTGGTCCATTTGATTCACCTTTATTATAATTATGTATTTATTTTATTTTATTTTCAGTTGTTACAGACGGGACAGACATGACTGGGGGATAGGACAGGGAGAAAGAAAGAATGAAAGAAAGAGAGGGAGAGAAAGACAAAATAGAGGGGAGAAGAGATGGTGAGAAAGGGGGGAAGAGAAAAAAGCAAACAAACAAACAAAAAAGAAAAGAAAACACCTGGATCACCTGTCGAGAGGAGAAAAAAAAACAGAAGAGAAAACAAACAAACAAACAAAAGCAACATAATAAATACAACACCATCACAATAAACTAGCTAACAGTAGATAACAGTAGATACTAAATATTAAATGTTATTGTGCAGCACGCAGGACCGACAGTGCACAATGTGCTTTGAGGTAGCAGCTAAGAAAGGTGTAGTTTGTGCCTGTGAACACCCGTGTGCACACCTGTGTGGATCGGCACGCTTGTATTCAAAAGGTTTCTCCATGTAATGATCTGCTAGGGAGTGTGGGGAGCCATAGCCCCGTCCCCCAGGGCATGAAGCAGGTATGGAGGAGATCCAGGCCCCAGACATTCAGAGGCACCAGAGTACGAGGACCCAAGGAGGACCACTGGGGGGGTAACCGTGCCACCCTCCTGGGAAAAGCTGAGGAGAGCCCCAAACGAGAGGTCACCCAGCAGCCACGGAGCAGAGGCCAGAGGGGGTTGCAGTTAGGGCTGTTCGATATAACGATATATATCGGATGACGATAGAAAAACGTCTATTGTTTCATTTTACGCTATCGTTTGTTTCGTGGTGTCGCAAAATAAACTGTTTAAGGCAATATTTTTTCATTATTTTGATGGTCACTGTAGCGGCTATATTACTTTCCTAAAGTTCTCTCTTTCTCTTATGTTTAATATAACCACACTACAGACGGACAAGCGCTTGTTTGTATGCGTTGTCGTTAGCAACAACGACGGTAAAACCACCTCGTGTCCGCTTGTTTATTTTCCACATAAACCTTTCACAATAAAGCTCAAGATCCTGTTGAGACTTTTCAAAATAAACTGAATCACGTGAAAGATGCAGAGTATTTACGGATGAGAAGCAAAAAAGAGCCGTCAGGTGCTAAAAAATAAACCGTAGACTCAAACGTTAGAACAGGCTTTTCCCCGCAGCACGCCGTGTAATAAATACTCACAAAGAAAACAGCGGCCGTTACAACCTATGTCTAAAAATGTATCGTTTCATGCATCAGTTAAAACACTCGACTCCAGGTACGCGACGCCCAGCTGGAAACACTTCACGCAAGTCGAGCTGCCCGACATTCACAGAATTTACAGAAAATGTTACATTTTTGTGATTTATATCGTTATCGGACGGTAGATGTCTTAATATCGGGATATGAGATTTTGGTCATATCGCACAGCCCTAGTTGCAGTGACGTGCCCGTGGGCTCTGCTGGCAGCCAGCTGTGCCAGAGAGGACCGAGCCAGAAGGGGACAGAGGGGCAGTGCCTCCCCTGCACCCTGGTGACACCTGCATCCCAAGTCCTGCGTGTGTGTGGGCGTGGTGGAGCGGGAAGAGGGAGGCAGCTGAGGATGGGGAGGGAAGAAAGGGATAGGTTTAATTTAGTTAATTCTGCAAGCTTAGGAGAGATATTGATACCTAAATATTTAATGTTTCCAGATTGCAGTCGGGTAGATGAAGAATTATGGAAGGAGCAATTAATCAGAAGAACTGTAGTTTTTGACCAGTTAATTGAATAATCTGAGAATCTTGGGTAGGGATGGGTATTGATAAGATTTTCACGATTCCGATTCCATTTTCGATTCTGTTTAACGATTCGATTCTTTATCGATTCTCTTATCGATTCTTTTTAAAAAAGGAGAACACTAAGGTCGATTAGCTTAGAACTTTGTTTTATATCTTCTCTTTGAACAAGATAGAAATTTAGGAGTAACATGGCCTTACAAACCCAACAGTGAGATCTTAAGAGATCCACAGCCTACGGCTCTTCAATGGGGTGTCACAGGGTCCCCAGGAAAAAAAAGTTGTAAATGTAAAATAATAAAATAAATATTCTTCTGTAGCAATAACAAAATATAACATAAATTATTCTGTAGCAATTACACAAGAATATCCAGTAATGTCCCTGCCTACAATTACACACATTCACTTACTGAAAATCGGGGGCATCTGCTGTGGCACATGTGTGCAAGCCTTTGACCACAAACTTAGTCACTGCTCGGTGACATTCGTCTATCCTGGCCTGAAAGGAGATGCTAACGGTAGACTGCAGCGAGAACTGCCAGCCAGACTCTGTCTGTCTCATCATGGTCACCTAAATGCACAGTAATGGCAGGTTTTGTAATAAGGCAGATCGCGCTAACATAATATGCACTGTTAGCTGATTATTTACCTGCCGCATTAACGGGAGAGGACGTGCAAACGTTACCGCTGCTGCTGGGTTAAGATTCACGAGTCCGGAGCGGAATTAAAAACACGACATTCATTTAAGGTCATCGCCTGTTTTGTGAGCAAATGCTTTTGCATATTCGTAGTGTTTCCTCCCTTAAATGAAATATCTACTTTGCAAGTATTGCAAGTTGCCCCGTTGTCATCCGTTCTCGTAAAGTATAACCAAACTTTTGAGCGTTTGAGCTGCTTAGGCGTCATGTTTCCTGCCAGGTAAATGACGCTCCGCAACGTGGTGATGTCATTCGGGGCGACTGGAATCGATGAGGGAATCGATTGCAAAAATGGCAAACGATTCCAAGGAACTGAAACAGTGGGAACCGGTTCTCAACAAGAACCGAGTTTTGATACCCATCCCTAATCTTGAGAAAGAGTTTATCAATGCAATCACCCCAGAGATATTGGTTTTTGAGTTTTGGAGAAAAAGTAACACATTATCCGCATAAAGGCTGATTTTATGTTCCACGTTCTTACATTTTATGCCCTTAATTACTGAATTCTGTCTAATTGCTGCTGCTAGTGGTTCAATAAAAATTGCAAACAGTGAAGGGGAGAGTGGGCATCCCTGCCTGGTGCCCCTCAGGAGACAGAAGCTGGAGGATGTTTGGTCATTTGTTCTGACACAAGCTGTTGGGGAATTGTATAATATTTTTAACCAGTTAATGAAAGAGGTTCCAAAACCAAATTTGTGTAAAGTTGCAAACAGAAATTTCCAGTTAACTCTGTCAAACGCTTTTTCTGCATCTAAAGAAAATATTGTAGTTTCAATGTTTTTACTGCATGAGTAGTCTGTTAAATTAAGTAATCTACGTGTATTTGTTGATGAGTGCCTACCTTTTATGAAACCAGTTTGGTCAGGATGAATTAAGAGGGGGGTTATTTTCTCTAATCTCTTTGAGAGAGCTTTGCAGATTATTTTAAGGTCTACATTAATAAGGGATATTGGACAATAGCTTGAGGCAAATACAGGGTCTTTGCCTGGTTTTAGTAAGAGACTGATATTTGCAGAGTTCATATTTGATGGAAGTCTGCCCTTTTCTTTGATTTCCTGCAACACTCTGTGAAAAACTGGTGCTAGAATCGTCCAGAATTCTTTGTAGAATTCTGCAGGAAAGCCGTCTGGACCTGGAGCCTTATTATTAGGCATACTTATCAGGGCTTCCTGGAGTTCACCTGGCGTCAGTGGCGAATCCAGTGCCATTGCTTGGGTATCTAATAATTTTGGAAGAGTTACGTTGTCGAGAAATTGATCAATTTCGTTTTTAGATGGGTTTATTTGTGGTGTATATAAAGTTTCATAGAAATCCCTGAAAATGTTGTTTATTGTTTTTTAGGGTCATATATTGTGTCTTTGTACTAAGAATTGAGTCTTTTTATTAATAATTTCATTTAATTCTAGTTTTGTTTAGCGCATTTTATTCAATATTTCTTGATCTTGGTGAGACACATAGGCTTTTTCTAAGGATTTGATATTTTTTTCTAGTTCAGAAATAATCCAGAGTGTTGTTAAAGCTGAGTGAATGCAGACCCAGCCCATCTGCCGCCTCAGTTTCTACGTGTTAATGGTTCTAAAGTAGAATCACTGTGGTGACAGCTTCAAAGGCTCCTCTTTGGTTTTTGCTGCCGTCTTTGTGTTCAGACCTAAATACTAAGAGAAAGCTCTTATGTGTGTCCTCATTAGCATAGGGAACGTTTTTATTGTTTGTATTTGGGACATTTTAGGGAGAAACATGAAAGTAATGTAACAAAATGTAAAATAACATTGCTTTTATCCTGAGTCGTGGCTCATTCTGATGTTGGTCCGTTACATCTTCTCCTACCTACAGCTCCCCAGGTTGTCGTATGTGATAGTGGGCAGCTGGAAACAGCTGTTCTCCTCCTCGCCAAAGGATTATCTGCCCCATGTGATCACAAACTTTAAATGTCTTTTCTATTGATATTTAAATAAATAACGCACTACTAGGAAAAGTGAAAGATTTGGGGCGTGAATATGAACTTGCTTGATTTGCTTGAAATATGAAACACTTTTGTTTTGATTACACTTATTAGTAGTTGTATACTCATAACTGACTTTGTTTTGAGATTTTGGTTAAAAATATCTTTTTGGATATGCTTCTCATCTGGTTGGCTGCGTGTGCTCAACATCAGTGCCATCTGATGCTGAGGTAAACTGTGTGTGTGTGAGAGAGAGCGAGAATGCTTTCAGTCGTCATAGAGTCAGTAATTTAATGTGCTCATCATTCATATTAATATACTTTATATAGCAAAAAGTCTTTGTTGTGTCTGTAAACTTACAGTACTTAAAAAATCCTCTTACTATGATATCGACCTCATAGTACCATATCACCCCAATATAAAACGCCACTCTCAGACTGATGGCTTACTCGTGGTTCTAAGGGTATTTATAAGTAGAACAGGAGGCAGAGCCTTCAGCTTTCAGCTCACCGTTTGGATTCGAGGGACAGACACTCAGTTCAATTCAATGTTATTTACACAGCGCCAAATCACAACGACAGTCGCCTCAAGGTGCTTTATATTGTACAGTAGATCGCACAATAATAGATACAGAGAAAAACCCAACAATCATATGACCCCCTATGAGCAAGCACTTTGGCGACAGTGGGAAGGAAAAACTCCCTTTTAACAGGAAGAAACCTCCGGCAGAACCAGGCTCAGGGAGGGGCGGGGCCATCTGCTGCGACCGGTTGGGGTGAGAGAAGGAAAACAGGATAAAGACATGCTGTGGAAGAGAGACAGAGGTTAATAACAGATATGATTCGATGCAGAGAGGTCTATTAACACATAGTGAGTGAGAAAGGTGACTGGAAAGGAAAAACTCAATGCATCATGGGAATCCCCAGCAGCCTACGTCTATTGCAGCATAACTAAGGGAGGATTCAGGGTCACCTGGTCCAGCCCTAACTATATGCTTTAGCAAAAAGGAAAGTTTGAAGCCTAATCTTGAAAGTAGAGATAGTGTCTGTCTCCTGAATCCAAACTGGAAGCTGGTTCCACAGAAGAGGGGCCTGAAAACTGAAGGCTCTGCCTCCCATTCTAACATTTTGACATCTTAACAGGAAGAGACCAGCAGAACCAGGCTCTGGCAGCCATCTGCCATAACCGGTCGGGTGAGGAGGACAGGACAAAGACACGCTAATGATTAAATACAAAGTGTTGTATAAAGACATAGTGAGTGACACCCTCTCTAGCTTATAGATAGTGGATCACCCTGAACCCTCACTTAGTTACACTGCTGTAGGCCCATGCTCACCTCGATAAAGCACTTTCAGGTGACTGTTGTTGTGATTTGGCGTAGTATACCTACAACTTTCTTGAACTGAAGTTTGCATGGACAACAATGCATCAATATTTTTTCAAATATTGATGGACATGAAAATATTTTTTGACTTTAGTTTTTCAATGAGGAAAATCAGAATGGGGGACTTTTTCATGTATGTAAAAATGTTTGAATTCTGGATTCAAACTATAAAACTGGGGGGAAAACTACGCCTCTAAACATGCACGATCATATTGTTACTGTATGGCATAAATGTGTAACAGTATGTATACAATTATGTTGTAGACATAATTATATACATACTGTCAAATCTAAAACAACCCCATACTGAAATTCCAGCACAATGCCAGATGCTTTGCAATAGCAAGAGTTAAACTATACCAGGCCCAATATGCCAAAAAAAGCATAAATGCAAATCCCAGTTCTTGTTCTTCATGTGCACAGTCTACATTATTCATCTCTATTTTACCTCTTTAGGTGAAACTTGGCTGTGAGGCACCCAATTCCAAAGTGGTGAAGGTGCCTGATGGGCCTCGGTGGAGCAGCACCATCAGAATCCAAAATGGGGGTGAGTGCAGACTTCTGGATTTTGAGTCATCAGATCGCCCTCTGGTGGTCAACTTTGGCTCAGCCACCTGACCCCCCTTCATCAGCCACCTGCCGGCTTTCCGGCAGTTAGTGGAAGACTTCAGCGATGTGGCTGATTTCCTGTTAGTGTACATTGATGAGGCTCATCCATCTGATGGCTGGGTGGCCCCTCCCATGGGTTCTTGCTCCTTCAGTTTCCGGAAACACCAGAATCTGGAGGAAAGGATGGGAGCGGCACGTCAACTCACTGAGCACTTTTCTTTGCCGCCGCAGTGTCAACTAGTCGCTGACTGCATGGACAACAATGCTAATGTGGCTTACGGTGTGTCCAATGAACGGGTGTGTATAGTGCAACAAAAAAAGATTGCCTACCTGGGGGGCAAAGGGCCATTTTTTTACAATCTGAAGGATGTGCGCCAGTGGCTGGAACAGAGTTATGGTAGACGGTAGGAGGACTAAAAGTGCCTTTTTAAAATTCTGAAAACAGAGATTATTTGGTTTTGTAAGAATGTGTTGTGATGATATTCTTTACCATAAAGCTGTAACGTATTATCTTCCAAAATTTCAAACGAAGGGTCCCTTTTACCAAAAGAGGGGGGAAAAGGGCGAAGGCAAGAGACAACTCAACCAGCATCTTAATAAAGTCAACCTCATCCTCCTCACCTCAAGCCTTACCTCCTGAACTAAAGTCAAGTCTTTTGCATAAAAAAAATGTGCATAAACGTGCGTATTTATTTCAGATTTTGTCAGAGTTACTGCCAGCAGATCAGACATGCGACCCAGGGGGTCTCCAGACAGCTGACAGGAGCAGTTAAACAACAACAGCAGTAGCTGGGATAATGTTATTCCAGCTACACAGAGAGGAAAGATGCTGAGTTTTATTATTTCTTAGTTTGGTAAAAATGTTATTACATCTCGCCTGATGAATGTGTTATTGAGACTGAATCTCTAGAAGACTGTGAGTCAACTGCTTTCAAAACGTGAGATTACTTTGGAAGGATCTGTTCTCACTTAAGGGTCAGCGTGAGACAGCCACATTAAGTCTAGTTTGATCATGAGCACTGAACACAATCCAAAATATGTTGTGTAGGCACAGTGGATACGTACATACACAGGTTATGGTTAAAAGCATCTGATCACAGCTGCACATGTACTTTGCATGTAGACAGAGACTGAAGAAAGCCAGCCCTTGTAAAAATCACATTTACAGTTGACTTGCATTGTTTGCAAAGGAAAAAGCACTTTTGTTGACTTTATGACCAGATATTTTTCCAGGAAGTTTCATGGGCTGGACTGCATGGAAAATTCTAGGCAGACGCTCAGGGTGGATGATGGGTATATCCAAGTGCAAAATTGGTTGTCAGTAAATGAAGATTGTATCTTGAGTTCCGAATGTTGTGTACTGAATGTTCAATGGTTTGGCCAAGTCTTGTAAAGTGATAGTTTGGTTAAACTCTTAAGCCATGAGTAAACTGGTTTGGGTTAAGGTTAAGTTGCAGCTAGCTACATGCTAAACATTCACAATTTCACATTTAACTGGAAGTCATTACCTTTCAAATCAAGTCTTTGCTTTTGGCTCTCGGTTAGAAGATATCCATTTAGATATGCAATAAAGATGAACAGTTAAATAAAGTGGTACTAGTAAACCTAACCCTAGCCCTACATTTGTCACTGGTGACTCTGTGGATGTTAATAGACCTGCTGTTTCATCTGTGTCACTTCCTTTGCACACTCTGAGAAAAAGGCTTGAAAGGGTGATCAACTTTTGGTTGAGCATTTCATTTGAAGTTAAAATAAATAACTGGCAGTATTAATGGAAATGCATCAGACTTTGAGCACCTTACAAATGTGGATAAAATGACTGTTATCTCGCTATTACTCTGACAACAGGTGAGATGCACTGGGAGCTTTTAGCTGTGTGTGGCTATAAACAAATCAGTCACTGAAGCTTTGTTCATGAACTATCAAGTGATCTGCACCTTCGGTCAAAAGTACACCTCCCAACTTACAGAAAAGCTCTGTTTTGTTTTTGTTTTTTCATTAACATCTTTTCAAATATTCATTGATAAAATACAATTTCATCACATTGGCTCAAAATGTTTTGGTGTGTCGTTCAGTTTTGTTTTAGCGTCAGATCTCAGGATCCTGCATACAGCTCTCTCTCTCTCCCATGTCTTGTGAAGAAGATTTCATTTTTAAATTCATGTTTAACAGTTAAATGTAGATGTAATTTCAGATTCATATCATTTAGAACTTTGAACATGAAACCATATTTCTCAAAATATGAACAGTTGAAGTTCAGTAACTGTGAGGTTATGGGTGTTTAAAATCTGTATGGAACATGTCCAGGTGATTCTCTTTAAATGAAAGCTCCTTCGAACAGATGCTTTGTCCTGGTCACAGTGACAAAGGTGTGCAAATGAAAACCTTTGACGAAAGAGTCCACAGCTCAGTCTCTGGTTGGATAGAGAACAGCACCTGGTCAACGTGACACAGATCCAAAGCATCTGTTTTCATTGTCACTTTGCTAATGTCTCAATGACTGATATCAATAGCTCTATTTTCCATTCTCTTTACTGTACTTTGCCATTATTTGAAGCGTAATGTATATTTTTATATGTCAAAGGAAAAATAAGTGGAAAATAAACATGAATGTGTTCGTGTGGAATTCTTTTATATGTTGTCTCTGCACCCAGTGCCAAAAAAAGTCCATTACTTCAGCATTTCAAATAAACAGTATAATGTGTTTACTGCAAAACTTCAAATAATAGAGTAGTTTACATCCAGGGATCGAAGATCCATCCATCACTTTCCTCTTATCCTTGTCAGGGTCAGGGGGTGGGGAGCATGTCCCAGGCAGGGTACACCCTGGACGGGTCGCCAGTCTGTCGCAGGGATGGATTTAAGTTCTCCTTTTCCAGAAATCCAGAAAGGACATCCATTTGATGTTTTATTTACTTTCAGTGGGACATTTTTTTTTTACTCTCCAAAAGTAAATGTGAATTATGAACAGATATTTTGGCTATGTGCAGCCATGCAGATAAATAACCATGCAGGAGCCATTTAAAAAGTCCAAACACCAAGAAAGTTGTTAGACAGAGGGGATTTTTTTCAAACTTCTATTTCCTAATTTATTAAGGAATCTTAGCAAACCTATTAACTAAAACTAACTAACTAAAACTAAAAAGTAGATGTGTGATATGTTGGTAACATGCAGAAGGTTTGCAAAATGAGGTGAAATCTTGCGGACACTCACCTGATCTATTAAAGCACAATCTTGAGAAGTTATTGAGCCACGTTCTTCTGAGTTCAAAACACTGTGCAAATCAACCTATAATATTCTCTTCTGATGATAATGAGTCCCTCTCAACATCAAAAGTACGTCTTCATTTGTACAGCTGTCGTCAACAGCCTAAAATAATAATTATAAGAAATGCTTTCATATAAAGCTGTTATTAACAGCTGCTCCACCACATACTGCAGTTCTGGTGTTTTAGGTCAGGTATTGTCTTTCTGTTACAACACTGACACCATGAGGTCAAGTGGGGTCATTTACAAAACTGGTTGTTTTATTTTTGTTTGATAAGAACATTTTTTAATCTTTGTCATTTCACCATCCAGCCACCATTTGACACTATAATTTTATTTCTTATAAAGAATGTTTTACACCTATAGATGAGCACAACCAGGTGTCAAGAATTAGGAGTTTGGTTGTTTCTGCTCTTGATTTACTCAAAGTTTGTATGATGGACATACAAACATGACCAGCACACATTGTTTGGGCCTTTTAAGAATGTTGTTAGCATGTTTAGATAAATGTCAAAGACTGGACTCCAGGCGGGTGACAAAAGCTGCAGTGAAGACTGACTGCTTACAATGAGCTTCTGTGTGTGTACACTCACATCTATTAAAGCACATCCTGGTTGAATAAAATGAAATCAAATATTAACGATCCTCTTTGTTCAGTTTGTACTTAATCACTCATTCAGTATTATTAAATAGCATCCCCCTCCGAGCTCCTTATTTTCTTTTCTCATTTCATTGTATCTATAGTGACCCAAATATTCTGATAAAGCTTACATATAATGTCATCGAAGTCCAAATGAATATATACTGATTATATACAGGACATATTGTATATATATATTGGACACATTTATGGGCACACTGCTAAAAGAATGTAGTTGTATACAACTCATACTTTTCAAACAGTTTGTACAAAAAAAAACTAAAAGAAAAAATCTAAAATTCTTTTTAATGATGCTGCCAGATTAAGGCTTTCACAGTCCCAGATCTTCTCTTGCTGGCTTGCTTTTTCTCCCTCATGTCTGTGTTGTTGCACACGTGTTTGTTTACAAACGTTCCCACCTCCTTATTAGTTACTCACCTGTCAAAATTTAGCTGATTAACTCACCTGCTCCTCATTGGGTCGTTATGCCAGCTAATTAAGGCTGAAACAACCTCTCAGTCATCATCAGAATGTTGTGTTAGTCAGGCAATGTCTCTGACTTTTGTCCTGCGCTAAATTCTGTCAGTCTTTGCTCACATTTAACCTATGTTTCTATTGGTATTCTATTGAACACAACACAAAGCCATCTTTGACAAGCACGTTTGAAGCATCTCGACCTACTGTGGTTTTGTACAATCCATCAAATCCACCAAGTTTTTATCAGAAGCGATGTTTGGCTTCCAAGTGAAAAATGACGTCCTAGTTCAGCCAAAGAGGATAGATAACTTTTGTTGTACCAACTCTTTGTAGCTCCATCAAGTCTTAAGTATGAAAGGACTGGCTGTGGCAGTGATTCTCCGTAGATTGTTTCCTCCACCATGGTGGTAAATCGGCTCTCCTTGTTTGATGTTTGCCTTCATATGTTCTGCTTGGTTTTCATCTGGTCTCTGGTTGACTATGAAACTTACCTGCCTTATCCCATGGCAGTTCTGTTCACTGCTACACCCAGTCCTTGTGGTTCTTGCAGCTATCCACCTCACTCCAGTAAATACTACGCTTTGGATAAGCAGTAGAGAGTGAGCACTGACACTCAAGTACCCATCCCATCCCAACCTCAAACTCTTCATTTATAGTAAAGGAAGGCTATGAAGGCCTCAAGTATAGCAATGATTTAGAAACACCTTAGCTTTCTCTTATAATGAAGAATGCATTTCTTAAAAATATGACTGTTAGCATGTTATATTTCCATAAAAGTAGAGGTTAAAGTGGACCAGCACAATCTGGAACAGCCTTCCAACAGATTCAGGTAATGAGAAATTAAATCTGATAGGCAGGTGAATGCATACTACAATTGAATTAATTTTTCATGTGCTGCAGCTTAGCAGTCCTTCCAGTGACAGCATTGAGATACATCCTCTGTAAATAAGAAACTAATGACATCCCACAGTTAGCTTACGCTTCCAATACACCCTTTTTTCTTCCCCCTGAGGTGCAGATGTAAATAAAGTTGAAGTCGGAGTATTTCAGCATTTAGCTAGTACTACAAAATAAGAATAAACATAAGCAGAGTAACAATTTTTAGAGTGTCAGGTAATTTCAAATGTAACTTTTCAAACATCTCAACAAATGCAGCCAGTTTGGCACATAAAGTATCTGTTAGCCAATGTTTAGTGCTGCTAGAAAAAAAAGAAATAACGTGCAACAGTGAGAGATGAAAAAAGACAGGACAGGACATTTACTGCAAGCTAAAGTGGTTAGTTTGCATTACTGTGGTGAACTGTACAGTGATATACTATGTTGGGACTGGTGCAGGAGCAGGCTGTGGCGTTCATGGTCAATCTTAAGTTAAATCAAGGATAACAGAAATCAATTTATACTTAAGGTAAAGACCAAGATTATCCAAATGTTACCTTTGATACTACCTTTATGCTCTTGGAAATCAGTCATACAACTCATGTAACATCTGGTTATATCTTGTTGAATTCACTTGCTTGAATCCACAAAGAGCAGTGAAACGGGAGTAACAGCAAACTGATCATAGCGTGTACACAAAACTCTGCTTAATCTCACAAAGACGTTGTTATGACTTAATAAATGTGATGGATTTTTCCCCCATGCTGCACCGCATACCCAATGTTAAGGTTAAACAGGTAAAATGGTAAGTTAAAATCAAGCAACCTATTCTCCAACAATATCTCCAAGAAGATTCCCCCTCAAAATAGTGATTAACCTGCAACACTGAAGACACCATGAAATAATAAATATGGAGTTTTCTGTGTGCTGAATAAAATTCGACCTAAAGCCACAGTTGAGTATCTGTTGGCCAGCACATCGAGGGCTGATCACCTTTAGAGGGCCCGCCTTGAGACTTACTGGGTTATAATTGTCCAAAGGCTCATATATCTACAAAGTGTGGATATTGTACTGTGTACCTGTCTCATGGTCTCCTGGGGCCTGTACTGATAATTATAATTTTTTCAGAGACGAACCACAAAAAGAATTTGGTAAGCATACAGTTAAAGGTTTAGTGTCATCACTAATGATCAATTAAACTGTGGGGTTTTTTAGAGGTAACCAGAAGGTGTTAATTTTAGCTAATAGAAAAATTAAAGATAGAATCCTTGTCAAATAAAGAAGATTACAGAAAAAAAATGACATGAATTAAAAAAGGCTTTCAATGCCAATAACTTCTTTCAGTATTGTTGTCATGACAATTTCAGTGTCAAGGAAAAGAAACAAAACAAAAAAACAAAACAAATATACAACATAGATGATGATTCACATAGAATGCTCAAAAGGAGTTGTCTCCTTATTTTGCCAGGCCACTTTCACAACCTCAGTCTCAGTTCTAATTTCCCATTCGTCAGAAGAATGTTAAATGCTTATTGACGATGGACTAATCTCTGTGCTTGTCCTGCTAGACCTCAGTGCTGCGTTCGATACTGTTGACCATAATATCCTATTAGAGCGATTAGAACATGCTGTAGGTATTACAGGTACTGCGCTGCAGTGGTTTGTATCATATCTATCTAATAGACTCCAATTTGTACAAGTAAATGGAGAGTCCTCTTCACACACTAAGGTCAACTATGGAGTTCCACAGGGTTCAGTGCTAGGACCAATTCTGTTTACATTATACATGCTTCCCTTAGGCAGCATCATTAGAAGACATAGCATAAATTTTCACTGCTATGCAGATGACACGCAGCTCTATCTATCCATGAAGCCAGGTATCACAGACCAATTAGTTAAACTGCAGGAATGTCTTAAAGACATAAAGACCTGGATGGCCGCTAACTTTCTGCTTCTTAATTCAGATCAAACTGAGGTTATTGTACTCGGCCCTGAAAATCTTAGAAATATGGTATCTAAGCAGATTCTTACTCTGGATGGCATTACCTTGGCCTCCAGTAACACTGTGAGGAACCTTGGAGTCATTTTTGACCAGGACATGTCCTTCAATGCACATATTAAACAAATATGTAAGACTGCTTTCTTCCATTTGTGCAACATCTCTAAAATTAGAAATATCATAGAAATATGCTGCAGCAAGAGCACTGACAGGAACTAGAAAGAGAGAGTGTACATCATCCATACAAGGTCTTGTCTAAGCGGAATAGAACTGCATTAGCCCACTAGAACAGCTTACTTGTTCTATTGGGCTTGAAGATTAACCATATTTACCCAACGAGTACAGTATAACGTCTGAGGAAAAAAAAGTTTTATTTGTTATCAAACTGATGAAAAAAGGTTATGAAAAGTAACAATTGTAACAAAAACGTGATTTCTAAGAAAAAGCCTGCACCTTGTGACTTAATGAAAATGACAGGTAATGGAAACATAAATGGACAATTAAGCAATGATTAATGGTCCCACAGAATTTGCCTTTCCAAGGCCCATCCTTTTGCTGTCTTTTTGTCATAAATCTGATGTTGTTCTCTCCAAAAAACTTCAAATGAAACTAAACGAATCAGTACCGTCACCCAGAACAAGAAAGTCATGGTACAGAAGAAAGGGCACGTTGTATTTGTCGGACAGTAATTAAATATTCATGCAACTTTAGAAACATCTCTTTTTAGATTTCTAGGCTAACAATACATTTTTATTCTTTATGAATAGCAATATGATTCTTCACATTCTGGTTAGAGTCTTTCTCCATGTAAATTAATAACAGTTAATAAATTTCTCATGAAATCTGTTGATAAACCATATGTTTAGTCTGTACAATAGTGGTACTAAAAATTACAACTGTCATGGTATATGTACAATTTACTACCTACAAAGTACAACAGATAGCATGTAATAAAATATGTAAACAAATTTCTTCTTTTTTGACACAGTTGACTGCGATAGCAGATAGAATTCACACTTTCAACATTAGATTTATTTCTGTATACACATTTGTTAACAGTGTTGTAGTACTGCATTTGTCTTCTTCCTGACACCTCCATAAAAAAGAGAATGATACGCAATGAACCAACACACAATTTTGCAAAGAGAGAAGACCACCACTAGCTATGCGTCGATATTAGACCTTTTCTTTTGCAGATTTTTCAGCAGTTTTCAGGGGCTCAGAAAAGGGCAAGTCCCAATCTAATGATGACGTTTTGGCTTGTGCATTAAAGAGAACGTGGTCCAAGTCGAACACTGCATACTGGACTTGTGCTATACCATATGAATCAGGATGGCATGCATTTTACAATCACGTGTTTCTTACCGAGAGAACTGGCAAGCTCTCTCCACAAAGCAAGTCACTGTGTCAGCCAGACAATGAGAATAATTGTGTTATGAGGTCTGCCCTCTCCATTAGTTTATACACAGAAATCATTTTCTTTTCTTGCTGTTCTTTTGTTGGGTTCTCGTTTGCTTGGAGCAAAAATAGTTAAGACACAGCACTTATTTATAAACCATAAAAATTGGTAATATTTTGATACAAGAGTCCTTTATTTTTACAACCATTGTGTGCCTGACCCCCTCTTGTTAAGCACTATGTTGTTTACATGCTGAAAAGGTGTAATTTTATGAGCCTTTTGTAATTAACAATTTCACAAAAAATTGTTTAATGCCAAGGATCACGTAGCTCTAAAAGTCACTTAGGAGAATGATGCTGTGAAGTATTTCTCTACCGATAATGTCTCTGACCAGATAGAAGAGTAAGGTCTCTAAAGTTGCTATTTAACCTTGTCATTAAGCTTTTGCTTAATAGTAAGTGTGCTTTATGTTACAGTACATATCATCAGTTCAACTACTCAGCACAGTATAAGAATTTTCAAGTTCCATATTATACCATCATTTGTCATAGCTCCTCACGAGGAAACTGATAAATAAAAGTTCTCTTAGTGCTCTCTTTCTTCGCTCTCTCGTGTACACGAAAGTCTCACAGTCACACATAATACTCCTTATCCTTATTTTTCTGTCTCTTGTTGCTGCCTTTCAAGCTTTGCTGTTTGTCCTTCACGACAGCGCCATTGCTCTGCACAGCCGAGTTGGTTATGTAGTTCCTGCTCTCGTCCACCTGGTAGGAGCCTTCATCCCTGTTCCTGTACTTATACATGGCATATAGAAGGATGAGGATGCACAGGGCAGCGGCCGCCACTATTCCGATGACCATCCCGGTGGTGCTGCTAGATTCGCGGACCACTTCCGAGGGCCCTGGAACTCGCCTGACGCCTGGCTCTGTGGGAAGTGCTGTGGGTATATTACGGAACATTGGGGAGGTTATTAATGGGCCCCTCAGCTTGGTGCTGTCTACCTCAAAGGATGTGGGCAATGGAAGCAACGCTAGGTCGGGCCGGGGTTTTAGCTCGCGGTTATTCGTTTTGCCAGCTGGCTGTTTGGAGGGTTGCGGTGGAGGCAGAGGTGGTGGTGGTGCGGCTCTGGTCGGCGGTTCGTGCTATGGTGATAGTGGTAGTCCTACTGCGTCTGGAGATGGAAGGTTTGTTACGTATAAAAGTCTTGGGTGCATTTGCTTTGTAGTCACCTTGAAAGCCTGACGTGGACAAGGTCTTATCTGTTACCAAGAAGAAGGTTGAGTAAAAATCTTCATCATCAGTAGGGTGGCAGCTTAGACTTGAACGCTTTCCCAGAGCCATACCCCGATATCACCAAGCCATCATCATCACAATCATCGCTGCCTCGGTCCGACAAGCAAGGTAGCCCCGCCTCAGTGGCCTTGGACAGGGACTCTTTGGTGGTCTCAAAATGGTGAGGAGTGGGTGGTGGGTTGAGGGAGTGGGAATGAAGGGTGTACAAGGAGCTACAGAGGGGTGCACTAATGGATCCTCAAGTATTTTGACGACTAACTCATCTCCTGGGGTTGGAGACACACATGTAGACACGTTAGAGGGCAACGTTTTATTAAATATGCAATGCATTTGACACACCTAGACTCACAACACCTCATCTCAAATCAATGATCATGACTTGGCATATCGGTTTCTAATAAGTCAGTCAGAAATGATGCACATTTATCTTTGAATCCTGTTCTAAATTCCAAAGGAAGTAAAAATGCATGACTTATATTTCATTCTCCTTGTTTAACAAACTGAAGAACAAGTTATCTTTGCCACAAGAGCAGGTAGGTGCTGTTTGACGTATATACATAGAAGATAGCTTTAATGATGGGTCCCCAAAGGGGATTCATGTCTCTGGAGAGAAATGATCCAACAAGCTTTCACTTACTAACCACATTAAACTAACTGTCTGGTCCTCAAATGTAATCCATTACATTTTGTCACGCTAAATTGTGCTAAATGTAAATTACTTAAATCATATTTAGCAGAGTCGTTTTATGAGATACAATTTTTTCTTTAAGAAAGTAAGATAAACTGATATATCAAGCCAAAATCATTTTTTCACACATGCAGTAAAAATAATTTTGATAACACAGATGATGCAACCATATTTCCTCCTGAAAACATTGGGAAAGCCTGAAAAATCTAAATAAAAACACAATACAATGATTTGCAAATTATTTATAGTTTATTAAAATATCCACTTTGAATTTGATGCACTTTGCACGTTTCAAGATTGGAAAAGTTGTTGGAAATCAACAAAAAACGAAACAAAAACACCTAGTCAGGTTATTATGACTGTGTATGTAAATGACTGTCTTGGGCCCACACTCATTTGAAATAAAGTGGAAAACTGTGCTCTGGCCTGACTCAAAGTTCTATTTGGAGAGAGAGGCCATCTAGCTAACAGCTAAAAGCCAGCATCTGTGATTGTGCAGGGGGGCATGAGTATTGGTCACTTGCACTGTAAACATGTATACAAGGTATGGCATCAACCAGGCAATATGTATGACAGGAAGTCTTACTTATGTCAACAAGTCAATGACGAACCACACCTTGCACGTGTGACATGGTGTAACAGTCTATTGGTACCAATTTTCAAGAAACAGGGTGATGTGCAGAGCTATAGTAACTATAGAGGGTGACAGCTGATGACCCATACCATGAAGATGTGGGAAAGAGTTGATGTAGCTCGGCTACAAAGTGGGGTGAGGATCAGTGAGTAGACCTGAGCTATTTAAACTAATCCGAGGTGTTAGTATTAGGAAAAGAGCAGCTGAAAGAAGAAGGAAAATGCCTGCTTAAACAAAATGTATTTTTGTTATTTGTTATATTTTTCATTGTTGTTGTTTTCTATCTTCTCTGGTGAATAAAATACAGATTTCAGAGTTTTGCAAATCATTGCATTCTGTTTGTAGTTACATTTTATATAGCATCCCAACATTTGACATTTTGTATAAAAGAGTTTGATTTACTTATCATAGTCTGTAATCTCAAGCTGGCAACAGTCGGAGTAACCATTGAAAATGTGACTGTTACACTGACATAAAAAGTATCCATGCAGTAGAGCACCTGTATACACTTGTTGATGCACATACCAAATTAGATGTCAACTCAAAGCAGCAAGTATGCAACTCACAAATAATCACAAACACAACATCCACGAGCACAAAATTTAAGATGATCATTTCTATAAAACATTTCCAGGGTTAAGAGATGCAGTTTGCAAGATTTTAAAACCAAAACCTGTCCTTAAGATCATTAGCTTCTAAAAAGTGGTACTACTGTATATATATTACATACACATATTCACCACTAATCAGTTATTTCTTTGGATGAGTAGTAGTATAATACCTGCATTTTAAAAGTCATTTTAAATTTATTAATGCTTATTCTGCATGAAAGTATTCTACAACTGGGAGGATCTTAACAAAAAAGGGAAATTTACACTTATGTGAACCTAATGCTTTGCCTTTATCCAGACGTGAGAAGTAATAAAGTATACAATTTTGTTACTGTACTTGAGTATTTATTTCTCTGAAACATTTTACTTCTGAACACTTTCCACATTTTCAAAACAGGCTTGTTACTTTTTGTTTAAGACATTTGAAGGGCTTTACTTCATCCAACATCAAACTGGTGTGAGCCTAAACCGTTAATGAAAGGCAGTCCTTTCATGCGTTATGTCAATTAGACTAAGTGTGTGTGTGTGTGTGTGTTGCATGTTAACAAGTATAAGTGGCTTTTATAGGACACCATCAGCTTTCTGGAACAGACACTATTCACACCTGTATGATACATATAAAAGGCTATTGTCATAGTTTAATTTACTTATATCCCTAAAGAATATATATCGAAAGGTTTTTGAGAGCAAGTGCCGGCATAACAGCTGATCGATACTGTAATGCAGAATAAGAAATGAATAAACTCTTTAAAATGACTAAGAAAGATAGGATAACCTTTATTAATCCCACACATGGGAAATTTGAAAGAGCCAGTAAGCTACTAATGCAGATGGAAGAAAGCAGCGAATTCCGAGTATATTAATGTAAAATGTCACCTTGCCAGTAGTCTGACACACCTAAAATGAAACATTGGGAAAAGCCTCACATTTTACAAACTGCATCTTTGAAAATCAGTGCAAGGAGAAAACGTACAGACTGGATATCGTCAACTTACATCAACAAATTGCCCACGTGAGTTAGGCATGAGGAAAAGAATTTACAAAGGAAAAGTTGGGTAAGACTGTTGGATAGCCACTGTTAAAGGTCATTTTTATCCACTGTAGATTGTGTTCTATCTTAAAACATGACGGTACAGGGAGGCAACAACACATACAACCACACCACATAACATAAAAAAATAAACACCATAATACTGTTTTTTATCTTTTGTTTTTTCCTGGTAAATAAGTTGTTTTGTACAAAAAAATCTGTGTATCTTTTTTTTCATTGCAAGAGACTTCAGTGACACCTAAAATCTATTCATGTTATAGTTTTTGCTTAATTTGACATATGTTCTTTAGAATGGATGGATGACTTTATATTGTAAAATCTCTAAAGACAAGGGAAAAGGTGAAGAGGGATTGGGACCTACGAACATATTACATAGGAAATGAGGATGATGAGGGTGACAGTGTAAGTCAGTTGCCATGTCCATGTAAAGGCAGTACGAAGCGGTCGGGCGGCATTAGAGCTTTGGGCTGTAAGGAAGGGATGGGGATATACAAACAATGAGCAATATACATGCCCATCTACAGAAAAGAACAGAAAAACTCTAACACTGACATGTCTCACAAACCCTAAACTGCAACTTCTTAGCCATGCAATTCATTCGTTTGTTTGTTTGTTTGTTTCATTACAGTCAAAAGATCATTTCTTTCTTTTTTTCCTCTTTTTTGTGGAAAAAGATTTTTAAAAAATCTAAAAAAAATGGAAGAAATGTGACAAGTGGATGTGGAACTGCTTCACCTACTAATTTGTGAGTTTCTGAATATGTTCAAACAAGTCGGACTTTTTTGTCATCTTTTGAATGTTGCTTTCGTTGTGACTGAGGAGAGCTTAGTGTTGAAAGTAAAATACACAAGCTAGTCGCTGTGAAGGAGTTCCAAAGCCCAAAAAGTTAAATTATATGAAAATTGTTCACAAAATAGTAATTTATGTATTATCTGATTTCAAAAAGAAAAACCATAAAAGAATAGAAAACAGACTTGTAAAGCCAAAAACATATTCAAAACCAATTGGATAAACTACCAAAAATATGACCAGTTAAAAACTATCAAATGAAAAATGTTAAGATGGAAGAACGAAGCCATTTAAAATTTTGCACACACTACAACCAGATGCACACAATAGAAAACAGACACTGCTGAGAAAGGTGCTCGACTGGACGACGGGCTCCTCTCTCGTGTGTTTCTTGATGACAAATCTATTTGTAATGTTAGTTTTTAAACATGAACCGGCCGTGCAGTCTGGGTGTACATCAGAGAGAGATGGTCTGGCTGAAAATGGGGTTATTAGAACTCTCCTTTGGTTTTGTTTTAGTTGTACTGCAGGATGTTGATGCATGCTTAAAGTAAGTTGCATTTAGGGAAAGTAGAAAAGAAACGACACAGCAAACTGGGCGCAGGTAGGACTGACCGATGTTAGAAGAACAGGAGACAGACGCTGTGTCCCAATCTCATAACCAGTAAAGTTTAAACAGGAGTTTACGCTGAAAAGAAACGTGTGCTGCAAAGTTGCACAAGGCCAAACTGCAACTTTGAAAAGCCATTAGCAGTTCCCCGATGCCCGTTTATTCAACATCCAATGTATCCAGGATGCAAACTCACATGACGAGTTTGTCACTTTTTAAACAATCCCAATAGCCCCACCCCCTCCAATCACCAAAGCAAATAGGTATCTATAGTATGCAATTGGGACACAGCTCACGTTGAACTAACAGCAGTGGGAGAAACAGAAACAAGAAACAAGAAACATAAAACATACATTAATAATGTTTTATTAAATGTGGAATGCATTTCATTAGAATTTAAAAGACAAGTATAAAGCTGATATCCATTAGACTGTGCGTGTTGCAAAGGTGTGCTCCAGAGGTGGGAGTTTGGGATAAATTGCTGCCAAGCCAAAACTTAGTAATTATCTTATCAGATCAAACAAGGGTCTTAAAGTAGCAATCTGGACATCTTTGGTCCACGCTGGGTCAGCACTCCAAATGTTCTCGTGAGAAAACGGGTGAATTCCTCAGTCTAGTTTAGGAATTCTGCCTCGAGTGGAGGACTTCAAATATGTCTTGGTTAGCTTCATGAGGGGGGGATGCGTGTAAAGGAAGAAAAAGCATCTGCGCTTATGTGGACACTGTAGCAGACAGTTGTGAGGAGAGAGCCAAGCTTTTGCACGGTTTTTGATTTAGAACAGATTCATGTTATACTCGCACCTATGTCCACCAGCTGTGACTGAAAGAATGTAACTGTGGACACATGTGGCAGAAAAGGAATCTGGCTTTTTATAGAAGTGCGAGAAGCATGTTGAAAGGTGTGGTCATTCAAGCAAACACAGCTCCTTTACATTAAAGCAAGAGCCAGTTGACGTGGTCCAAGCATCTGACTAGCATGCTTCCTGGATGACTCCCCCCCCACCACCACCACCGCCAGAAGAGCTGGGGGGTGGCCAAGAATGTAAGGTGTGGAAATCTCTGATTAGACTGGTGCCTCTGTGACCCAGACCTGATGAGCGTGGTAAATCAATATATGAAAAACTTCCATCACGACTTTTTGCTGCACTCACTGTGAGTTTAAACTGTAGAGCATAATGAAAGTTGACTTGTTGTTCCTAGAGTATTTAAAAGTAGAATGGGAGGCAGAGCCTTCAGTTTTCAGGCCCCTCTTCTGTGGAACTAGCTTCCAGTTTGGATTCAGGAGACAGACACTTTAATGTGGGTTTATACAAAACTTCATTCATTAGTTATTATTAATCTCTGTCTCTCTTCCACAGGATGTCTTTTGTCCCATCTTCCTCCCCTCACCCAAAATCGGTTGGGGCAGATGGCTGCCCCTCCCTGAGCCTGGTTCTGCTGGAGGTTTCTTCCTGTTAAAAGGGAGTTTTTCCTTCCCACTCTTGCCAAGAGTTCACTCTTAGGGGAGGTCAACTGTGTTCTCTTTTCTATGAAAAGTCAGCGCATGTTTCGCTGCTTTAATGTTTAATGCTTTAATGTTTTCAAGATGAAGACGTAGCAGTAGGAACTCTTTGGTTTACATTACTGTCAGCAGTAACTTATTTGATTGTTTCTAGTTGTGTTGCTTTTGACAGACAGATTGTGCTGGTGCAAATATAAAAAGCAATCGTTTCATCAGTGGGCTAAAGGTTTAGTTACAGTAGTATTACTTCTAGAGACTTGAAATAAAAATCCTAGAAACTGTGACTTTAAACCTTAATAAGGCATAAAACTGTAAATTGTACTATTGAGAATAGTAACATTTCAATGACTGCAATCTTGGTTTAAATCTTTATTGATTTAATGAACGAAACCAATGTAAAAACCACTTGTTTTAATTGGGATATAGTTTTTGTAGTGTCAGAATGTTTGTTGTCCTGTGTCTATATAATTACAGTGAAACAAAGTACAATATGTTTCAGTTTTAAGGTTTGATATATCAAGACATTATTATCGTAGGTCACTGTTCTGAATTATCCCCATATATCATCATACGGTCCTCGGCAGATTCTAAAATTATTTAAAGTCAGATGAACAACAAAACATGACATATTATACTGTGCTATTATTTATCAAAAACTAAGCAAAGTGCAGAAGCAGTGTGTGAAAAGTACACCCAATGATTCAATACACCTTCAGTAACAACTTTCTCTACAGCTTCATCAGTCTCTCATATTGTGATGGAGGAATTTTGGCCCATTGAAGTTTTTGAACATTAGTTTATACATAAATCTCTTAAGATCTTGGCACAGCATTTCAGTGAGGTTGAGTTATGGAGTTAGGCTGGGCCGATGCGACACCTTTGTTCCCATCTTTTTCAGCCATTCTGTTGAAGGACTACTTCATTTTCACACACTGCTTCTGCATTTTAGCTAAATTTGCACAAAATAAACAATGAAATAGTGTAATATGTCATCTGATGACATTTATGTCTTTCACTTCTACATATCTTCTACATATCGTTTTACGTTCAGAAACATCCTATTGTCATTGAATAATTGAATAATTGCAGCATCTAAACATATCTAACTGTAAGTTACACTACAATTCTCATAAATATAAATTATTATCATTTGATGATACCAAAAATAAGGATATCAGCTTTAAACCTGTAGTGTCGTCTGATATATGAGTCAGTATTATAACTACATGTTTTTCCATGTAGGTCAAAATTGAATTCAACATGAATTCCATAAGATGGCAAATCTCTGATTAGCCTGAACTAAATAAACAATGTCAGAGGTTGTAGTAAAATAATAATAATAATAAAAATCTTATCATGAGTCACGCTTCAGAAAATGGTCAACACCTTTCTGTGTGTGATTTTTATTTGAGTGCACATCCAGCATATAGTCTCTAAACCCCTTCCTTTATATATAATAATTTACTTTAAAATGAACCCTTTAAAAAAGGAAATTATTATTATTATTATTGTTAAATTTATGGCTTAGCTTTTATCTGTTGCTTTCATTTTTATCACACCTTTTCATTTGCTAAAATATTTATATAGTAATGACATATTATTAGTTAAACTGAATAAAATAAAGCGGTTCTATAAGTGAAATTCTAATTCTATTTGTTCTCAAAACTTTGACTATTTTTGAGCTTTTCTAATTAAATCACTAAATAGTAAAATGTAAATAATTTATAACTGTTTATAAATGTCAATCATAACAACACAGTTTGCATGTAACTGGGTGTCTCCCATCAAAAACAACTTGGAGTCCACTTTCTTGCTTGACGTCACTTCTGAATGTTGAGGGGGCAAGGGCTGAACCTGCAGCTCTGCAATTAGTGGACAACTCATTAATCTTCTATACTTGCAAGGATACGTGCAAGCATGTTGGGACACTTGGCCTCATGGATGATAACTCTGCAAGGTCAACGTCATCACTCGGGGTACCCCAAACCTTTAATCACACCTTACACACCTTAACCCACAATCACAGTCTACCTGGTCAGATGTGTTCAGTCGGGTCAAACTGGACACAAACTCTGAGCGTCCAAGGAAGATGAACATTGATGACGTTCTAAACTACTGATCAACAGCTCTGGGATAAGATTATGGGTGAAATCCATTGCATTGGTTGCTTATCTGAAGACCATGAGAATTTCCAGAAGATCCTACATTATACTGCAACAACTACCCTAAGGAAAGATATTTTTCTGTTCATAGGCCAAAGATGACTTCATCCTGGTAATAACTGACAAAACTTTGTGAGAATCAAATAAAAGAGAAGAAGGACCCCAGATATGAAGAACTAGACATTGACTTCCAAAAGCAAGTTTGATGCAGCCAAGATCACCCAGATAATCAAAACATTAGAAGAAAATGATATGCTTAAATTGATAAATACTGTCTCCAAAGGTAAAACCCATCGAGACTTGCTGGGATGTACGGTATTAAAGTACAACATATTTTTGAGCCAAACTTTCCTAAATGTGTTGTACAAACAAAAATACTATTTAATATTTTATTTAATATTATTTAATAATACTTAAGAGTCTAAGAAATGTTATTCTGTATAGTTCAGTAAAAACTAGAAAAGAATAAGGACCCCTATGACAGAATGTAAATGTCGCATCTTTAGCCTAACGCTGCAATCACAAACTAATATTATATGATCCAAGTTATTTTTCTCTATCCCATTTGATAAAACAAATATTGTTGCAACATTTTTGGCATTTTTCATAAGAACAACTGGACAATTAACTGTGAAAATGCTTCTCAGATTTTATCTAGTTAGACATGTTGAGTCAGACGTTTATGTTCGTCTCTAACACTCTCATTAGTGAGTGATGCTAGCATCTTACAGAATTCAAAAGAAGGATTAGCAGAATATTTGTTACTGGTTGGTGGCCTTTTTCATGGAAAAAATATAACCTGCTTATTTGCGCACTGAAGGTTTTTAATAGTTTGTAGTAAAACCATTTAACAAGCCTTTTTAGTTGCCATCTTATGAAATTAACCGAAAGAAAAAAAGGAAAATGGAAAATTTACAACAGAGAACAGAATCACTTGATAAATTCTCTAAACAAACCAGACAGACAACAGCCACACGAAAAAAAGAAAAGAAAAGAAAAAGAAGAAAAAATACTGCGTTGAGTGAGAAAGATGACCATTGATGATGATGCAACCACAAAAAATGGCTTCCAACGTCAACAGAAATGCAAACAAAACAACCAAGTTTGTCTAATTGCAGGCGCATGGTATCAGTCAAAACACATGCAAGAAACGATCTTCCTGAAGTCAATGTTTTTTAGAGTTTATCATACCATGATAACAATGATCGCTTAAGAAAAAAAATGGAAGAAAGCAGAGTTTGTGGCAAAAAGTCCTTTTTTGCCATCAGCACCAAAACATGTTCAAATGTAAAGCAGCTTTAGAAAGGAAGTTAAAGCAGGACAGTAGACTGGTTCTGCTGTCAGTCTCATGTGGAACTCGGTATGTTCAGGATTAAAATGTTGATGGCAAGAAAAGTTTCTTTTTTCTGCCCTTGTAGCTGCTTTGAAATAATAATAAAGTGATGTGTGTGTGTTTTCTTTTTCTTTTTTTTAACAGCTGGAAACAGTTGTCACCCACCAAAACGTCATGCCACACATGATGAGGCCAAAATACAAAAATGCATTTTTAGACAACTGGCGAAAAGGCGGGAATGAAGTCTTGGCAACAAAACTTTAAAAAATGCAAAACAACCAGAAAAAAAGCATCTACTTAGAAAAAGGAGCAAAAGAAAATTAAAATCAAAGCATGCAGCTGTCAACGTCAACGTGATGTCCGGGTTAGAATGATGTGAATTTCTGTGTAAACATATGATTGGATGACTGGGGCCCTGTCTTTGTCTTTCTTCACAAATCCCCATGGATCTCACCCTGGACCTGACTGTTTTAAACCCATTTAACAACAATATTTCACATACTCTGAAAAAATTTGGGAATGACCTTCAGTAAGGGCATATGTTGTGATGAACATTATCTTTCCGGATTAGGAATCACACTATATCCATTTCCCTTAAGAGAACTTCAGAAATGGTGTAGATGTTTCTTTATCACACTATGACCTCCAAAATTTTTGATTTGATAGATATCTCGACTGTTTAGGAATTTGTATATTTTAACATGCGATTCACACCCATAGCTCCACTTTGGTGGCATTACGTTTACTATTTGGGTGAAAATCAACCTTTGCATCAAAGGTTGTGCTGTAAATGAGCTACAGAACCTCAACCTATTTACATCCACCAGATGACCTGTTTGGGTGTTAAAGGTAGAGTCAGGTTTAGTGTTACTATAAATCTTATCACAGAAAAACTTTATTTGAAAAGCAACATCTTTTTCATTTTTGAAAATACTTTTTGGTGTGTGGCTAAGATGTAGCTTACCCCAACTCCTGAGTGACCTGGTGGATGTTCCTGTGATCATATTAAAACTGACAACTTTCAGAAGTTATCTACCTAAGAAATATGTGTCTATGCTTTTGTGCCATAGCAAAAATATATCTGTTAACTGTCCACTACAAAAACTGAAATATGGAAATTCCCAAACTCTTTCAATTTGAGTGTTAAGTTATCGCAACATTTTATTTATTTATTTATGTATTTATTTTAAATATTTAGGTACAAAAAAGACAGAATAACAAGTACACCTAAAAGCAAAAGTGTAACCCAAAAAAAGAAAAACCTGTACACAGAAATTCAATGATATCTGTTCTCTAGCACATGTACCAATGCAAGCCTCTAAATCTGGGAAAGCACAAATAGAAACAAAAATTAAAATACATTGATGTAAACTAGACAACACTCACTTTAGCTGAACACAAAATTTAAAACCAAAAACTGTTCAAATGTACTGTTTGAAACTTAAAATCAACAGAGCAATGAATGGCAGAAGCAATGGACTCAAACATGATGTTATAAGTTTTCAGCATCAGTACAGAGAACATGGTTCACCATTATACAAACTCAGCATATTGATGATGACATGTACTAACCCTCATTGTTCCCCTTAGCAGACAACAATTGAATGTACATTGGTGACCATGTTGACTACTTTGTATAACCCCATGTGCAAGTGTAGCTCATGACCTTGATAAATTACTACTGTGCTAAATTAAGACTCTGAATGTACAAATACATTTGCATACCCAGTTTTCTTACATTAAGTATTGCTGAGGAATTGGGCTTAGCTTACTCTTACCACCTTGGCCATTTATTAAGATACACTTTGACTGACCATGGGGGCGTGATGCTTTAAGGATACCTTGATCCTCTATTGCAGATGAGTGACAGCACATAGAAAGCAAGCAAATGCAAACTAACCTAGCCCACCTGTACGGCTAGTTTCACACTCCTCCTCATCTTCATCATCACTCGAACACTCGGCAGATGACCCAGGGTCCTCTTGGTGCTTCAGGGCCAGAATGTTGGTCATCAGAGACACAATATCCATAGCAAATATACCAAAATAGCAAAGAGCCACCAGAAGACACAAAGTAGTGCATAAAGAGAGGAGAAGAATATTTAAGACAAGTTAGAAAGTGAATGCCAATCAACTCAGGAGCACAACAATGACCAAAAGATCTTAAGTCAAGGTTCATAGTTTTTCAGAGCTTTCAGTTTGTTATAGTTTTTTCCATGGACCAGCTGTTATTTACACTACTTTGTTGGTGGCGTTCTAATTAAAGATGGTCTTTGGTGTCAAACGCAAATACCCTCTTTCATACTTCTCCAAACATCTACTGTCTCCCAAATTTATTTGGACTTTTGATGACTTTAGGGTTTGCCCTGTCTATTGAATGCTTTGGAGTTATGCTAAGTCTACACTGGATGCAAAGTCCTCTGCTATTAGGTCAGGCAAAGTTGCTAAATGTTATTTACTTTCTGCAGGCTCTGGGTGTTACATACCTTACATATACACAGAATGGCCTCAGCTGGTGGTTCCACACTTGAACCTTTCTTCTGTTGCCTGCTTGCCGGGTAATATAACTTGTGTTAAGCACTGCATTGCAGCACTTGAAGGCACCGGGTTGTTACCTCATTTCAGACCAGTTAAACCCCTTAAGGATATCATCCTGAGATGTAATGTACAGATGATCTGAGTTCAGCTGAAAGGCTCTGCAATAAAACCTTGAGTTAAGGTTTTGTTTTTGTTTTTTACTAATAAGCAAAACCCAATTCATATAAACATTTGAAAAATATTAGTTCTACCAATATTATCTAAGGGTTCCTAAAAAATACGTTCAGGTGGTTTTACAGTGGAAGACATTTAATATCAAACAGCAGCTATTCCATTTGCATCAGCTGACATAAACTCAAGCATGGCAGTAAGAGCAACAAGCAAAGAGTAGTTTGGCTGTAATCCTTGCCCCAGTTTCTTTTTAATCCTTTACACCTAAATTTGGCACAAAAGACTACGGAATCTATCAAACCATGCCAACCTGTGAATGCCCATGTCTTTTAATATTGTGTAACGTTAAACAGATACTTTTAACATAGGTTACTTGACAGATAGACTCACATACAGTACACCTTTATGCTGCATGAGCTCATTACATTAATGCAGTTTTTACTTTTATTTATATAGTGCTAAATCATCACAAGTCATCTTAACAACAGTCACTCAGAATCATATTAAATCATTAATTCTTTTTCGTCAGAAGAAAAATCTTTTAAAAATATTCAATATTTAAAAATATTTTATATTCTAAAATGCGTCAACATACTCGAGTCTGTCTTTCCCTTCTCTCCCTAAAACGGGAACAGCAGATACACAAGCAAGATAATCTGATACTACAACACAGCAATCACACATTCACTTTTAGCTGATACTTTTTTTTAGCTTTGTATTAGGTTCAGATAACCTGTAAAATCTTTGAAATTGTATCCAGACTATAAACTGCACATAAAGCATGACTATAGATTCGAGTCTGTAAAGTAAAGCCAGTGGAAATGCAATAAACCTACATTCTTTTTAATGACCAGTAGGCGCTGACTCTTCTAGTTTCAAAAACATTAATAGTTTTATGCTATCTATGGGAGGCGGGCTTTTGACTTTTTTGCTCTGTGGCCTCAGTTAATATTTTCCTTATGCACTCCAATTTTTCTTCTTTCAGCTGCACCTTTTAGTGGTTGCCACAGTGGATCTTGTGTTCAACTGCCTGTTTCATAGTTATATTGAATCTACCTTTTTAAAAATTATGGTCATTACTGGAGTTAGACAAGACTACACTGCTATAGTCACTAGTCAATAAGCATTCGATTTTTTTAACAAGCATAAATAGAAGCAGCTTGCAAAGAGCTGGCTGCCAGTAGGTAGCAGACTGCTGCCTACATTCTATTTTATGCCTGGATAAAGACAAAGAAGGAGTGGGGCGCCAACTGCTAACTTCAGCCACCATTTGCATTGTTTTGGCTTGCCTCATAGATCCATGCTTGCATAAACCAATGGATTATACCAATACATTTGGAATCAAACCCATATTATAGCTACTGCTGTAGGACTGCAAGGTAAGTAAAACCTTTTTTTATTCCTTAAGTTATATTTAGCACTATGTCGCTTGTAGTTATTAATCTATGTCACATACAGTCAACTTACACCACTAACAGAGTAGCTTACATCAGGTTAGTAGCTAATGTTAGCTTAGCTAATAATACTTAGAGTAGTTCTAAAAACTAAGGTTGCGTAAAAGTAATGCTGTCATGAAATAAGCTGATCATTATTATTGTAAATATGGATAGACAACTAGATACGGTTAGTTATACTTTCAAATAAGACATAGTCACCAAAAAATAAAGCACTCCAGTTTTCAACAGTGGGAGGAGGGTGGAGGTTTAGTATACTCAGAATATAGCTATCAACCCCCAGCTAGATCTTTGGATGGCAGTGCAGGACGGTGGTGTTGCGCCCCCCACCCTGAATTGGACAAGCAGGGGAACATGGATGGCATCTTATTTTTGTATACTGGACATTTTAAAAACGTGCTCCACTTTCTTTCCTCCTTTCCTGAAATAGATTTACCGTATTATGTGTTGTCATCCATGTGAAAGAGCGTTCTCTTAACTCCAATACGGATCTAATGTATTCATATATGTTATTCTGAACTGAATTATTTGCATTTTGCACAAGTGTTTCTAGTTCATTACATATTTCCTGATGCTTGTTTTAATTTAAGACCATGGTATTAAATTCCTGCTTGTTACACAAAAACTTCCACAGGTGTTCCTGATAGTCATCTTGATGCATTCTCAATCATCCAGCTAAGTAAATCTCCAAAAATTGAATCTGTTCATCTGGACGTAGCGTTTTGTGGGAGAAACGTTTCGTCACTCATCCAAGTGACTTCTTCAGTCTCAGCTGACTGCAGGTTTCCCCAAACCTTATAAACAGTACATTTGCATAATGACTGAAACCAGCCCACTGAAGGAACAATGGGCTGTGAGGTCAGTTCCTTCATCTTAATTATGCAAATTCTCATGACCATTGACCAACAACCACTGACCAAAACCCACTGATCAAAGAACACTGATCAATGGCCATGAGTCCCATTCACAGAGAGTTGGGGAATGGCTGCAATCACAGCATTGTAAGATGGTGACAGATGTACCCTTAGGCCCCCTCCTTGATTCAGAGATGGGCTTTCCCTTTTCACGTAAATGGCCTCCTTGACTCCGCCCTCAAACCAGCGTTCCTCCCTGTCCAGGATGTGCACATCCTCATCGTTGAAAGAGTGTCCACTGGCCTGTAGGTGTAGATAGACTGCAGAGTCCTGGCCTGATGAGGTTGCTCTTCTGTGTTGTGCCATCCTCTTATCCAGAGGTTGTTTGGTTTCCCCGATGTATAAATCCTGGCAATCCTCCTGGCACTTAACAGCGTACACTATGTTACTCTGTTTGTGTCGGGGGACCCGATCCTTGGGGTGGACCAATTTTTGGCGCAGCGTATTTTGGGGTTTAAAAGCCACAGAGACGCGGTGTTTAGAAAAAATGCGTCTCAACTGCTCCGATACTCCTGACACATATGGGATCATTACAGGTTTTCTCTTAGGCAGCGGTTGTCCTTCTCTCCTGGATCAGCTGGAGCTTTCTTTTGGCGCCTTCCCAGCTTTGACAAAAGTCCAGCTGGGATAACCACATTTACTCAGGGCCTTCTTGATGTGCTGTCCTTCTGCCTCCCTGGCCGCTGTGTCAGTGGGGATGGTGTTCGCTCTGTGTTGTAGCGTCCTGATGACACCCAGTTTGTGCTCCAGTGGATGATGAGAGTCAAACCTTAGATACTGATCCGTATGTGTAGGTTTACGGTACACATCAGCTTTTAGATGTCCCCCATTACTGATGGAAATCTCACAGTCTAAGAAGGCTAACCTGCCACTTTTCATATCCTCCCTGGTGAATTTGATGTGTCGGTCCACCAAGTTAATGTGATCCGTGAAATGTAGTACGTCCTGAGATTTGATTTTCACCCAGGTGTCATCGACATATCTGAACCAATGACTTGGTGGTGTTCCAGGGTAGGATAGCAAAGCCCTCTTTTCCACTTCTTCCATGTACAAATTGGCCACGATGGGTGAAACTGGGGAGCCCATGGCACACCCATGTTTCTGCCTGTAGAACTGACCCTTGTATGTGAAGTAGGTGGACTGAAGACAGTTCCAAAAGCAAACACACTTGGTCGATGCTGAGAGTGGTCCTGTTGCTGAGGTTGGTGTCATCCTGTAATCTCTTACGAACTACCTCCAACGCTTCCGTGACTGAGATGCAAGTGAAGAGAGATGTAATGTCGTACGAGACCATGGTTTCATCTGCCTCCATAATGACATCTCTCACCTTCTCAACAAAATCCAGGGTGTTCTGGATGTGGTGTTCAGAGCTGCCCACCAGCGGGTTGAGGATCGAAGCCAGAAACTTGGAGATGTTATAGGTGACCGAGTTGATCATGCAGACAATCGGTCTTAAAGGTGCACCCTGCTTATGTATTTTCGGTAAACCATACAGACTTGGTGTAGACTCCCCTGGGTACAGCCTGTGGTATGAGGTCCGGTCGATAGCCTTGTCTTGTTCTAACTGCTTCAGACAGTCTATCACCCTCTTCCTGTAGCCACTTCCTGGGTCTCATTTCAGGGGCTCATAAGTATTTTTGTCACTAAGCAGTGACAAAATTTTCTCATGATAGTCTTTCTGGTTTAGCAAAACTGTGCACCTACCCTTGTCTGCCGGGAGGATGATAATGTTGTTGTCATTACTAAGTGATGTGAGTGCCTTCCTCTCCTCCATGGTAATGTTGGATGCTGGGGGCTTTGCATTGCTGAGACAGGCTGAAATCTTTGTCCGTAGTTGCTCTGCTTCCATGTCTGCAATATTGTTATTTTGAATTGCTGTTTCTGTGGCTGTGATCAGCTCCACGAGTAGGATTTGTCTCGGTGTCACAGCAACATTCAATCCTTTAGGAAGGATGTTTTTCTCTGTTTGGGTGAGCTGTCTGTCAGACAAATTCTTCACCCACTTGTCCACATCCTCCATGTCGCATCCTTCTCTCTTCTGGCTGTTGAGGACACTCTCCATATTTTGTGGTGGTTTCTGACGTACAAAAAGTAAGTCAAACTTCCTTTGTTGGCTCGTCTTAGACTTCTTGTGCTGTGCTTGACGAGCCTTCTCAGTAAAGTCAAACACCTTTTTAAGAGTATTCTCATCTAGAAGCATAGTCAGTCTCTGTCAGAGCCGGTCCTCTTGAGATTTTATCATGTCGATGGTAAAATTTGTTTGCCTCACCCGTTCATTAAGCAACTGGTGCTGTGACCTTCTGGAGGATTTTTGTTGCCCGGAAGCCTTTAACTGAAGAGCTCATTTGCAGACTTTTAGGAGTAGACCATCTCTGAATTGAGGAGGGGGCCTAAGGGTACATCTTTCGCCATCTTACAATGCTGTGATTGCAGCCATTCCCCAACTCTCTGTGAATGGGACTCATGGCCATTGAGCAGTGGGTTTTGGTCAGTGGTTGTTGATCAATGGTCATGAGAATTTGCATAATTAAGATGAAGGAACTGACCTCCCAGCCCATTGTTCCTTCAGTGGGCTGGTTTCAGTCATTATGCAAATGTACTGTTTATAAGATTGGGGAAACCTGCAGTCAGCTGAGACTGAAGAAGTCACTTGGATGAGTGACGAAACGTTTCTCCCACTGAAAATGCTACGTCCAGATGAACAGAATCAACTTTTGGAGGTTTCCTGGTAGTCATTACTATTCTTTAAGTTTGCTTTAAAAGGTTATTACATGGTTATTAATATGTTATTAAATGGAAACAGGCAGTTATGCATTTTGCAGTGCTGTTTCCTGCTTCTTACACAGAAAATAATAGCAATATTTCCAGGTAATAATCACACTTCTTTAAGTTACCTTTAATGGGTTATTCATATGTAATTAATTGGAAACAGGTAATTTGCATTTTGCAGCTGTTTCATGCTTATTACACAGAAACTACCATGGTTAATTGAGTGTTAATAACTTACCACATAATTGGATTCTTGTTTCTTCCTTGATACCTTAGTATTACCACTTTATTACCGAGCTGTATTTCCACATTATTACCCTCAGTTTTTGGGCTCTTATTATCCAATCACATAAATTTGCATGTAATAATACTCAGTGTGAACACTGTTGCTACAAGACTAATATTACTTGGATACTAAGTGGTTATTACTTTGGCAATTGCATGGTAATAACTTAGAAATTACCACATTATTACGTTCTTGTTTCTGCTTTGTTACACTACTATTACCACTTTATTACTGAGCCAGAATAGAAAGTGCAACCAAATGCTAATGTATCAAATTATGAAGGGTGAAGAACAACAAATGTGTAGCTGCACTTATGACTATTGTTTCCTGTATGTATAGTCATAAGAACATACATACCTGTACAGTTGAGGAAGATCTGTGTTTCCGTGTGGTTGTAGTGGACATCATGGTAGTAGTCTCAATGAAGGTCGTTGTCATCTCTGGAGACATGGCTGTGGTCCTTGCTGAACCTGCCACACTAGGTACATCGCCTACCAACCTTACACTGCCATTAATCTTGATGTTTGGGTTGCCTTCAGCTGCCATGTTCAACACCTTTAGGCCATTGTAATAAAGGCCAGAGAGTTGACCCTGAAAGGGCCGGCCACGATCACTACCACCAATTGCCACTGTTGCTTGTGTGTTGAAAATTGTTAACTGCCGCCCTAGAGAAGACATCCAGAGTAAGATATTGTCAACAAAGAAAGGACCTTTGAATAAAACAAAAATGCAAACACCCATGTGCAGTGCCACTAAAATGTTACATATTCAGTAAATTAAGAGCAAGTTAGATTTTTTTTTTTTAAAAACCCTATAGAATCCAATGTAGAACCTCAATACAAACAAAACCTGTGAAAACTGAAAGAAAAGTAATTACATAATTAAAATTAACTGCATGAACAACAGTCTGCGAGTCTGTGAACGGCATAGTTGTGCCAGTTTTTGTCCATTTTAAGTCTAATGCAACAAGGAACCCAATACTAAGCAAACTGCAACAGTGCGCACAGTAGCCAACCTCAAAAATTACACTACACATATTTAGCTGTTTATTCCACCTTACAATGACAAAAGTAATGAATTTATCTTGACAGTGTGAAGAATAATACATAATGTATTTGTGGCGCGGGTGTGGTCTCTGGCCCGCTGCAGAGGAGGGGTGGCACAGTGAGCTCCCGGGGCGGCGTGGAGGCGGGGCTAAACAGGTGTTTGGGACGAGTGACTGATTGTGACTTTTCTTATGTTTCAGTGACAGTTGAGGAAGAGAGCGGAGCGACTACTGAGCGGGAGTGTCTGTGTCCCGTGCGTTAAGCCGAAACCACAGTTATAATAAAAGAAGTGTGTGTCACCATAACCACGGTGTGTGTGTGTCACCATAACCACGGTGTGTGTGTGTCACCATAACCACGGTGTGTGTGTGTCACCATAACCACGGTGTGTGTGTGTCACCATAACCACGGTGTGTGTGTGTTGGGGTCCGACGTCACAGTATTCCTCTATTAAAACTGAATTGTACTAAAATGAAACATAGATTTCTCACACAGTGGCATAAAACTGCATGATGAATTTTACCAACAAAACATAAAAAGAACCATGATTATTAACAGCACATCATTTGATTAAAATAAATTAATAAGGAATGAATCAGATGTGCTTGATCTCACTACTGCGTCGTGGAGACACTGAAAGGCAGATGTGAGCTGCATAAGTGCAGAAGTTGTAGGGAGATGACATCTCCTCTGTGGATGAAGTTTGTGTACACAGTTGCTAAATAAAAAACAAACTTTTTCACAGTTATTGCTGCTCTGTTTCTATAACTTTCAGTGACATTCCTTTTGTACAAATTTATTCACTTATCTAGTTCTTTGGTTAGTTCTCATTTTTAAGCCACGTGTGTAGGTTCACATTCACGTTCAGAGATTTTCATGTTATTACATTAGCACAATCAGATACACATCAGTTTGATTTGAAATTACCTTTCTCTTGTAGCCATTCTTCTACTGGCCTGGCAAATTTAAAAGGAATTTTCTTATTGGCCATCTGATAGCGTTCAATGTCGCTGTTCCCTTTAAAGTTTAAAAACACATGTATTAAACATAGATTGAGTCACATCATGAAGGAAATATCAATTTCTAGCTACATTTACAAATGGTAAATCTGAATTTAGCAGAAACATTCATTTTGGTTGAAACTGCTGTTGGTTACAGGATGCCTAGGGCTCATCGTCTTTGGCTCTTTGGCTGTTACCAAACATTTTGTATAGAATCCTGACTCTTTTCTTCTTCACATTGTGTAGAGCAGTGTCTCCAACTCCAGTCCTTGAGAGCTACTGTCCTGCAGCTTTTAGATGCATCCTTGTTCCAACACACCTGAATCAAATGACTGGCTTGTTATCAGGCCTTTGCCAAACTTGATGGAATGCTAAAGAGGTCATCTAACCATTTGATTCAGCTGCGTTGGAGTAGGGATGCATCTAAAAGCTGCAGGACAGTAGCTCTTGAGGACTGGAGTTGGAGACTCCTGGTGTAGAGTATGCACTGATGTCACATTTAATGCAAGATTAGTTTTTTTACTATGGAAATCATCACAAACACTTTAAAAACTTGCCTAACCCTATGTGTTCCGAATACCAAGTTATAGTCTAATGAAACTGTACAATCCCTCCTACCAGTCAGGTTTGCCTACCTGGTAGGTAACTTCTTAGGGGTAACTTTTTCATGCAATGAAATTCATTCATTATCACTTTTTGTTACTGGATGTATCTTCACATACCTTAAAAAATAAGATCTTTCAAGACTCGCTAGATTTCTTTTAACAGCCTGTGACTTGAAGAACTCAGGTAAAATTTCCTACAAAGGATGTAATATTCAGGCTTGCTCCAGAGCACCTTGCCTTAATCCCTTTCTTTCACTTACAACGTCAACAGTAAGTAACGCTACCAAACATTAGATTAGAAATTGATAATAATCAACCAATCACTAAAATTCAACAAATGGTCATCTGTAGACATAAAAGACTAAATGGGGAAAAACTGGCAAGTTATTTTGCAAATCAAAATGTTGTTAAGCAAGCAAGTTAAGATTAACCTGATAGCTGTTATGTAATAGCTAGCCAGCTTGCTCTCACTTAGCTACACAGCATGTACAGCATCTGTTTACTCTGTTGTCATGATGGATACTCAGATATACAGTACTCTGGTTCGCCATTGCAACATAAAAGTGGGATTTTATGAAAGTCTCAACACTATTTAGGCCCATGCAAATTCAGGCACATTTAAGATTACACCAAGCTGTGTGGAAATGTGAACAAGACTTAGTGCTGCTGCTCTTTCTTTTCCACTGCTTCTTGCAGGTGACAGCAAGCAGTGTCTCATCTTAAACAATCAAGAGGCTGTCAGTGTTCAGAAAGCCAGGGAGCCTGATGGCATACCTGGCAGATTGCTAACAGATTATGTTTATCTTGACTGACATTTTCAGGCTTTGACTCAGTCAAGTGTACCATCTAAGGTTAAAAAGGCTACATTTATTTGTATCTCAAAAAAAGGCTCCCAAGAGCCTGAATGACCATAGACTAGTTGGACTGATTTCTGTGCTTCGAAAAACTACGTCACTCAACAGCCGTGTGTCATCATTGAAAACGAGTTCCCTTAGGTTATGCAGAGCTCATTTAAAGTTCTTAAAATGATCACGCTCTTCTCTGACAATATTAGCTTGCCCAAAATCTTCATTAAATATACAGCACATATGATGTTTACACAGAGAAATCCTCAAACTGCCTTCCCACTTCAGTAGCTGATGTGCATGTTTGTGTTTATTCCAACTTTCTCCACATGTATTTGTTGCTGTGATACCAGAAGACTTTTTAAAATAATTTGTTTTGATCTTTTCATCACTTGGATCTTTCTGAAAAACTAAACTTAACAGACTTTTGGAAATTATCTTTGATAATATTGTTTCTATTTTTTCCCCTTCACCCATCTGTTACAAATGTTGTTCAACATCTCAGTTTGATTTGACTCAATTTTAACCCCTTAATTTGTGTGATACATCAAATGCAAACTCTCTGAGGCTAGACCAAGCTTATTTAATTGATATCAACAGTGCCTTCATTCAATCATGCTAAAATTAAATTTTAGTGACAATCAAAATGATTAGATATATCTTCACCGTATAAGGTAACATATATTTCAATACAGCCAATACCAAAGAGGATGAGCCCGAGTAAAATGAAAATTGTTCAAAAAAACTTCTGGGCTATCATTAATGTAAAAACAACAAAGTCAAACAGCATAAACCACAAAAAAGGGCCGATCCAAACATAATATGTAGTTCACTGGGCAGCATGTGCAATTATGGACATCATATTTTAAAACTACACAGAATTATGTAAATGACCGTTTAAAATGAGGACTCTTAACGAAAGATTTGCGGTATGTCAAATCTATCTTGTTCATTTACAAACAAGCTATCATTCTCAAAAGTGAAGGGTGAATTGCCCACTGTGGGGTGGGAATTAGATTCTGGCAGATGACATCAAATCATGGGTCTTATCCATGATCGGGGGAAGAACAACATGGATCATGGACAGATGGATTGGTACAGCTTCTGTTAAGCAAAGCTATTGCTCTGTGTCTACTTTCACTTATGGCCATGAACTCTGTCTTGAGACTGAAAGAAAGAGAAATAAGACACAACCAGCAACAATAGGTTTACTGGTAAGGATGCCTGGCTTTCCCTTTGACATGCACTATATTAGCAGAAGTATTCACTCGCCCATCTAAATCATTGAATTTAGGTATTACAATTGCTTCTATGGCCACAGGTGTATAAAATCAAGTGCTCGCAGACTTTGTCTACAAATATTTGTGAAAAAATTGGTAACTTTTAAGAGCTCAGTGAATGCTAGCATGGTAATGTGATAGGGTACCACCTTTGCAACAAGGCCAGACGTGAAATATCCTCAGTACTAAATATTCCACAGTGAACTATTAGTGATATGGCAAAGTGGAAGCAATTGGGAATGATAGCAACTCGGTCACAAAGTGGTAGGTCACGTAAAACTGGAGAGTGGAGACAGCAGATGCTGAGGGGCATAGTGCACAGAGGTTGCAGAGTCAGTCAATACAGACAACCAAACTTCATGTAGCCTTCAGATTAGCTCAAAAACAGTGCGTAGAGAGGATCATGGAATGGGTTTCCATGGCCAAGCAGCTGCATCCAAGCCATACATCAGCGGTCCCCAACCTTTTTTGCGCCATGGACCGGTTTATGTCCGACAATATTTTTATGGACCAGCCTTTAAGATGTCGCGGATAAATACAACAAAATAAAACCAGTACCGGTACTGAAGAAAAAAAGAAGTTTTATTGAAAAAACATGGGAAAACACCCAGGGAAACCAAGTTAATGATGAAAACAATTTTAAAAATAACAATAAAAACCGATAAAAACCCTGAAAACCATAAATTTCACACCCGAGCCTCAACTCTTGCGGCCCGGTACCAAACGACCGGTCCGTGGCCCCGGGTTTCAGGACCGCTGCCGAACATCACCAAGTGTGATGCGAAGCGTCAGATGCAGAGTGGAGACATGGTCTCTGGAGTTATGAATCATGCTTGTCTGTTTCTCCGGGAATCGAATGGATGAGTCTGGGTTTGGCCGTTATGACATGGTACTGGTCTGACTGTACTGTCAGACATGTACCATTTACAGGAGTTGGGCTCCTTTAAGTTTCAGTTAAAGGAACTCTTAATGCTTGGTGGAAACAGATTGGAGATGGCCCCTACCGGTTCCAACATGACTGTGCACTAGTGCACAAACCATAAAGACATGGAAGAGCAAGTCATCAACCCAATAGAACACCTTTGTGATAAGAGTATCATCACAAACAGCAGAGACTGCAAGGCAGGCCTTCTCCTCCAACATCAGTATCTGATCCCACAAATGTGTCTCTAGAGGAAGGGTGAAGAATTCCCATTAACACACTTCTAAATTTTGCGAAGAGGCTTTCCAGTAGAGCTGAAACTGTTATAGCTTCAAATAGTGGGCCCTATGGATTAAGCATGGAATGTCCCTCAAGTTCGTATATGTGTGAGGACAAATGACCAAATAGGTCTCCTGAAAAGGGAGAAAGCAATAAGCTCAGAGAAACATTGCAGACACTGGTTACACATAGATTACCCACCAGCAGAGTTTCATAGATTATAAGATGGTACCCTTCATATAAACTGTCTTACATAAATCTTATTCTTATATCTAATAGAATAATAAATCTAAAAATGATTTTCAAAGTTTAACAGTTTAAAATATTACAATTTGAAGAGATGAGTTTATAGGAACAGGCACTGAAGGCCCATCCCTTAGCACTGCACCATTCTTTGAACACCTCACTGCTCCATTACTGCAGCCTTGTGAAAAGACTGTGGAAGGCTTGTGTACATCATGTATCCATCCAGGGCAAGTGCCAAGAAGCGCTGCCAAATAGTTCAGTACTTGAAAGCTTGTCTAACAAAGAGTGCCACACTGAATCGCAAAACATTATACTCAAAGACCCTTCCTGGAGGCAGAAATGTTGTTGGCCAGTACAGCAGAACAATTTGTCCGTTACACTTGCCTCAAACACACTGTTACCAAGACTCCAGGGTGCTGGTTACCCATGGGAAACTGATGCAATGATCGAAAGCACTGAAGCAAATGATGGCGCAGGCTAGTAGGGGAGGGTGCCAGAGTGGATTCTATTTGACTTAAGGGATTTTGTCTTGGACATGAACGTGATGGAAATTGTTCTGCAGTCTGCACAAGGCCCTGCAGCCAGACGCTTTCTAGAGTCTAGATTTAATCTGTAGTTTCTGGGTTAAAGCCTCTAGTGACAATTTTGTACTTTAATATAATGTCACACAAAAACAGTCATCATCCAGTGACAACCCCAGCTGACAAACCTAGCCTTATGTTTTGGAACAAAGTAAAGACGAGTTTATTTCCTTTTGTTGTTGCCTGATTGCCAAGACTTATATTTTAAAGTGATTAATGATCATTTCGACATTCTGGAAGCGTTAGGATTAGGGTCATTGTCAGTGACTTAGATCTCACAGAACTAAACAAGGTCCAAAGGTCCAAACACAATTAATGGGCATTTCTATAACACATTTTAAATCTGATGTTCAAAGCTCTACATGAAAGCTCTGTATTATATCTACATCTGTTTCCACCTTACCATCACTTATCACCAGTTAACCCTGTGAAGTCAAAGTCATCATCAATGATGACCCTAAACATAACTGTATGCTTTTACATGTGTTAATTTAGTTCCCACATGAAACTGTGCTCCATGTTAGGGTTAACCTAACCTTCTGACTATGGGAAGAAACCAGAGCAATGACATAAACCAGGCACCACTAAGATTCAAACCCAGAACTTTCTAGCTTTTCTAGCTGTGTGTCTAGCTGTGTCAGATTGTGTCAAAAAAAGGCAGATATACCAGACATATCTCCAGAAGGTAGGCCAGGTACTGAGACTCCAGCTGAAGTCTGCCACAGGCGACAGGATGCAAGTTACAGACTGACCTCAACTACAGAAGGTATACCACAGTTGAGATGTGGAAATCCCAGTGGACAGTAACTTCAGGAAGAAGGAGTACAAAAATACATAAGTACCAGGGCCTGAAGGAATAACTGGAGCAAATATGGAAGGTAAAGTCTAAAATGACCACGTGGTAATAGGACCAGTAGGGGCTGTGACCCCATAACTGGAAGAATGGCTCCAGCAGATTCCAGGCACATCAGAGGAACAGCTAAGATACAGCAGAACCCTCAAACTCTCAGAGGACCCAAGCTAGAGGAACAAATACCAACACCCAGGGGATGAGGGCAATTTTTTTTAAATTATGTAATTATTTTAATTTCTCCCAAGTCTTTTCAGCTGGCATACAAATGAGATTCTGTATGGACACAAATGGAATTTACCTCATATCTCTGGCACATCGGGTGTGGATGTGGTTCATGCAAAGACTATTTATTGATTCAATAAATATCAGATTTTCAAAACACAACTGATAATATACCTTCCTTACTGCAATCAAACTACTTTGACTACAGGATAGAAGAGACACTGAAAATTCTTCAGCTGACAGACTTAACCCCTTAACTTCCACCAGGTCACTAGTGAGCCACATAGGTGTACAATTAATGTTAGGTTGCGTTTCTGCCACATCCTAAACAAGCACAGTTTCAGAAACTAGAACATGCTATCCTGAATCTATCCATAACAGGTCACTGGTAAACCTGTAGATGCCAAGAAGTCAGAAGACTTTATGTTGACTCTTACAGCTTTCTCCTTCATCTCAGTATTTCCACAAACACTTAGAGATATCCTTCATCCTCATTGTGTCAGTATGATGAAGTCACCATAGTTCCATTATACCACCCCATAGTATGTGGGTGTGTACCGGGTTTGGACAGGCTGCGCGAATCACAACAATCATCACTTGCCAAGCTGTGCTTTTTCAAAGTTCAACTTCTGTTAAGGATGCGATCTGGAATATCAAATTATCTCAGACAGTTGGAGCAAACACAGGAATAAAAAACACTACTGGCAACAGAGTTCTGTGCTTCAAAAGGGTATAAAAGGGTTACAAATGAAACGAGAACTCAAGCATTTTTGTAAACCATCACAGCAGCAGGGGCCCTGAACTTTAGCACTAATACAGCAATCCTCTGAAATCCTGATGGAGGCTTGGAACATCATTCTTTTTGTCTTTACTTTTAGGATAACACGTCTAACATGTCCATCCAAATTCTACAGAGTTACATAGTAATCAGTAATGCAGTATGGAAGTACGTAATGTGTTTCGCTCCTCACAGATACATCCCACTATGTTAGACACCTGTTTTATGCTAGAAATTAAAATCTTATGTTACTGAAGCACATGCTGCCCAGTGATCTCGTATCATAATGACACAACCCCACTGCATTATTATTACTAGTTAATACCAGTTGTTTTACTTTAATAGCTGACTGATTTATTAATACTGTACCTGGTGGGAAATGTTCATTGATAGACCAGTTATCCACCTGCAGTGTAGCATTGCCACCATTTCTGGTGAAACGGACAACGTGATACTTCCCATCATTCACTGGGGTGCTGCTTTCCTGCACACTGATATCCACTGTGCCGATGTTGAAGGTCACTCCAATTTTGCCTTGTTGCTGAAATGAGAATAAAGAGTTATTAAACAGGACACCTCTCCGTGAATCGCTACCTTATCGTGGTGGAGGGGTTTGTGTGTCCCAGGGATCCCAGGGGCTATGTTGTCTGGGGGCTTTTGCCCCCTGGTAGGGTCTCCCATGGCAAATTGGTCCTGGGTGAGGGACCAGACAAAGAGCGATTCAGAAGACCCTTATGAAGAAAACATCGAGGGAACAGTTTACCCTGCCCGGGATAGGGTTACCGGGGCCCCGCCCTGGAGCCAGGCCCGGGGAGGGTGCCCGAGGGCGAGCGTCTGGTGGCCGGGCCTTAGTCCATGGGGCCCGGCCGGGCACAGCCCGAAGAGGAGACATGGGCCCATCCTCCCGCAGGCCCACCACCCGCAGGAGGCGCCATAGGGGTCGGGTGCATTGTGTGCTGGGCGGCGGCCAGGAGCAGAGGCCCTGGCGGACTGATCGCCGGCTGCCAAGACTGGCAATAGGGACATGGAATGTCACCTCTCTGGTGGGGAAGGAGCCTGAGTTAGTGCGTGAGGTTGAGAGGTACCGGCTAGATATAGTCGGGCTCACCTCTACGCATGGCTTGGGCTCTGGAACCAGTCTCCTAGAGAGGGGCTGGACTCTGTCTCAGTCTGGAGTTGCCCCTGGTGAGAGGCGGCGGGCTGGGGTGGGTATTCTAATATCCCCTCGGCTTGCTGCCGGTACGTTGGGGTTTTTCCCGATGGATGAGAGGGTGTGTTCCCTGCGCCTTAGGGTCGGGGAAAGGGTCCTGACTGTCATCTGCGCTTATGCGCCGAGTGGCAGTTCAGAGTACCCAGCCTTCTTAGAGTCCCTCGGGGGGTGCTGGAAGGTGCCCCACCGGGAGACTCTGTTGTCCTGCTGGGAGACTTCAATGCTCACGTGGGTAACAACAGCGAGACCTGGAGGGGCGTGATTGGGAGGAACGGCCTCCCTGATCTGAATCCGAGCGGTGTTTTGTTATTGGACTTCTGTGCAAATCACAGTTTGGCCATAACGAACACCTTGTTCGAACATAAGAGTGTCCATAAGTGCACGTGGCACCAGGACGCTCTAGGCCGCAGGTCGATGATCGATTTTGTAATCGTATCACCAGACCTGCGACCATATGTTCTGGACACTCGGGTAAAGAGAGGGGCTGAGCTGTCAACTGATCACCACCTGGTGGTGAGTTGGATCAGGTGGCGGGGGAGGACGCTGGACAGACCCGGTGCACCTAAACGCGTAGTGAGGGTGTGCTGGGAACGTCTAGCAGAGGCCCCAGTCTGCGAGATCTTCAACTCACACCTCCGGCAGAGCTTCAACAGCATTCCGAGGGAGACTGGGGACATTGAGTCCGAATGGACCATGTTCAGCATCTCCATCACCGAAGCTGCTGCATTGAGCTGCAGCCGCAAGGTGGTTGGTGCCTGCCGTGGTGGTAATCCCCGAACCAAATGGTGGACACCAGAGGTGAAGGGAGCCACCAAGCTGAAGAAGGAGTCCTATCGGGCTTGGTTAGCCTGTGGGACTCCGGAGGCAGCCGACAGGTATCGACAGGCCAAGCGGAATGCGGCTCGGGCAGTGGCTGAAGCAAAAACTCGGGTGTGGGAGGAGTTCGGAGAGGCCATGGAAAAAGACTTTCGGACTGCCTCGAAGAGATTCTGGCAAACCGTCAGGCGTCTCAGGAGGGGAAAGTGGTGCTCTACCTGCACTGTGTATAGTGCTGGCGGCGCGCTACTGACGTCGACTGAGAAAATTGTCAGGCGGTGGAAGGAATACTTCGAGGACCTCCTTAATCCCACTGACACGTCTTCCGAGGTGGAAGCAGAGTCTGGGGATGAGGGGAATGACCCGCCAATTTCCGGGGGCGAGGTCACTGAGGCAGTTAAACAACTCCTTGGTGGCAGAGCCCCTGGTGTTGATGAGGTCCGCCCCGAGTTCCTGAAGGCTCTGGATGTTGTAGGGCTGTCCTGGTTGACACGCCTCTACAATGTTGCGTGGAGATCAGGGGCAGTACCCCTGGACTGGCAGACCGGGGTGGTGGTCCCCATCTTTAAGAAGGGAGACCGGAGGGTGTGTTCCAACTACAGGGGGATCACACTCCTCAGCCTCCCTGGGAAAGTCTATGCCAGGGTGCTGGAAAGGAGAGTTCGTCCGCTAGTCGAACCTCGGATACAGGAGGAACAATGCGGTTTTCATCCTGGTCGCGGAACACTGGACCAGCTCTTTATCCTCTCAAGGATACTTGAGGGTGCATGGGAGTTTGCCCAACCAGTCTACATGTGTTTTGTGGACTTGGAGAAGGCATTCGACCGTGTCCCTCGGGGTGTCCTGTGGGAGGTGTTGCGGGAGTATGGGGTGTCTGGCCCATTGCTACGGGCCATTTGATCCCTATACAACCGTTGCAAGAGTTTGGTTCGCATTGCCGGCAATAAGTCGGACTCGTTTCCGGTGGGTGATGGGCTCCGCCAGGGCTGCCCTTTGTCACCGGTTCTGTTCATAATTTTTATGGACAGGATTTCTAGGCACAGCCAAGTGGCGGAGGGCTTTCACTTCGGTGGCCTCAGAATCTCATCTCTGCTTTTTGCGGATGATGTGGTTCTGTTGGCTTCATCAGGTGAAGGCCTCCAACTCGCACTGGAGCGGTTCGCAGCCGAGTGTGAAGCAGCAGGAATGAGGATCAGCACCTCCAAATCTGAGGCCATGGTTCTCAGCCGGAAAAGGGTGGAGTGCCCACTCCGGGTCGGGGATGAGTTCCTGCCCCAAGTGGAGGAGTTCAAGTATCTCGGGGTCTTGTTCGCGAGTGATGGGAGAAGGGAGCCGGAGATCGACAGACGGATTGGTGCTGCGGCTGCAGTGATGCGGACGCTGCACCGGTCCGTCGTGGTGAAGAGGGAGCTGAGTGTAAAAGCGAAGCTCTCAATTTACCGGTCGATCTACGTCCCTACCCTCACCTATGGCCACGAGCTGTGGGTAGTGACCGAAAGAACGAGATCGCGGATACAAGCGGCAGAAATGAGCTTCCTCCGAAGGGTGGCTGGCCTCTCCCTTAGAGATAGGGTGAGAAGTTCGGCCATCCGGGAGGGGCTCAGAGTAGAGCCGCTGCTCCTCCGCATCGAAAGGAGCCAGTTGAGGTGGTTCGGGCATCTGACAAGGATGCCTCCTGGGCGCCTCCTGGGTGAGGTGTTCCGGGCATGTCCCACCGGGAGGAGGCCCCAGGGCAGACCCAGGACACGCTGGAGAGATTATATCTCTCGGCTGGCCTGGGAACGCCTTGGTATTCCCCCGGATAAGCTGGAGGAGGTGGCTGGGGAGAGGGAGGTCTGGGCTTCTCTGCTTAGGCTGCTGCCCCCGCGACCCGGCCTCGGATAAAGCGGATGAAGATGGATGGATGGATGGATAAACAGGACGTGAAACACTAAACATATAAAGGCTAATTTACATCATGGAGCCCTGCTCTCAAAATCTGACTGTTTGGCTAGCTGCACTCCAACAGTAAAATCATCCTGTTAGCCATAATATTTGGGTTTGTAAAGCACTTTATGAATGAGGACTGTGTGGAGGAGAGCCTGTTTGAGCCACCAGACTGACAAGCTCGAGTCCACACACAAGCAGATATTTGCATGATGTGATCAGTGCTATTTTATGCAATAAAATATTCTCTCTTTTCCCAACATAACCAAACAGTACTACATAGCAGGTTACTACATGCATATCACACCAAAAGCATAACTGCGTCTTACCAAAGACGACTGGAAATCCTAACATCCATCAACATGTCTGCAGGGGAAAAAACCTCCACGTTACAGTCCGGGCCTCGCATTTCTTAAATTGTAATATGAAGTAATCCAATCAGTGAGATGACGTGAGGGGGGAAAAAGTGTGGCATCTCTTCCTCTGAGCCTTCTTTTTTTTTTGGCTTGTGTTTTTGGGCCATTGCACACATTGACCTATTTTCCCTGCTGACATACTGCTGATGGGATTCCCGGTCCAGCTTCACAGACAGTCTTAGATCTATGTCAGTTTTTGAGAGCAGGGCTCAGTGATGTTAATTTCTATCAGTTTAAATATTTAGTGTTTCATTGTCCTCTTTAAGTGTTCTTAAGTTTTCGCCTGTGTCCCTCTCTTTTTCACAAGTAATGAGTTCTTGTATATATAGTCCTGTGTCCTTCTCTCTAAAATCCACATAATGTGACAGCTGAAGCCCATGGAACATGCTGGGGGATAAAACTATAAATCTACTTTACTGTAAAAAAGGAACCAAAAACTCAATAAAAGGAAAAAAATCACAAATTATTCAAGGACAATATTTTGAGTTGAACTTACTATATGCAGCATGAGATAGTCCCCTAGACCAGGTGCACTGTCAATTCTGACTAAGATGCCATCTTTCAGGGAGGTGCTGAAGCCGACAGTCAGCCTGTCCGTCCTGGTGCTTGGTCTCTCATTGGCTGGCCAATTGAATGTAATGAGGCCCCCACCTTTGCCAAAGATGTATGTTGTCCCAGCTAAGCAAAAGAAGGAGAAAGCATGAATTATGAAACAAAGACCTGCTAACTGTAGATCTGCATATTTTCACTAAGTGTTGTAAATTGTATTATGGTAGCTCTGAACAAGAAGTTGAGGTAACTTAATGTAGGACATGTTTACATTTATATTAAGATTTAAACATCTAGTGGTATTGCTTTCAGAACTGCACATGATTATTACCTTCAGTAATAGTAATAAATCACACAGCAATAGTACATTCATGTTGTAAAAAGCATGATAATATATTAAGTAATCCAAAGTATCCAGAATACATTACTCTCATTGAGTAATGTAACAGAATACATTACAAAGTTTTGGGGCATGTATTCTGTAATCTGTAGTGGAATACATTTTAAAGTCAACATACAAAGTTGACTTGCTGAGGCGGTCCAGCCTTTTGAAAGGAAGCGGAGTACATTTGAATGAACATCTTACAAAAAGAAATGCAGATATTGCTAGACAAGCTCGCATTTTACGGAAGGAGAAAAAGATTCAAGCAACCTGGACCAGGAACTGTAAAGTGATGATTAAACTGAATGGAACACCAGAAGAAGCCAAGGTTATAACGATTAAGGACCTTGAGGAATTGGACATTTATACGAGATAACATTATCAAGATAGGCAAACGGTTACGACCAATCATGGCTATAAGCCTAAAAACAATTAGTTCATCCTTTACAAGAACAGATGCTACTTCGGGTGGAAAAGGACAAAAGGAAATTGTAAATTGGACATGGAAGAAAAGAAGATCAACGGACTTTAAAATATGTCGATAAATGAATGTGCGATTGCTAAGGATCCCTTTCTTTTTTGAGGTTAATAGATAGTTTTAGAATAATTATGCATAATGCTCGACGACTCAGATCATAAATCACATGATTTTGAAGTAGGTATTGACCCTGAAAGGAATGTGCTTAATACAATTAATGTCACATGTGAATATTATACAGAGGAGCAATTCAGGGATACGGTTGAAATAGTTAATACATTTTCATTAATTCATATTAATTGCAGAAGTCTTTATAGAAGTTTTGCTTCGATTAAAGATTTTCTGTATAGTTTGAGAGGCAGGTTTCAAATAATTGCTCTGTCTGAAACATGGTTAGATGAGAAGAGGGGTTGTCATTTTTGTATCGAAGGGTACGATTTATACTTTGTAAATAGAATTAAGAAAAAGGCAGGAGGGGTGGCACTTTTTGTTAATTGTGATTTGAAATGTAAAAAAGTTGAATGTATGTCTGTGGCTATCGACGATTTAATGGAGTCTGTGACAGTGGAATTGGACATAGAAAGAAGAAGGAATATAATTGTTACGTGTATATATAGGAAACCGGGGTCAGAGATTGAGTTATTTACAGAGGCAGTAGAAGACTTATTGAGTAAGGCTAAGGGAAATAAGACTTTATGTTTGTGTGGTGATTACAATATTGATCTTTGTAAAGAGGCAAATGATACAGCTGCGTCAGATTTTTTTGAATTATTACTTGGTAAAGGATTTTATCCTTTAATTATAAAGCCGAGTAGAATAACAGATAAATCAGAAACACTAATTGATCATATTTTCATTAATAGCTTGGAGAGTAATATTATGAGTGGCCTCATCATAAATGATATAAGCGATCATCTACCAGTCTTTTTTACTTTTGATTTAAATATGAAAAGAAAGGAAGAAGTTGGTTGTGAGTCTTAGAAGGTTAAGAAATAACGAGGCAATTAACACGTTTAGACAAGATCTCATGGAAGTGGACTGGAAGGAACTCTATGTTAATGAGGTCAACGCTGCATATGGAGCTTTTTTAAATACTTACTTGGCCTTGTATGATAAACATTGTCCAGTGGTATCGTTTAAGTATAAGAAAAAGAATAAGAATATGAAACCTTGGATAACTAAGGGTCTTGCAAATGCGTGTAAAAAGAGAAATAATTTATATAGGGATTATATAACACAGAGAACTAAGAATGCGGAAATGAAATATAAAGTTTATAAAAATAAGTTGGTAGTAATATTGAGGAAAGCCAAGAAAGACTATTATAATAAACTTTTTCAGGAAAACAAGAATAATATTAAGGGCATTTGGAATAGTTTTAAGGAGGTATTGGGTAACAAGAACACACCCTTATATCGGCATAATTATTTTATTAAGAATAATCAAGTGGTCGAAGACAAGACTGAAGTAGTAAACGAATTCAATTCTTTTTTTGTAAATGTCGGACCCACTTTAGCAAATTTAATTAGAAAAAATGACGACCCAGAATATGAGGAAGCCTGGAAAGGAGAAAGTAGAGTGGTTAATTCTATATTCTTGGCTGATACTACCATAAAAGAAATAGTAGCAATTGTAGAAAATGGTAAAAATAAAAAATCAACTGACTGTGATGGTATAGACATGGTTGTAATTAAAAAGACTTTAGATTGTATAACTATTCCTCTGTGCTATATTTTTAATCTTTTGTTACAATCAGGAGTATTTCCTGATCGAATGAAAGTGGCAAAAGTGATACCCTGATATAAATCTGGAGATAAGCATAGTTTTAACAACTATAGGCCAGTGTCTCTTTTGTCACAGTTTTCAAAGGTGCTTGATAAACTTTTTGCGCAAAGACTTGATAGTTTTATTGAAAAATATCAACTAATAAATGAAAATCAATTTGGATTTCATAAAAATAGATCAACGGCATTAGCATTGTTGACTTTCATTGACGATATTTCATGTGCCACCCATAATAATAAATATACAGTTGGGGTATTCGTTGATTTAAAAAAAGCTTTTGATACCTTACAACATTCTATTTTGATTTCTAAATTGTATAATTATGGTGTGAGAGGAGTGGCATTGAATTGGTTAAGGAGTTATTTAGAAAATAGATCGCAATATGTACATTATCTTGGTAACACCTCTGAAAGATTGAAGATTGTATGTGGCGTTCCTCAAGGTTCTATTTTGGGACCTAAACTTTTTAATTTATATATTAATGATATCTGTGACGTATCAAAAAGCTTAAATTCTATTTTATTTGCAGATGACACAAATTTTTATTGCTCTGGAGAGAATTTGAAAGATTTGGTTAAAATTATGACTTCTGAGATGTTAAGATTAAAAATATGGTTTGATGTAAATAAATTTTTCTTGAATTTGAGAAAAACGAAATTCATGATATTTGGCAATCGTGTAAAGGAGGATGAAGTCATTATGTCCATTGATGGAGAATTGATTGAAAGAGTTACTGAATTTTGTTTTTTGGGTGTAATAGTAGATGAAAATTTGACGTGGAAATCACATATTGAGTATATTAGAAAGAAGATGGTTAAAAACATTTATATTCTGGGAAATGTAAGAGATTTATTAGACTATAAAACAATGCGCATTTTATATTTTTCATTGTTTTTCTCATATTTTAGTTATTGTGTTGAAATCTGGGGGAACACATATGAGAACACTATAAAACCTTTAAACTTATTACAGAAGAAAGTGATACGAATGATTCATAATGTTAAATATAGAGAACATACAAATAAATTATTTATAAAATCGAAATTATTAAAATTAGGAGATTTAGTGAAATTACGGACACTATTAATTATGTTTAAGGCTAAAAATAATATTTTGCCCTTTAAGTTACAAAGAGTATTTTTATTGTGTTCAGGGGGAGAAGATAGCAGAAGGAAATTTTATTTTAAGCATCAGTTAGCTAGGACTACACAAAGGTTAATGAGTCCAACGGTTAGGGGTATACGACTGTGGAACTCTCTTCATTATAATTTAAAGAATTGTATGAATTTACATTGTTTTAAAAAGTGTTACATGCTTGAAACGATAACTCAATATGAAGAATGTGAATGAAATTGGGGTTCATTGAAAAAGGATCCATTATAATTTTTTGTTTTATTTATTTTAATTTTATTTTTCTCCTTGTTACTATGTGGAGTGGTATATTCTGATTGTAAATTTGTATATTTTGATTGTAAATTTGTTGTTTGGTTTGGGTTAGGACCGGAGATAAATGTTAATGTTAGTTTGTTCCTTGATTTTTGGTGCCCACTTGTAATATAAGTTGGATTGTAGATAGGGGGCAGGGTTTAATAAGAATATTTTCTTCTTCCTGCTCCTTTTCACACATGGTTGTAGTGCTTTTTTGATAGAAAGTGTGGTTGGTTGGTTTGAACTGTTGTACCAAGTGTGAAATAAATAAATAAATGAAATGAAATGAAATGAAAAGTAACCTTCCCAACACTGATGATCAGAGAAAAATAAGGAAAAAACGAGTAGGGAATGGGATTAAAATAGGATTCAGCACATGGTGGAATCCTAAAACTGGTTGCTGCTCAGCGTGTGGAAAAGGATCACAAGTCACAATAATTTCTATCGAGAGCTCCAGTAGATTTAAATGTACAGGCTGTGATCTGGGCTCTGAGGTTTCATGACTTGCCCTGGATGGTTTCCATACTCTACATTGACAGGATACTGTTAGTATGCTTATAAAGACTGCTGTCTTTATACTAGACAGTAGCTCTGACCATGAGCTCCACAGCTACTGTGCACCAGTCCAACACAGCACTTTATTTTAAATCCATCACTATCCTGCACTAACCTGCAGGTTACTTTCATGCAACCTTTAAATAACACAGTTAACCTACTGTGCTAACAGTAACGCACCCCTCCAAAAGCCAAACCCATCTGTTCTCTGATTGGATTGTTGAATTTGTGATTGACATGACATTGACCAATCATTTGGTTTGATTGGTCGCATTTGATTTACAAGTACAAAATATTTATGACCACAATTTGAGCCCATAGACTTTTAGCTGCAAAACACTGCAACAAACTCAATTTGTGTGTTTGCTGATGTTTGTTAAGCTGATAGAAATGCTGCATTTGAAATGACCTGACACTTAAAAAACGTTACTCACTTTATGCTTGCTCCTCTTTTGTAGGGCTAGCTAGATGCTGAAGATCCTCAACTTCAATGTTGTGCTAAAAAAAACACCCCCAAAAAACCCAAATCCCTGACTGTGGCACATGGTTTTGCCTCTTTCCACGTGACATCCCTGGTGATTGAATAACCAATAGGACTGTCTCTTATGTGTTACTGCTTAGGCTTAGGGGCGATTGTGGCTCAAGAGTTGGGAGTTCGCCTTGTAATCGGAAGGTTGCCGGTTCGAGCCCCGGCTTGGACAGTCTCGGTCGTTGTGTCCTTGGGCAAGACACTTCACCCGTTGCCTACTGGTGGTGGTCAGAGGGCCCGGTGGCGCCAGTGTCCGGCAGCCTCACCTCTGTCAGTGCGCCCCAGGGTGGCTGTGGCTACAATGTAGCTGCCATCACCAGTGTGTGAATGGGTGGATGACTGGATGTGTAAAGCGCTTTGGGGTCCTTAGGGACTATTAAAGCGCTTTATAAATACAGGCCTTTTACCATTTAGGCTGTTTGATGTTTGAAGGCCCACAGTGACGTTAAATAATAACTCCCCTCAAATGTGTTAAACCAAAAGTAACAAGCCTATTTTGAAAATGTAAGGAGTAGAAAGTACAGATATTTATTTAAAAATTTAGAGAGTAAAAGTGTAAAGTCAGAAAAATAACTACTCAAGTAAAGTACAGATACCCGAAAATTCTACTTAAGTACAGCAAAACAGAGAGACCAGACGGGTATGGAGACATGACTAGAGAGAAGAAAAGGAAACAAAACACAGAGACAAGACACACAGATGAGACTGTGACAGGGTGGACAAGAAAGGAAACTAACATAATAAAACATGAACTAAGAACTAGACATGACAGAAGCAGTAGAGCAGGAGTGTCAAACTCCAGTCCTCGAGAGCCGGTGTCCTGAAACCTTCAAATGTGTCCCTGCTGCAACACACCTTAATAAAATTAGCAGGTCATCAGCAAGACTCTGTAGAAGTTGACTGAATGCTGAAGTGGCGACCCCTAACCCTTCAAGTAAATTTAAATAGATGTAAGTAAATGTAAGTGTTTGGGAAAATGTACTTCTAAAAGTACTTTTATCGCACCGTGTTAATTCACTCATGAGCTGCTGTAACATGAATCAAATGGCTGAACTGCAACCTCAGCATGCATTCAAGTTCTATGTTGACTTTTCTTGGTTCTGGTATGAAGTATATGTGAACCTTTGTACATATTAAAATGCTAATGCTATGTAAACATGGGAAATGTTATAGATCTCTATGTGGCTGGTTTGTAAGAGGAGTGAAAGAAGCCATCTATGTCCACTGTGAGCGACCATCTTTAAACAGAGGTGGTGGTTTACGACACCAACTGTCTGCCATCTATAATCCAGTTTTGAGATCCCTTTGCAGACGCCTTAATGCCCACTCACATCCTGGGCCATCTGACCTCAGGACATCACATGATAGGGTGGGGCTAGGTTTCACAATGAGCTCACCCGAAACCCTGGCTGATTGTGACCTACACCCGTTTTCACACCTTGGCTCATGTGATTAGATAGAGGATCATTAGGGGATCCATTGACCCTCTTGGGGGGGGAAACTCCCACAGGGCTTAAATCTCTGACTCTCCACCTAGAACAGAAGAAGCTTCTCAGAAGAGAGGTGAAACGTCTTCAGGCAACTTAAAGAAGTCCAGAAGCTTTTCTTTCATGCAACACATAGCGGCAAAGCTCAGTGGCAGACATCCAATTGTCCAAGAACTGGACAGCACCAGGCCCTGACATGGTTCACGTCTACTGGCTGAAGAAAGCGGCTGCACTCCACGACTGTCTGGCAGTACACATGAACCAGCTGCTAGTCAATGAGAGACACCCAGAATGGCTAACAGAAGGCTGGATACTTCTGATTCCCAAGGATCCCCAGAAGGGACCAGTCCCATCCAACTACTAGTCAGTAACCTGCCTCGGTACCACATGGAAGCTCCTGTCAGGCTGCATATGCGCCAAAAAGAACAGGGAGATACATCAGGGACAAGAAGAGAAAAAAAAGAACTCTTTTCAAACTGGACTCCTGACTGGGAGACCAGTTTGATGACAGTAAAAAAAAATGCCTCAGCACAAAAAAGCACTTCTCATGCTGATGTTAATTATACAATGTGATTTGACCATGGTATTCTACAGGAGGAAAACAAGTACTTTTACTTATTGAAGACAACTTCCTAAATCACATATTGCTCAGAAAAATAGAGATGATGATAAAGTGTAAACACCTTTGTCTGTCTCTTTCTTTGTTTTCCATTTGGCAGCGTTTTCTGTGATGCCTGACTTCTGTGACAGGGGATCCTGAAGTCTTGGACCTAACAGTATATTCTGTATGATGTACATGACCTTTGTATGTATTTGTGGATAGAGATTTATTTTTAACATTTGTGCAAAACTAAGCCCAACTAAGTAACTAAGCAACAACCTAATGTGTAGCTTGTTATAGATGTTTGAATTGTGTTTACACGTTTTTAATTGTGAGGCATGAGGAAGTTTTTCTCATGTAGGCTGGAAACCTGTATGTCCATGATAACATGAAGGAGAACAAGAACTAGTCAGCATACTGCTAATTGATGGCAGCCATTCATACTAGAGTTTTACATTTTTACTAATAAATTTGAAATTGAATTCCCTGTTCTTTGAATGTTATTGTTGTGCTGTTTTTTAATACTCACTGTGACCACCCTTTAGCAATAGTGGAGATCTATATATGGAGACGGGTGAAGTGGAGTGGTGTCTTGCCACCTCTAAGTGTAGCTCCTCAGGGTAAGCAATCAAGTCTTTTTCCACCCGAGGTCTGGTGGTGCTCCTGGAGTTCTCTAACCTCCCTGATGGGGATGAACTGTGTTTGGAAGATCCAGCAATACATCCCAGAATGAGCCATCCTATCCAGGCACTCTTATAGAGAGCAATTAGTCCAGAGGCTTGGGATGAAAACCTTTTAATGGGACCCCACGACGGTAACAGGTCAGTGGGGCACATGATTCCAAACAGTTCACGTAGACATAAACTGAAACATGGTTCTAGACAGCAAAACTGTCATGACTGACAAAATTTAAAAAAATAAAACACGATACCTCACTCTCAGATATTTCAAAACACATCTGAGGGATGCAATTGGTTGACCTTAGAAAAACAGTCACAAAGAAACAGTTTTAATCCTCAAATGCAGCCAATAAGGACTCAAACGAATGCAGATGAATCTCCAAAAGTTGATTCTGTTGATCTGGACGTAACGTTTTCAGTGGGAGAAATGTTTCGTCACTCACTTGCAGATGAATATCTTTTGCAGCCTCTTCTGAACACAACTTGTAGATTAGCTTGTGCAGCCCTTTTCCAACTCAGCACCTGCTCCTCATGCGCTACACTTTAGTCACTGCCCATCTCTCTGACTATCCCTTCATCTCTGCTTTTTCTCTCGGAAAGGAATTTCAAAGTCACAGAGAGAAAGAGAACTGTTCCCTGCCTCTTGATCTTATCCAGTTTGCAGAGAGATTTGGTCATGTGTGGTCCTCTTGATTTTGTTTCAGTTTCCTTTCCTCGAAGATTTCGTGTCCATTAAATTACAATTTAAAGAAAAAAATCCTTTCTGCTGTTTACCATTGTCCATCTTAGTGTGGACCCTTCATTGATATTTGCCTTTCAGTGAAGGCGCCAGCAATGATCTGTAATCTAGGTGTCAGAGCATCCCAGAGTGAGAGAGCGAGCGAGAGAGTAAGTGAAAGAGATAAAGAGGAAATGGGGTGGAGGTGTTGGAGGGGTGGGTGTTTTAGAGGTGCTGAGAGAGATAGCAAAATTAAAAGAGATAAAAGAGTGATGTCAGGACAAGAGAATGTGGAAGCAAATGTAAATATAGAAGTGAACAGCCTGTTGTAAATATTGACAAAGGCTGTAAAAAAAGATAGAGGGTTGAGTTGGAATGATAAAAACACAACAGCAAAAGGCAGCGTGTGTTTATAGTGAGGCAGAATGTAAATTAAAGAACGCCAGGAAGGCAAGAAAGACAGACGTGACAGAAGAAACATAGACAGGGTTAAAATAAGAGAGACTGATTGTCGAGATTCGAAGAAACCCATTCACCTTTAAATTTATGAGTCACTTTTACCACCACTAGCAAGTTGATACTCACATAGTCATATAAATATATATATATATATATATATATATATACTATACTGCCAAAAGTATTCACTCACTTATACATACGTTGTATGGGTGAGTGAATGCCATATGGCATAACAAAATTTTTCCTCTTTGCAGCACTTTGTCACAGTGCGGAAAGATCCGAACTGCTGGAATATTCCACTGAGTGCATGTTCTCCTGTCCCTGCCCCGGGACGGAGCTGTCACCACCTCACCTGGAGCTAATCTGGAGCAATCTGCTAAGGATCTTTCAGACCACCGTTGCAGTCTCTTCACCACCAGTTCGTCAACTTACCCACGTTGGTAACAGGCTTTCACGCTTCATGTTGTTATCCCAAGCCTTTGTATTTACCTCATTTTCTCATGTTACAGTTCTCTGGTCAGCTCGCCCCTCGGACACCGAGCTATACTCACTACTGACTACACTCACTACTGTTCACGCTCCATCTCCTGGGAAGGATTCCAACCTTACACCTGCCTGCCCTCTTGCCACCACTGCACACAGTGGTGCCACCCTGCCTTGGAACTCAGGTCATATCTCTACTCATCTCACTCGGACCTTCACCTTCTCCCCTCAATGCACCTCTGACTCCACCTGCAACATAAGCCATACCCCTCTGTTAAATCCATGTACACCTGGAGGAGTTCTGGAATACACTAACCCCTTGTTTTCCTCTCTCCTCAGTGCAGCCACTCTTGTATCCAGCCATGCTTTGTGCTTGCCCTTAGACCGCCATGCTAGAGTCCCTATGAATCTCACGCTAAGCATAATTGTATTTATTGTCATCCTAAACATTGTGTCACACTCCCGTGCCAAGTTGATACTTTTTTTATGATGTAGGAGACAGAGAACTGATAGCTATAAAACTAGCCTTAGAGGAGTGGCGTCATCTGCAAGACGGGGCTGAACATCCATTCACCATATTCACCGATCATAAGAACTTACCTTAAGCCAGCTAAGCACCTGACCGCCGCCAGGCGTGTCTCTGCACTTGGTGTGTATCCCTGACTGTATCAGTGGCATTTTTGCCCAGCATTCAATGTGCCCACATAGCAAAATTGGTATGGCCCGGATCTGGCCCACACAATGTGCTTACATATGGCCCACGTACCGCAAAGAATGACGGCCCTTTGGTGGCCCAGATCTGGTTTGCCAGAGGTGGCCCACACATGGGCCAGCACAGGACCATTAGTGTTTCTCCAACTGGCCATGTGCTGGCCCATGGCCCACAGGACCACCAGTGTTTCTCCAACTGGCCATGTGCTGGCCCATGTGTGGGCCACCTCTGGCAAGCCTGAGCTGGGCCACCAAAGGGCCGTCATTCTTTGCGGTATGTGGGCCATGTGTAAGTTGTGTGCAGGCACGGGCCAGTTGCAGACACGCTGCTGGCCCTGTGCTGACCCAGAACAGTTTCAGCTCTGGCCCCAGATGTCAGCCTAATGTGTACCTTAATCAAGCCATGTAATAACAACATGTGCCGGAACATGCAAAACAGAGCAAAAGTAACATGAAGGAACTCTGTTCAGACAGGGAATGGACTGATTTTTATATAGCGCTTTTCTACTCTCGTGGATTACTCAAAGTGCTACATTTACCCACTCATACTTTGCTCTAAACTGCGTGCTTCCTAACTGCATTCATACACATTCTCACTCTTGACCTGCAGACTGGAGGAGCCAGGGATCGAACCACTAATCTTTGAATCAGTAGGTGATCTGCTCTACCTCCTGAGCTACAGCCACCCGGTGGGAAACACTGGGTGGGAAACCTTACTAGGTTTTGGATAAAGTATACACTCACAACCCTGTCAAACCTGCATTTGTAACATTGGCTACCATAGCAGTATAGTATTGCAACATGGCATTTGGGTCTTCTAACTAAAATAGGAAAATAGGAACATAAATAGTGCCATCATTGACATACACCCTGCCATGACACCAGTCAGTCAGAAGTGCCAGCTTGATGCCGGGTCCGGGCCAGACCTGTTACCTATGAGCCTGGGCCACATAAACCAAACCACAATCAGGCCAGATGTGGCATGCCATCACATAGACAGTGCCATCTATGCCAGGCCTGGCACATATCTGGAAGACATACCACTTACCAAGCCAGAAGTCAGCCAGCAGTGCCGGCTTGACACCAGATCTGGGCCAGACCTGTCTGCTATGTGGCTGGTAGATCACATTCTCACAAAATATAAGAGTTTATTCAACAATGTTATGTTCAGCATTTCACTTTTCGGTCACAAGTTGTTAAGTAAGTAACATTTATTTATTAAGCGCTTTTCATAGACGGGCAGTCTATGAAAGTGGCAGTCTATTCTATTCTATTCAATGGGAATGATCTAGCACATAGCAAGATAGATGTAAAGATCACTGAAGGGAAAAATAGAGTCTCTCTCAGCCCCTCTGATTTGCTACCAGATTGCTCAGTTGTGACCAGCTGGCAAATACATGCAGAGTGATCACCTGTGAAACCTTCCCCAGTGGATCTGCCGCAAAGATATACAGCCTATGTTTCTCATTCATTGACCAGTATATTCCAAATCTTTGTCCTGCCAAATTACAGCTTTTGGTGGACAGAATTCTCCAAAAGCTGGATTTCTGAGTCATGTTAGTTAAGAAAAAAAAAATTCATCTGCAATAATTCATATTTGGTTTAATAGCAATATGTCATGGGACCTCCCCGTCCTTCCATGAGCATATACGGGAAGCTAAAGACCAGAAAGAGCAGATGGGGGCAAAAAAAGCATGGATGGATTGCAGAGCAACTGTATACACATTGAAACTTGAAGTAACACTATTTTCAGTTTGATGGCATACTGAGTGGATACTAAGTATCAATATCATTCATGCCATCACTCTTTAACTTTTGTTTATATCTATCTAATTATATTTGCTGACTTAATACTAAATAACTAAAAAGCAAAGACTACAAAACATCCATGATAATTAGTCGAGTTTACAGCCTGCCTGAAAGGGATCCATTCTAAGATATCCCATTAGTATTTGATTTTCCACTTGAACTTGTAATACATTTAATTGACTTATTTACTTTCATCCTCAACACATCTCCTGACACCCTGCTCCCCTACACAGAGACTGTGTGCGGGAAAAAAAAGTTCCATAAGGAAAAGAATGATATGATATGATATGGAAATTACATTGTATTGATTAATTCTGCAAATAATGTCAGAAATACCTACAACCTACCATAAAAAGTAACATAGGTTAAAAAAAATTACAGAGGCATTGTACTTCTATATACTATAATATTATAAACCAGGGTGCTGTGAAGTCACCAAAAATTATTTACTATTAGCCCAAAATGACAAATGGTGGAGGAATGTCTCAAAACCAAAACACAATGAATGTACCTCACTACATATGAAACTGCATTATTGGAAAATTGCAAAAGTATTGCAAAAAAAAATATTAAAAATAAAAACAGGTATTCATTAGAAAAATGTTCCCCATGAGTTTCAAATGGATTAATATAACTGCTGCATATGTTTAAGAGCGATGGGTACCGGTATCCGGTGCCATCATGGCACCGGTTCTGACATAAACGGTAGTAACTAGACCGAAAAGCAGCGCACATTTCGGTGCTTTTTTTTTTCCTGAGCTGTGATACAATTTAGATTCTAGCCAATCATTTTACGTTTCCGAGGATAGTAGGCGGGCCCAGGTACGTACGTTCTTTTAGAGCAGAGCTAAAGATTAAAAATGCCCAAGGCGAAGCGGTCAAAAGTCTGGCTGTACTTCACAGCAAAAGATGCAAACTCAGCAGCCTGCAACAAGTGCTTTAAGCTGATACTGTGATACTGTCAAAGGAGGTAACACCTCAAATCCGATGAAACACCTGGCGACGCATAGCGTTTTTTTTTTAAAGCCGAGAAATGCGCCGTGTTTGATAGCTTGCTGCGAGACCTCACACCAAGCACATCTACTGCGGGTGTGGTGCCTGTTATCGGACCCGGAGTTAGCAACATCCCTCAAAACCCGAAGAGTAGAGTCCTGGCCCCTAGCCCTGTCAGTGTAGCAGAAATGATGGCGGATGATGATGGCAGCAGCAGCCGTTCTTCTCTTTAATGTTGTTCGTGTGTAATTTACGTTGAGTAGGCTAACCACGTTATTACATTAATGCATGTAAGGTGAACTAGCAAACACCGTCGTAGTTACATGCGGCTGTCTTCTTGTTTGATGGCAGATGCTCCCTTCACCCTGGCCAAAAAGGCTAAAATGACCAAAGAAAAAGTGGGAAACAGTTAAACATGAGAGGTTTTTGGACAAAGTTTGTGTTTTTTCCATTGTTTAAGCACTGCTTCCAGCCAAGAGTGAGACCATATATGCCCTATAGCTGCAGAAAAGGCTAACATTGTTATCTTTTTACAAAAAAACAGCTGAACATGAGAGGTTTTTGGACAAAGTTTGTGTTCTCCATTCTTTAAGCACCGGTTTGAGCACCGTTTAAGCACCGGCACCGTTTCAAAAGTACCGGTTTGGTACTGGTATCGGATAAAACCTAAACGATACCCATCCCTATTTAAGACTGAGCTCATTTTAAATGCATTGAATGCGGTTTAATGTATATTTGTAATAATAAGCACCATATTCAATAAAGCATATGTTTGCAGCGGCAGAGAACTGCACATCTATGAATCAAACACTGTTCAAGGCATACATGTTGATTTTTCAAAAATGATATTAAAATACAATTTTAAAAAATCAGTTGAATTAAAGGCTTGAACTGTGTCACATGGTTAGCTGTCGATATCTATGGCAGGATTAAAATATGAAAAATGAATGCAGAGACTTGGCAAAACAGCTGATTAAACATTTTACATTCAGGTATTTTCATACTGTTGATGCTAATCTGAAAGTTTCGATAGAATATAGGGTCACATTAAGAAAAAAAGTTTGGTTCATGTTGCGAATAAAGTTGAAATTTCAAGATTAAACTTGAAATACTATTTTGAGAAAAAAAAGTAAAAAAAAAAAAAAACAATTTTGAGAATAAATGTCAAGATTACAGTTTTGGTTTCAAGTCAACCAGCTGTCTCCTATAAACTTTACAGAATGCTTGGTGTTGATGAGTTAGTGAAACAACTTGATCAGCTGCCTTATTCTGTCTTGTGATGCAGCATATACCCTCTTTAAGTGTGTAACCATCGATATCCTTAAATCCATTGATAGCGATTTCATTTTGCACAAATCCAGCCAACTATTCCAAGTTTGTGTGGTTTTTGTCTTTTGATAAGTTGTCTTCAACAACTTATCTACACTATTGTTTAATGTGAAACAACAGCTTTAATCTCCACCGTTCAACTTTATTCTTAAAATATTATTTCAACTTTAGTCTTAAAATAGTATTTTGAATTTTCCTCAAAATATTATTTCAAGTTCATTCTTGAAATTTTGACTTTATTCTGCTCCATTTCTCTACGCAAAGTAATAAATTATTCTACTGTAGTGCCACATTCATTACTAAGTCCGGTTGGGTGGCCGTCACGAATTTGTCAGTCTGTATCTGGAAGTCCCACAGGATCTTAGCTCTGTAAGTCTCGACCACCCTAGGGGGCGTCTCCCATTTTGACCTCAATACTTCCAGGCGATACTCGGCACCAGAGATGGGCAGTAACATTTTAAGTAATGTGTTACTGTAATCTGATTACTGTATTTCAAGTAACGATTAAAGTAAGGGATTACTATTGCAATAAAGTAATTAGATTACTGTAATTAGATTACTACTTTCCCATTAGCACGCTGCGTTACTGCATTATTAAACCATAAGTTTGTTTGTGAGAGTGTCTCATGACGATGACGTAGGAGCATGTGACGTCTGTGGTAGCAATAGACACGTGTATAATATCAACAACTGATAATATGGAGTATGGGAGAGAGTATGACCATGCAGCATTTAAAGCTTGGAAGTGCTGACATTAGTTTGAGTTTCATTCTCTAAAAAGTGACAAAACATTAGCGTTTTCTTTCTACAGTGAAAAATTCCACTTCAAATCTGAGCAAGCACCGAGCACGCTGCCACGGGAATGTGAAATTCACAGAAAAACCCACTGACATAACAGCTGCGGCTACCACATCCACTTCTACTGGGCAAACCTCAAATGGCCCCACTCCTGCTAAACAGGTGAAAATAGACTGAAGAGCGACAGCTCTTAGTGTTGCTGAATTGAGGACGCTCTTTGCTGGCTATATCATCGAAGACATGTTGCCGATTTCCACTGTAGACTCTGAATCATTCCGACGCATCGCAGAAAAAATACAGACTAAAAGTGGTGTCAAGCAGCCCCAGAGAAAGTCATTTCTAGGATACCTTGAGAGAGAATACAACATGGAGACGCTGTTGGGCCTTCTTTAAAACCACCAAGGTGTTTGAGCTCCGTTGGAGGTCTGTGTCTATGTGCACACCCAGGAACTTGAAACTGGACACCCTTTCCGCACACTCCCCGTTAATGCTGACGGGCTGCAGCTCAGACTTCCTCCTTCTGAAGTCGACTACCAGCTCTTTGGTCTTGGTGGTATTGAGGTCCAGCTTGTTGAGTGCACACCAATCCCACAGCCTTTTAACCTCAGCTCTGTACGCCGTCTCATCTCCCCCAGAGATGAGCCCCACCACAGTGGGTACTGACACAGTCATGTGTGTACAGAGTGTACAGTAGGGGACTCAGTACACAGCCTTGTGGAGAGCCGGTGTTCAGGCTGAGGGCTGAGGAAAGATGAGGCCCCACTCTAACTCTCTGTACACGGTCTGACAGGAAGTCTCTGATCCAGCGGCAGATGGTAGAAGGAAGTCCGATTTCCAGCAGTTTAACTATTAGTCTGTCCAGGAGTATCGTATTGAAGGCAGTCAACAAAGTCAACAAAGAGCAGCCTGGTGTAACGCCTCTGTTGTTCCAGGTGAGAGATGGTGGTGTAGAGCATTCTAACAATGGTATCTTCAGTTGATCTGTTAGCTCTGTATGCAAACTGCGTGTCGAGTGTGGGTGGCAGGCAGGACAGGATGTGACGTCTGACTAGTTTCTCAAAGCACTTCATTATAACAGGTGTTAGAGCAACTGGTTGGTAGTCATTGAGGCTGCTAATGTTAGTACGCTTAGGCAGTGAGACGTTTGTGGCCAACTTTAGGCACGGCGGGATGCAGGACTGGGACAGTGAAGCATGAAGATCTTAGTGAAGACCCCAGCCAGCTGGTCTGCACATTTTTTAGGACCCTTCCGGTCACCCCATCTGGACCGGCGGCCTTCCTGGGGTTCCATCCCCTCAGTGTGCACCTCACCTCATATTCCTGCACCATGAAGCTTGGGCTGCTGCTGTTGTCCGATGTTTTAGCCACGGCTGCCTCTGGCCCCTTCACCTCAAAGCATGCAAAGAAGTGGTTGTGTTTTGCCCCTCTGGTGTTCCTGCCTAGTCCTTTATGTCCCCCACTCATGTACTGAGCCATTTTTCTGTTCATCTTAGCCACTATGATTCCTGAAAGCAGCTTCCATGTTGTGGTATGAGGCAGGTTGCTGGCCAGTAGTTGGTTGGGACAGGTCCCCCCCTCTGGATCCTTCCGTTATCCATTCTGGGTGTGTCTCATCCATTAGCAGCTGGTTCATTTGAGCTGCTCATAGAGTACATGAATCATGTCAGGGCCTGGTGCTGTTCAATTTCTCATGCTTGAGACTCTTTCTTGGATGTCTGCCACTTTGATGGTTACTGGAGCCTGTTCAATGAGGTTGGTCTGCTCTTAGATCCACTAGCCACTGAGCATTGCTGTTATGGGTTGCATCCTTCTCCCATATGCTCTTCCAGTATTGCTCCGTCTCCTGCCTTGGTGATGCAGTCCTCATATTTTTCCCCTGCCACTGAGAGTACACCTTGGACGGTTCAGTGGAGAACAGCTGGTTTATTCTCCTGACCTATCCTCTCTTAGAGATAAGATTCTTCTGAAGGCACACATCAACAGACCAGATGAGGTTCCTCTGGTGACTGGAGGTGGTGGAGATGACAGGACACCTCAAATTTCTTGGCTGAGGGCCGATGACAGTGACTAGGATCCTCCAGTGACGTAGCTCGGGGCTGGTTAGAGCAAAAGATGTGGATACCCTCAGGCTCAGACAGCATGGTACCCTCACCCTCAAGCAACAACAGGCACACTGACTTAGTCCACCAGCCACTCAGGTGGCACAGGCTCATGCTTGGGCTGAAGTGACACAGGATACACATGGGATGCAGGATACACAGCTAACTCCAGGAGGCTTTCGTGGCTCAGCAAGGCACTCAGCAAACAGAAAGATAGCAACTCGACAAGTCCTTACATTAATTTTTTATATTAGTCTTCGTGAGGCAATAATGAACCTAAATAAAATACTATAATGCTGTAAGTAGGCAGTGGCCCTGCTAATGAGATATTTATTGGTATAGTTAGTTGGTATGTTGGTAGAATTATCCTGTCTTCATCCCCTAATCTCAACCGGTCATAGTGCCTCAGTGACACTGATAAACTCGGATTTAAAGATTACATGTAATGTAATCATTTTTAATCATGGAGCTCACATTAGAAATTAAAGTTACCTACTATAAGATAAGATAAGATAACCTTTATTAGTCCCACACGTGGGAAATTTGTTTTGTCACAGCAGGAAGTGGACAGTGCAAAAGTTATGAAGCAAAAATTAGAATAAAATAAAATAAGAATAAATACAGTACACAACTGTACAGAATAGAATAAAATAAAATAAAATACTATATACAGCAGAATAAAATAGAATAAAATATACAATAAGATAAAAATAGAATACAAATGCTTTATACAACTGAGTAAAAATACAACGATGCCAGAAAACATTATTGCACTTAGTGTTATTGCACATGTGTGGATGTGTGTGTTTGATCAGTTAAAGTCTTTGTTGTGGAGTCTGACAGCAGTGGGGAGGAAAGACCTGCGAAATCTCTCCGTCCCACACCGTGGGTGCCGCAGTCTCCCACTGAAGGAGCTGCTCAGTGCTGTCAGAGTCTCATGCATGGGGTGGGAGATGTTGTCCAACAGGGATGAAAACTTAGCCGCCATTCTCCTGTCACTCACCACCTCCACTGGGTCCAGAGGGCATCCTAGAACAGAGCTGGCCCTTCGGATCAGCCTGTTCAGTCTCTTCCTGTCCCCAGCAGAGATGTTGCCGCCCCAGCATACCACACCATAAAAGATGGCTGAGGCCACCACAGAGTCATAGAAGGTCTTCAGGAGTGGGCCCTCCACTCCAAACGACCTGAGTCTCCGCAGCAGGTACAGCCTGCTCTGCCCTTTCCTGTAGAGGGCGTCTGAGTTATGAGTCCAGTCCAGTTTGTTGTTCAGATGAACACCAAGGTACCTGTAGCTGTCCACAGCCTCAATGTCCATACCTTGGATGTTCAGTGGTTGCAGTGGAGGATGCTTGTGCCTGCGGAAGTCTACCACCAGCTCCGTGGTTTTACTAGTGTTGATCTGGAGGTAGTTCAGCTGGCACCAGTCCACAAAGTCTTGGGTCAGTCCTCTGTACTCCTTGTCGTCCCCATCAGTGATGAGGCCGACTATTGCAGAGTCATCAGAGAACTTCTGCAGGAAGCACTGGGTGGAGTTGTGGGAGAAGTCTGCAGTGTAGATGGTGAAGAGGAACGGAGCCAGAACCGTTCCCTGTGGGGCCCCCGTACTGCAGACGACCCTGTCCGACACACAGCCCTGAGTCCTCACATACTGTGGTCGGTCGGTGAGGTAGTCCAAAATCCAGGTAGTGAGGTGATGGTCCACTCCAGAGTTCTCCAGCTTGTCCTTCAGGACCGTGGGAAGAATAGTGTTGAAGGCACTGGAGAAATCAAAGAACATGATTCTCACAGTGCTCCCAGTGGTCTCCAGGTGAGCGAGGGAGCGATGTAGGAGGTGAATGACGGCATCATCCGCTCCAATGCCAGGTTGGTAGGCAAACTGAAGTGGGTCCAGTGATGAGCTCACCAGGCGCCAAAGCTGAGCCAGGACCAACCGCTCCAGGGTCTTCATCAGGTGGGATGTCAGAGCCACCGGCCTGTAGCTGTTGAGGTCCTTGGGGCGTGAAGTCTTTGGCACTGGTACAACACAGGAGGTTTTCCAGAGCTGTGGGACTCGTCCCAGCCTCAGGCTCAGGTTGAAGAGGTGCTCGATCACCCCACACAGTTGGTCTGCGCAGGACCTGACGACCCTCGAGCTGATGCCATCTGGGCCCGCTGCCTTCTTGGCTTTAATCCTCCTCAGTTCCCTCCTAACCTGGGTGGTTGAGAAAGACAGGCTGGAGCCTTGTGTTGAGTGTGTATTGGATGCTGTTGTTGGGGGTGGGGAGGTGTGAGCAGGGTGAATAGAGGAGGTGTGAAGTGTCTGAGGTGTCAGAGGTGGAACAGCAGCAGTGGGCGTGGGTGAGTCTGCAGCCGATGTTGGAGACTGCCTCATGGATGAATCAAATCTGTTGAAGAAATGATTCAGTTCATTTGCCCACCTCACATCCCTCCCAGGCAGAGAGTTCTGATGTTTGTGGCCTGAGATGGTTCTGAGGCCTCTCCAGACTTCACCAACGTTGTTTTGCTGAAGCTGGTTCTCCATCTTCTGCCTGTAGCTATCCTTCCCATTTCTTATCAGTCCCCTCAGCTCTCTCTGCACCCTTTTCAACTCCTCTTTGTCTCTGGATTTGAAGGCCCTCCTCTTCTGCTTTAATTTCTGGGGTAATCCAAGGTTTGTTGTTGGAGAAACACCATACAGTCCTGGTAGGTACGGTGTTATCCACACAGAAATTAATATAGTCAGTAATGCATGTAGTAAGGCTGTCGATGTCCTCTCCGTGGTCGTCACAGATCACCTCCCACACAGTCGACTCAAAACAATCCTTAAGAGCCTCCTCGCTCTCCTCCGACCATCTCTGCACTGTGCGGGTGGCTGGTGGCTCCCTGCGCACTAAGGGCTCATACACAGGGACAAGGTGCACCAGGTTGTGGTCAGATCTGCCCAGGGGAGGGAGAGGTGATGAACTGTATGCCTCTTCAGCATTGGCATACAGTAAGTCCAGTGTTTTATTGTCTCTGGTTGGGCAGGTCACATACTGGGTGAAGGTGGGCAGTGTGGAGTCCAGTGAGGCATGATTGAAGTCCCCTGATATTATGAGAAGGGCTCTCGGAGATTGTGTTTGCAGTCTGCTGACCACAGAGTGGAGAGAGTCACAGGCTGCATCTGCGTTGGCCGAGGGGGGGGGACATACGCTGTTATCGCGATAACATGCGAGAATTCCCGGGGCAGGTAGTACGGACGCATGCTAACGGCTAACAGCTCAATGTCTCTGCTGCAGAGTTGTTCTTTCACAGTGATGTGCCCAGGGTTACACCATCTGTCATTCACAAACACTGTCAGTCCCCCTCCTTTCCTCTTACCGCTGTCTCTCGTCCTGTCCGCTCGTGTCCGGAGTTAGCGGTGTTAGCCATGACTCCGTTAGCATCATGATGCTACATTGCCGGTACTCCCTCTGTGACCAGGTTAGCAACGTGAGCTCATCCATCTTATTGGGCAAAGATCTTACGTTTCCAATAATTACAGAAGGAAGAGATGGTCGATAATGTCTCCTTCTCGGGCGATGGCGCTCCTTCCCAGCACGACACCCCCGTCTTTTCCTCCTCAGCTCGCTGGGAATGTCGGGTCTGTCCGCCGGCAGTACCGCTGCGGGACGCAGCGCAAACAGCTGATCCTTACTGTAAACAAAGGATCCCTGCTCTGGGTCCCCAGACACGGGTGAAAAAAGTAGAAAAAAACTAAGAAAAATGACCAGAACTAACACAAAACGGTAGAACATGGTTGCAGAGTCTAATTACTAATACGTTAGTTATAAAAATTACAGGAAGAAAAAGATAAGAAAGAAAGAAACTCAGAATGAGCAGAGCTGCTGTAACAGGCTGCCGCACACGGGGGGCGCCGGAAGTGTATAAGATGTAATGTAAGACGCAGAAATTTATTTATTTATTTTTTTAATATCCTTTCTCCTCTTTGTCCTACATAACAGGTTCAAGCTGAGTATGTTCACTGGAACTGGAATTTAGATTTGATAACATTTATATTATCATGTAATAATATTATTCTATTAACATTTTAGGGGCAGGTATAGCTCAGTAGGTGGCATGGTCGCCCCATGATCAGAAGGTTGGGGGTTCGAATCCACTGAACAGCTATCCTGAGGTACCCCTGAGCAAGGTACCATCCTTACACCCTGCTCCCTGATTAGTGGCTGCCCACTGCTTCACTGAGTGAATGGGTTAAATGCAGAGACAGTAATTTCCCCATGGGAAATTACCACGTGGTGTAGATCAGCTTGTTAATCTCGGTAACGGTGGCGGCGTCCATAGTGCACACGGATGCTGCATTCATATCATCTAGTAGATCTTCTGAGGGTACTTCACGTAGTCATGGTAACTGGAGGATAACGAGGCTACGGAGGATCCAGGTTTCAAGCTTTGCCATGATTCTATCTTTCAGGTCAGTTCCTCCCACACTCAATGATCCTTCTTCTATTGCACTTGGGGTTTGGTACCCAATCTCGGGTGGGGGTGATGATATCTCCTTCATCAGGAACTCAATGGGGATGTGGTGGACAACACTAGAGGCCAACTTCAAGCCAATAGCACAAGTGACCATCAAGTGCGGGATCTACCAAAGAGATGCTTTGTCCCCACTGCTGTTCTGCATAGGCCTGCACTGGCCTGAATCCTCTCAGTGAGATCGTTGACAAGACTGGCTACGGAAACCGACTGAGGAATGAAGCAGTTGTCAGCCACCTCAAGCTGTATGCCAAGAGTGAACAAGACATCGATTCACTGATTCACACCACCAGGATATACAGCAATGACATCAAAATGTTGTTCGGACTGGAGAAATGTATCGGATGATAACAAAGAGAGGGAACATAGTCAGAACTGATGGGATCAAAACTACCAGAAGGCAACATTGTAGACATAGAGCACAGTTACAAGTACCTGGGGATCCCGCAGGCAAATAGGAACTATGAAGAAGCTGCTAGGAAAGCTGCAACCACCAAGTACCTGCAAAGGGTCAGGCAAGTCCTGAGGAGTCAGCTGAACAGTAAGAACAAGATCCGGACTATCAACACCTACGCCCTGCCCGTGATCAGGTACCCTGCTGGGATAATAAGCTGGCCAAAGGAGCAGATAGAAGCCACTGACATCAAGACCATGACCTGACCATGTATGGAGGGTTTCACCCCAAGTCTAGTACCCTGAGTGGAAGGAAGGAGGCCAGGGACTAGTGAGTGTCAGCACCACGGTCCAGGATGAGGCAGCAAACATCCATGAATACATCAGGAAGATGGCTCCAATCGAGTGCATGCTTAGGGAATACCTCAGGCAGCAGAAACCCAAGAAAGAGGAGGAAGAGGAGGTACCATCATGGAAGGACAGACCCCTGCATGGTATGTACCAACGGCAGATAGAGGAGGTGGCTGACATCCAGAAATCACACCAGCAGCTGGACAAAGCCGACTGAAAAACAGCACAGATTCACTAATCATGGCAGCACAGGAACAAGCTCTGAGCACAAGATCCATAGAGGCTGGGGTCTATCACACCAGGCAAGACCCCAGGTGCAGGCTGTGTAAAGATGCCCCTGAGAGAATCCAGCAGCAGGGTGCAAGATGCCAGCAGGCAGGGCATACATGGAACACCATAACCAAGTTCTTCAGTATAGTAAACATCTGTGCTGAGTATAGCCTGGATGTCCTGAGGTCAAAATAGCAGACGCCCCCTAGGGTGGTGGAGAATGACCGAGCTAAGATCTTGTGGGACTTCCAGATACAGATGAACAAAATGGTGGTGGCTAACCAACTGGACATAGTGGTGGTAGACAAACAAAAGAAGATGGCCGTATTCATAGATGTAGTGATACCGAATGACAGCAACATCAGGAAGAAGGAACACTGTCATGGTCCTGAGTCTAACGACTTGGTGTTTTGTGTTTCTTTATATTATTCTATGTTCTTGTTTGTTCTGTTATGTCTTTTGTTAAGGTTTACCATTTAGGGTTTTGTTCTATACCTGCCTGCTCCCACTTCTCTGTGTTCCCTCTGTCTGTCCATGGTGTCACTGTGTCTGTTCGTGGGTCTGTCTGTTAAGTTCAGTGTCTTGTCTGGTTCTCTGTGTCTGTGAGTTTCCTGTTTTATTCTGAAGGTCTCTGTCTCATGTGAGTGTGTTCAGTTTACGTTTCCCCTGTCTCGTCAGCTTGATTTCTCCCAGGTGTGTTCCCCTCCTGTGTCTCATCCCTTGATTACTGCTGTGTGTATTTAAGCCCTGTGTGTTTGCCTGCCTGTTGCCGGTTCGTCTGTGTTATCTCCCTCCATCATCTGTGTTCATTCCCTGCTTCATTCTGTGTCATCTACACTCAGAAAAATAAAGGTGCCAACTGGAACCAAAAGTGGTTCTTTAGACTGATGCCATAGAAGAATCTTTTTTGGTGCCACAAAGAACCTTTCAAACAATGGTTCTTTGAAGAACCATTTCTTTCAGTGGTTCATTGAAGAACCTTTAAAGGTGCCCCAAAGAACCATCAAGAAATGGTTCTTTGAAGAACCATTTCTTTCAGTGGTTCATTGAAGAACCTTTAAAGGTGCCCCAAAGAACCATCAAGAAATGGTTCTTTGGGGCACCTTTAATGGTTTTTCAAAGAACCTTTTTAAAAATGGTTCTTTAAAGAACCATTTTAAATCTTTCAAAATAAAATGTATCATAAATTGAATTTAAGTAGGGTAAAATAAATACGAGCACAGCATAGACATATATTAATGGTTTATTGCCATTTAGCAGTTTACCAAAAGACAAAAAGGCACCACATCACTACTAATACATGTCACATATTAGTCATTTAAACAGTAATAACATTTTTACTATACTATAAATAAATAAATATATATATAAATACTATATCTAAAGATAACACAACAATTAATACATGTATTGTTTAATTAATAAAACATCAAAAAGTGATAAACACATTAGAAATAGCAATAGCTTCAAAACAGACCAATAAATCAAGACATTTTCATCAGCAGATGTTTGCATGTTCAGTAAAAATATTTCGATTAAATTTATCAATGAACTTCAGCCTTACATTATGTAAGGTAAGTTTAATGTTGGACTTAGGGCTGCTCGATTATGGCAAAAATGATAATCACGATTATTTTCACTGAAATTGAGATCTCGATTATTTGACGATATTTATTTAACAATAACAATGTATTGAATAATGGCTTTAAAGATTGTCAAAAAATAATATAAAATAGTGTGCAAATACTGATAACAGTGCAAATGTTTGCAATATAAAAAAATAAATGAAAAATGTAAACATTAATGTTTAGTGAACTTCAAAATACTGCATAATATTTATGCATACAAATAACCAAACATCAAGGCAAGCTGTGTAGCCACACAATGCACAATTGCATCAAATTGACATTGAGGTATGTCGACTAAAGTTGCTGCTCCTTCATTGTTTGATCGTACGTCACTTTGTGAGCGGTCTTTAAATGTTTGAATAAATTTGTAGTGTTGCTCTGTGGTGCAGCTACGACACCGTAGCAAAGTTTACACACTATATCTACTTAATCCACGTCTGACTCCGCGAACCCATAATGTTTCACTGAAGTTGTTTTATCTCTCTTTTCAACCAGCGGCATTCTCTCTTCAGCAGCCATTATCCTCTCCTCTCCAAATAACTTCTGCTTAGCTTCCCTCGGGTCCTCTTAATTGTTATGACGTGTGTTCGAATCGCAGAGAGGTGCGCTCGATTTGCCACACAGAGCAGCGCAAGAGTAAAGCACGAGGGAGGTGCTAATAATCGGCTCAGTCATTTTTAATGATCGTTGAAAGCCCAGATCGTAATCGAGATTAAAATTCGATTAATTGAGCAGCCCTAGTTGGACTCATGGTTCTTTGTTAGTCCAGTTTAGGACAATGTCTCTCACGTATGTATCATATCAAATATATGTCATATGAAAACAACCCCACACCTGCAGGTGTTTCAGTTTTTCACAGGTGTTTCCTGTCAGCTGGTCAACCTCACTCAGGTGGACATCCATATCAGCCAACCAAACGACAAGCTCCTCCCTTTGTGCTTCAAAGCCCTCCCACTCTGAGACAAGGAGCTGAGAGAGAGAAAACAAGGGTCAATTATAAAGAAAGAGAAAAGTGAAACCCTCCTCAGAAGGTCTGACTCGCATACCTGCAGTCGACCTGTGATGGACTCCTGTTTGGCGTTCACGTCATCCCAGTGTTGCCAGCTGCAGGGTGCCCTGGAAGAGCCGAGTTAATGTAGACTCCTCCTGGTCAGGCTGTCCAGCTGGATGAGCCGAGGTCTCCCCTCTCGCCGCTGCCTCTGAACACAAAAACAGAAATTGCATGTGAAGCAGGAGGTGCAGATTTTTTTGCTATTGTTTCCTAAATCCAGGTTTGATCAGGTGGAGGTATTTGGAAAACTTTTTTGGCCAGCGGACGACTGTTGTCTCGCAGAAAGTCAAATCAAATGTATGCAATACACAATCAATTCACGAGAACAAATTATAAAAAACTAGTCCAGTTCTTCCCTGATTTCAAGTGAATTCTGCATCAAAACAGGAAAACAGAATTAAAACGACAGTTTGCAGCAAATGTGAGCCTCACTTTGTACAAGCCTGCTATTAAAGTTCTCCTCTATGCAGACGACTTTCCTGTTTTCAAGGCACAACTTGGATCTGCTGTACAAATCTTATAGATACACGCTAAATGAAACAGTAGTGTGCACGACTCCAGATTCTGATCCCTCGTCCTAATATGGTCCCAAAAGGCTCACAAAAAACATTGGAATAGCAATAAAGCAAATGTTGAGGCTTCAAAATACAAAGTCCATAAACCAATGGCTGACATGGGTTTTATCATAAGGGTGATAAATATACAACATATGTTCTTAAGACTAAAAGTATAATACAGATTTTAGTCTGAGAGATTTGATGTTCATTTACCTGCAGATGCACTATACGTGCCTGCTCCGTGGTTTTCCACAATGCTTTGCAAATAACTATTTAACACAGGAAGTAGGTGAACTAAAAGAAGTCATCTTTCTTTGTGAGAGGACAATATTAATGAAACAAACCTCAATGACGTCATAGAGATCCCTAAAGATGCTCCTGCTGCTTTTCTTCCTCCTCATCCTAAGCTTCCTCCTCCTTGTCCTCGACTTCCATCCAATTGTAATTCAATCTAATTGGTTTTCTCCCTCCTCTTCCTCATTTTGTTGGAGCTGTGAAAAGAGTTAGTGTGAATCTGAATTAATTTGTGCAAACAAGAAAAATCTACAGCTTTTCGGTCAGAGGTAGTCTTGTGATTTAAGCCAGGTAGAGTAGATTTATGTGTTGATGTTACCTGCTTCAGCTCTATGACTGGCTGCTGAGCGATATTCACAGCCTGGCTGGATTACAAACTTTAACCATGTGCTGAACTTTGGCCCAGCGTTGATACCTCTTGTTAGTATAATGACCTCTTCTTGGCTTAATGTACGATGGTGGATAAATGAAACGTACAAAGAAAATTTAACTATATTACAAAAGGACATTATCTTGGTAACATCAAATGGCCGGAGCATAACTTGTCAACTAGTCTGAAAATAAGTTACACAGGAACAGTCACAGACACACCTTCTAATGTGTCACATTTCTATTCATTCAAAACACTTATGCATTGCTGTGTTTTATACAGCTCTTACAGAATTCAAAGTACAGGCTGATGTGAGTATTTAATGTACGGCTCAGATCTACTGAATTTCAGAGTTTCTAGAGCAGACACAGAGCTCACATCACAACAGGCTTCAGGTGCCATTTTAGTGACATTAACAATATTATAAATTTTAATCAGTCTAGCTGACATTACGTTATGTACGCCGCACGCAACAGAACCACATATTTTAGAAGCCAAAGGTTCAAATTAGTTGGGAGCGCCTTCACTTAATTATAACAGTGGTTTTGTTAGGAAAACAGTTTCTGTATACCGGATACTAAATTGCGTTAACATCAACGGCTAACGTATCTAACATAGCTAACTGTTATTGTTAGCACATTAACAGCAAGCTACAATGAGGAGTAACAAAAACAAAACAGTAAAAAGGTTTTAATGAAAATGTTTTACCTTTTCCAACAGTCCCAGAATCCAGAGCTTCAAAGACCAGCAGGTACTGAAGACTGTTATCCGCTTCGCTGTCACCGTCAGTGAGAAAGTGTTTTTTCCCTTAAAAAGTTCAAGGCCCGCCGGTCGCGCAATCTGTCTGCGCATGCGCAACCCAACGATTGACTCTCTCTCTCTCTCTCTCTCTCACTGTCATTTATTTGGCTCGAAACACATAAATTGCTCAGTGATAAACAACTACTGAGATCATTTACCTAAGCAGCGTGCTTTGTCAAAACTAAGTGTGTCGGTAATGAACACATAAGTATGTTCATTACACTGAGATTCTGTTGTGAAGTTGTTATTTATTAGTATTTTATAATTTTACTTTACATACTGCTGGGTGGTTTGTAAAGTTTACAATAACTAGTATTTTCATTATGCTATATTTTCTAATATATATAATAATCTCAAAAGTATTGCCTTGAACTAGAGCTGGGCGATAGAACGATATGTATTGCGAAATAACTTTTTCTCAATAGAAAAATGAAACTATTGCGATAGGCCTCATCTCTCTCTCTCTTCCTGTCTTAAAAAAAAAAGAACAGCCAATCCAAATTAAGTAGCGCATAGCCGAACCAATCACAGCCGCAGCGTCACGTCACGTGACTTGTTACATATAGCACAAGTGCCAAGCCGCACGTGTATTTGTTTGGGAAGCAGCCAGCCGCCGTGCCGGCCGGTTAATGGAGGAGATGAGTTTGCCCGCTAGAGAAAAATCAGCCGAGAGCTTGGGTGACCAGGTTACCGAAGAGAACACAGATGACGGTTCCAATGCCGGAGAGATTGTTGAAAGGAAGGGCCAGAGAAGTTCCGCAGACTAAAAGCGCTAATTCGTCATCGAAAACAACCAGGAGAATCCCTGCGAAGCAACAACAGTCAATTGAGTCGGCTTTCTCCAGCGTCTTACCATATGACAAAAAAGCTAAGAGACATAGCGACATAACAAATGCCATAGCCTACTGTCTTGCTAAAGACATGCTACCAATAAACACGGTCGAAAATGAAGGATTCAAGCAGCTAATTGAGGTAATAGCTAAGCTATACAACAAGGAGAGATTGAGAATTTCCTTTTAGTTCTCAGTTTATTTGATATTGACAAAAGTTAGTCAATTTTGTCTGTTCTTCTGTAAAACAAACTAAGATTTATTTTTAGAATTAATATTTTGTTTCTAAGTGGAATTGACAATTTAGTGGTCTGTTTTGTTTGTTCTATTTTGAAACTTAAACGCTTTAGCGGCTGCCTTTTGTGTAGTTTGCAATATTTGCCTTTATTTATCTGAAACTGAAGTCTCATGTTCTTTAAGTACATCTGCCCTGTTGAACTTATTATGGGAAATAAATATTTAAATCAAAACAAGCTGCTAATTATTTCACATTTTACTTGTGAGCAACGGCACATTTAAATCTTACAAATATAGTTATCTGGCTTATATCGTGATATATATCGTTATCGCCTGAAATGAAAAAAACATATCGTGATATGAAAAAATCTTATATCGCCCAGCTCTACCTTGAAGCAGAAAATAGTAATACTTTATTAAAATTTAAAACTGAAGTACAGTATTTGAATGTGTGCATTGTGTCTACTGTTTGTTAACTCACCATAATCATAAACGTCTTAATAATAAATTCCATATTCTATTATCACATTATTTGTGATCAGTGGGTTTGCGGGGTTAGGGGTGTTGGGGGTAGGGTCTTTAGGCTTTGGCCCCCACCCCTGCCACCAGTATATTTTTAAGCAAGTATTTCTATCTTTTATTTGAATATTCAGTTTCCTACCATCTGCTCTTAAAGGGTAATTGCCAGGTAACCCGCCCTCCCCCTTCGCACACACATGCACACAAACAAAACACACAGTATAATTCACAGCCTCATTATAGTGAATAAATATTTATGCCATTTTACACCATCAAACTTAGATAGCTAAGGATGAAGAACCTTGTGTTCTTTAAAGAACCATTTGTAATACCTAAAGAACCATCTACAAAATAAAAAGGTTCTTTGACGTATGATGGTTCTTTAAATTACCATGAAGACATCTGAAGAACCATTTAAGAACCATAATTTTTCTGAGTGTACCCGCGTCTCCCTGCTTCGCCATTTCGGGTCTGTGTTTTGTTAGCTTTCTCCAGTTTAGGTTTTGCTTAGTTTCCGTCCACACCTTTGCCTTTTCTGTTTGTATTCCTCCTCAATAAAAGCCCACTCCCATCACTAATGCCTGCATCTTGGGTCCTTTAATAAATTCCACACGGCTCGCCTCACTGACCGTGACAAAAACCAGGTTAAGGAGAAGAGATTCAAGATTTAAAAAAGAAAGTGCCACTCGTACACAACTGACAGAGCTTACAACTACACTTTAATATAATCAAGATCTGAAGTACTAAAAACTGAAACTCCAATTTGAAAAACAAAAAGAATAACCTTCATCACTGAATTTAACCATAATGATCAGCAACTTAAGGATATAGTTAAAAGACAATGGCAGATTCTAATGGCTGAATCATCTGACGGGAAACTACAGATGTGACAAATGCAGCCGGTATAACAAAATTTTATATTTACTACTATTACTATAAGTTTTTTTACTTTTCCACACAGTGGTAAGAAGTTTCCTGTTAAACAGTTCATAAACTGCAGTGCAACATCATAATCTACAACCTCAAATGCCCCTGTGCTCAAGGTTATATTGGACAAATAAAGAGAGCACCTAAACAACCTCTTTGAGAAGACAAAAAAGCCATTCATATTAGAAACATGGAGTATGTGACAGCCAAACACTATCATGAAGCTAAATATGGTTCTTTTGCCACTCTGAATTTTTTTTTTAACTCAATGCAACTCAGTTCATCTAAGCTGATTTCTCATAGAGAGATGCTTTGGACTTCAGTGCTCAATACAGTGACTCCTGCTGGTCTGAGTGATGTTTTTCTTGTAAAATGCATTTTTGTGAACAAGCTTATATGAGACATACAAAAATACAAAATGTTTATGATAAAACTTGAGAGAACACTTCAATTGTAAACACACTAATCTGTTTTAAGATTAATAATTTTTTCCATATTGTTATGAGGAAGATATGAGAATTACAATGAGATTCTTTTAAAACAATCATCTAGCAGACTATTTGGTTTCATACTGATATGTTAGCTTGTTTGCAGGCAGGGTCAGATACACTAGTATATTTGAGAGTTTTGTTCTGTACCCTATTACCTTTGGGTATTCAGCATTGGAGTTACATTATTTTGGTTTAGCACCATGGATAAATCTATTGGGAAATATTTCTTTGTAATTGGAATCCATAGCTAGGAAGACTTACTACTAACCATACATCAGTGCCAGTCACCACCACAAAGGTTCAGCTAAATTAATATTTAGTGTATAGGCTACATATTTCTGAAAATATAAAACTGACTTGCAACATGTGTATTAATATGGAGTCAACACATTGAATGTTCTCCATTTGAAATGTTTTTCTTGAATCTCACTTTTGTCACTCACTGGTGACAAAAAAGGCTTTTCCAAAGGAGTGATGAATGCGACATTAGATATTACTCACGGTCATTGCATTGTGTGCCGGTGTATGAAGTCATGGAGCAGTCGCAGGTGTAGTTCTCCCATTGTTGAATGCAAATGCCCATGTTGGCACAGGAATCCTCTTGGCAGGTAGTGCTGGGTCCTGGGGATCAAGACAGAAGAAGCAAGCACAAAACTGGCAAAACTGGCTTCAGTTCAGTGTTGAAGCTGAAAATATGTATATGAAGAATGAGATGAATGGTTTATTTGAAGAGTTTTAGTCGTGTTTTCAGAGCTGATCAGAGTACAGAAACAGTGGTACTGAAGAGGACTCATCTTCTTATGGCCGCTGACAGTGGACTCACCTCTGTGCTTGTCCTGCCTCAATGCAGCATTCATTACCACTGACCACAATATTTTAGTACAGAGATTATAACATGCTGCGGTTTGTCTCAAATCTATTAAATAGTTTACATTTTGTACATGTGTCATCCAGGGAAGGACGGATGTTGTTTTGCTTTGCTGTGTTCTAATGTGAAGTGTGTTTATTTATTTTTTGTATTGCATGTTTTGGTTACATCTGTCAATTTGTCCTGGAGAGACTCCGCCCTTTTCCCATTTACTAATTTGACACACCTGAGAAGACAGCAGCGGGCGGTCACTTAGGGAGAGTGCTCAGAGACACGGGAGGGCTGGTGAAGGTTGGCGTGGAGCGGTGAACGAGGATACGACGCCAGCGAGCAGGGACGTGGAGGGAGCGGTCCAGCTGCTGGAATAACTGGAGGCCAGATCACGCTACTGCAGGGAACTAGAGGCGGCGAGACGGCGCTCTACCTCCCGCGGCGAGATGGGCCGGTGCCGATTGGCGTGTTGCAGGGAAGCAGCGGGCAGAGTTAAGAGCTCTGCCCACCCGGGGTAAGTCTCCTGACTTATCCCACTCTAATGAACTGTAGCCGCTATAAGAGTAGTGACTGTCGCTGCCCCTCTCTTCCAGCACGCTGGAGCAGAGAACACTGATAGGACGGTGAGGACGCCGCCGGGTTTCCCCCTTCTGCACCGCTTGCCTGGATTTTTTATTTTTAGTGACTTTTATATCGTGGCGGACGCCACTGGACTTTTAATGCTGTGTTTTATTGATTTTTATTGTGTTGTTCCCTGGCCAGGGTTGTTTTAATTCATTTTACATTTTTAACTGTTTAAATATAATAAATTATATTTTAGTCATACAGTTTTTTTTAATCAAGTCTATTCCCTTGGCTGCTCACTGCTCCGTCCGTTTTTGAGGAGGGTTTCCCTTCTAGAATAACACCTGTGTTAAATCACAATCACATTGCCCCGTTACACATGTAAATGGATGTCTTCACACACTAAGGTTAATTATGGAGCTACTCAGTGTTATGGTCCTGGGTAATTTAAGAAATACTTATGTTAAAGCTATGTATCAGTTAGTTTTGAGTTTAGTAGTCCATAGTTTTTTCATTTATATTTTAAGTTCTTGATTCTCTTTTCGTGTCCAGTCTGTCCCATTCTTGTCTTTGTCTCATCGGTGTCTCCTGTGGAAGTGATTTGTGTCCCCATGTCTCTCTGGTCCCTCCCTGTTCTGTCTCCATGGTTGTCTGGTTTCCCATACTTATCTAGTTCATAAGCCTTCCTAAAAATCCCTTGAAATCTTAGAAATGTGGTTTTTAAGATACATACGTTGGCCTACTCGTAGTCGGGGGGGACACCAGCTCTATTATTGCTGGGTCTTCATCTTAAAATATATAAGGATCAGGCATACCATTGTGATCACCTGCCTAATATTGTCTAGGTCCCAGTCCAATGACAGGGTGTACATGGTCTGCAACAATGCTTAGCAGGACCCAAGGTTTCCCAAAACATTGCCCAAAGTATCACACTGCGACTGCTGGCTTGTCTTCTTCTGCTGTCAGGTGTTCCCCAGGTAAGCAACACAGACCCGGCCATCCATGTAATGTAAAAGGAAACGTGATTAATCACACCAGGCTACCTTCTTCCATTAGTTAGGGGTACTGTTCTGATGCTCATGTGAGCATTGTTAGTGCCCTCGGTGGACAGGGGTCAGCATGGGCATGGGTCTGCAACTATGCAGCCCCAAACACAACAAACTGCAATGGACTGTGTATTCTGACACCTTTGTATAATAATCAGTGTCATTTTTCAGCAATTTGAGCTACAGAAGTTGATTGGTTGGACTGGACCACATAGGCCAGCCTTCATTTTTCATGCGCATTAGAAATATCATGTCTCAGAGTTATGCTGAAAAACTAGTTCATGCATTTATTACTTCCAGGCTGGACTACTGTAATTTATCCTATATTGGCTTCCCTTCATTTGCCCCAGATCCAAATCCAGAATTGAATTCAAAATCCTGCTCCTCACATACAAGGTCTTAAATAATCAGGCCCCATCTTATCTTAATGACCTTGTAGTACCATATCACCCTATTAGAGCACTTCGCTCTCACACTGCAGGCCTACTTGTTGTTCCTAGAGTATTTAAAAGTAGAATGGGAGGCAGAGCCTTCAGTTTTCAGGCCCCTCTTCTGTGGAACCAGCTTCCAGTTTGGATTCAGGAGACAGACACTATCTCTACTTTCAAGATTAGGCTTCAAACTTTCCTTTTTGCTAAAGCATATAGTTAGGGCTGGACCAGGTGACCCTGAATCCTCCCTTAGTTATGCTGCAATAGACGTAGGCTGCCGGGGATTCCCATGATGCACTGGGTGTTTCTTCTTCACTCACTATGTGTTAACAGACCTCTCTGCATTGAATCATATCTGTTATTAATCTCTGTCTCTCTTCCACAGCATGTCTTTGTCCTGTCTTCCTTCTCTCACCCCAACTGGTCGCAGCAGATGGCCCCGCCCCTCCCTGAGCCTGGTTCTGTCGGAGGTTTCTTCCTGTTAAAAGGGAGTTTTTCCTTCCCACTGTCACCAAAGTGCTTGCTTATAGGGGGTCATCTCTGTATCTATCATTGTAGGGTCTACCTTACAATGTAAAGTGCCTTGAGGCGACTGTTGTTGTGATTTGGCGCTATATAAATAAAATTGAATTAAAATTGAATGTGCATCACTGAAGTCTTAGCTGCCCATGAAGAACCTGTGAACAACCTGTCACTGGTTCACTGCTGTTCCTTCCTTGGAAAAACTTTTGATAGATACCACTGCAGAGTGGGAACAACCTACAAGAGCTGCAGTTTAGGAGATGCTCTGACTATATCATCTAACCATCACAATCTGGTCCTTAAGCTTGCACTTGCTCCTTAATATATCTAATATATTATCTATATATCTCTCACTCAATATGTGCCAGAATAACGTGATCATCAGCGTTATTCACGTTACCTGTCAGCCATCATAATGTAATGCCTTATGGCTGTTAAATTCCAAGTGGTGACTGTTGTTGTATTTGGAATTATATAAATAAAATCGAATAAAACTCAATACTGAATTTTGATTGGACTGAATTGGTAAAAGATCATTCAACTGCTACAGTTATCCCTAAAGATCTCTCTTTTTCTCATTGGAATGTGGCAAAATGTAGTTTCTTTTAAAGTATTTTATATTTGAAATGAAGCAGAGTACATTTCAGCGTTATTTCTGTTCAGACTTTCTGTTTGGCTATTCTCTATGCAGTGCCAGTTCATGTTTACAGGAGAGCTGAAGCCCATTCCAGCTGTCATGGTAGAAGTGTGTAGACAGGTCATTAGTCTACTGGACCAACATGGAGAGACAAACAATCATTCATGCTCACATTCACACTGACAGCCAATTTAGAATCATTAATTAAACAGGCATGCATGTCTTTGGACTGTGAGAGGAAGGTGGAGTACACAGAGCAGGAGCAGAGGCCCAGCCAGCAACTGGATTCGGACCTTTGTGCTGTCGAAACGCTAACGCTACTGTGCCACTATAACAATGTGTCATCAATAACTTTGTGGATGTTATGATGATAATGAAAAATAAAGAGCAACAAAGTGGGATGAGATTGTTAAACTGCTTTGTATGTTGTTGTTTGTATACTTTGGCTACTCACACACATTCATTTGTTAGGGAAATTATTGTTTATTGCTAAACAAACTTGAATGGTTGGTCTGCAATGATACTGAACAAAAACTTATTGTTATTCGACCTCAAATCATGTGATGGTACGGAGACTTACCTCGTTAAAGATGGTGCTCAGTTAAAGGAGGTATTCGGGACAAAGTCACGTTAACCGTCAAGGGGGGACGTTTTAAACTTTAGCTTCATTATAAGAAAATCCTACAGCCAGTTTTGATGCTTATTTGCTGTTTGTTAGCAGTGCAGCATCACCATCTAGTGACGGCAAAATGTATTGCTGCTGTCTGAACTCCCTAATTATAAATGGGCTTCGATATAAGTTTAACTGCCATAAATGTAAATTATGTCAATTTGTTTAATTTATTGTGTTCATTTATGTTTATTTCCTTTATTTATTGTTGTTCCTTTTGGGGTAGGAACTAAGTTTCATTCTGTGTTGCGCACAGGCCCCTTTAAGTGACGTAAAGGGAAGCCAAAAGAGCATGTGCAAAGAAGCTAAGCTATAACTTAACTAAGTCACAAGAAGGAATAAATAAGCTGTTTTAAAGTAAAAGATAACTGTGAAGAAGAAGAAGAAGAAGCCAGCGAGGTATGTTAACTGTGTTTGTTTATCGCGTATTTGTTAACTTGGATTTAAATGTTTATTTGTAATATTTATGTTTGGTCATTCTGTACTTTTATGTAATGACAGTTTGACGGTGGATTTTATGGTGTTTCGGAGGAGAAGTGTGACGGAGGAATAAATCCATCAGCGAATGAAGAACCGTTGTGTCGTGTATTAACTGGAGGGAGTGATAGTCAAACTCGGACCTGCCCAGACCCGCCCTATCAGCGCAAATTCGACAGCTCATCAAGACGGGAACACAGATAAGCCACTGTTTAGGACACACAAGTTCATAAGGTTTTCATGAAGAAGTCTGTAAGTCAGACTCTAAAGTTTTTGGTCTGAAAAGTGACACAAGAGTTGGAAGCTAAAAGGGACTGTGTATAGCCTGGCAGCCACGGTGTTTCACGTATATGAATGTACATTTACGTAAGAGATGTAAATTCATGTTCAGTTGAATGATTATAGTTGGCTCTTAAGGGGCAGAAGTAAACTTTGTACATTTTGATAGAAACTCACAGTTTGTATTTATGGTTCAGTGTCTTTTACAAGTTCAGTGTGTGACAAGGTTATAATAAGAACTCCGTTAAGTGTACTTACTCTGTAATATTTTACATCTATGGGCTAATTTGATGGAGAGTGACTTCATTTAGTTAAGATCATTCTTTTAGTATTTGCAAATGTTGTTGCAGCTTGCTCTTGTATGCTGCCTGTGTATATCTGTGTCTAAGTAATCAAAATGTCACATACAAGTAAAGAAGCTCAGGGTGCAGCAGCTGCTCTGGAAGAAGAGACAGAGTTAGAGCAGACAGATGAATCAAATATCGGGCAAAATATAGCACCACCTGAAGAGCCTCGTAGAAGTGAAAGAGCCCGGACATTAACAGAAAAGGGAAAGGAGTTTCAGAAAGAGCAAATCAAAGGGCTATTGCTTCGCTTTGACAGCAAATATGAAAGATGGAAAGCTCTGATTAAGGTAGCTAAAAGATCTGTGTTAAAACAGGATCCTAGTGACATCCTACAAGAACACATCACCAGTATTCAAAGGGAATTATCTGAGTTGAACATTGCTTATGATGATTACCGAAGAATTGATCAACCAGGCCATGACATGCGTCGCAAGATGGATAACTGCATCTCGATCACCAAGACTGTAGTGCAAAACGCTCAATCTGAAATGCAGGGTACAGCTGAGGAGTTGATTTGGCCAGATCATAGTTCTGTATTCTCATCCTCAGCTTCCAGTGTTTCACTTCCTGCCTCTAATGGTTCTAAAGCTTCTTCTATTCACTCAAATGTATCTTCACTTAGAAGACAAGAAGCTGCTGCCGAGTATGCAGCTACACAGGCTGTACTGCAGATTATGGCTGAACAAGAGGGCCACCAAGAGAAACTGCAAAACCTTGAAGCTGAAGAGAGGTTGATCATTGCAGACCAAGAAGCAGCCGCATTAGCTCGTCGTCTTGAAGGAGAAAGAGAAGAAACTGAATGTAGGCTAGAAAGAGAGAAACAAGAGGCTGCTCTCTTAAAGAAACAGCAAGAAGAGAATTCTGCAAGAAGAAGGTCTGTAGAAAACCTAAAGAGAGAACTTGAACGTTTGGAGAATTTGGAAAGGTTGAATGCAGCCAAAGCAAGGCTTCAAGTGTATGATGAGAATGAGCTCAGTCCAGCCCAAGGGAATGCTCCACAGAGCCTGGATCTACATAAGGTTATGCAGCCACTCAATCAGGTGAAGCCTGAGGACCAGCACTCACAACCACCAAAGGATGCAGTGCCAACACATGTGCTTCAAGATAGCACAGGAGAGCTTGTGAAGGTCTTAGCTGAGGCTATATCAGCAAATAGGCTACCCATTCCAGAGCCCACAGTTTTTAGTGGTGATCCACTCAAGTTTAATCATTGGAAGTCATCCTTCCAAACTCTTATTGAAAAGAAAAACATTCCAAGCTCAGAGAAAATATTCTTCCTCCAGAAATATGTTGGAGGAGCAGCTAGAGAGGCATTAGAAGGTTATTTTCTGATTGGTTCAGATACTGCATATGTTGCTGCATGGGAACTCCTCAATGAGCGATACGGCCAGCCTTTTATGATTGCCAAAGCCTGCCGAGACAAATTACATGCCTGGCCAAAAATAGTGTCAAGAGAGAGCACTGACTTAAGGAAATTCGTGGACTTTTTACACAGTTGTGAATGTGCCATGGCTCACAATGAGAGTCTGCGTATTCTTGATGATGGCATTGAAAATCAAAAACTGACAGCCAAGTTGCCTGATTGGTTAAGCAGCAGATGGAACCGAAAAGCCACACAGTATCAGCTGGAGCATGGAAGGTTCCCAGATTTCAAGTATTTTGTAACTTTCCTGACATTGGAGGCTAGTATTGCTTGTAACCCTGTTACATCTTACTATGCTTTGTGGCAAGGGGAGCCGGAAAGGACAAGATCTAAACCTCAGAATGTAGTGACCTCTAAGAACCAAGCAGCAAGTGCAAGGATTTTTACAACTAACACCACTGAGAAGAACGTAAGCACATGTATGTTTTGTAAGAAAACAGGGCATGTCTTACACAAGTGCCGTAGACTAACTGCATGGCCAGTTGCTGACCGAGTGAAGTTCATTCAAGGTGAGAAACTGTGCTTCGGCTGTTTGAGTCCTGGCCATCAATCCAAGAATTGCAGCAACCGGATGGTCTGCGACACCTGCTCAAAGCGCCACCCCACATGCTTACATGAGGATCGCTCAAAACAACAAGAAAATGACAAGACAGGTTGCAGTAAGGAAAGAAAGCCACAATCACCGCAAGACACCACTCAAGAAACCACATCCAATAGAGTTGTGCATGATGGTAACAGTGCTCAGACTTCAGCAATAGTTCCTGTTTATGCATCAATGCCAGGTGATTCAAACAAAGAAGTCCTTGTCTATGCTCTGTTAGATTCACAAAGTGACTCTTCATTCATTCTTGAAGAAGTGGCAGATGCTCTTGATGTTAATGCAGAGCCAGTCAAGTTGAAGCTGTCCACAATGTCTTCCAAGGAGACAGTTGTACCATGCAAAACACTCAAAGGTCTACAAATAAGAGGGTTATCTTCTTCTAAGAAGATCACAGTGCCAACGGTCTACACTCGTGAGTTCATACCTGCCAATCGTACACACATTCCAACGCCAGAGACTGCAAGGGCATGGCCTCATTTAGAGCATCTTGCGGAACACATTGCCCCGCCGAAGAAATGTGAAATCGGTCTTCTGATTGGGTATAACTGTCCACAAGCACTAATGCCTAGAGAAGTTGTATGTGGTGAGGACAACCAGCCCTTCGCACAGAAAACTGACGTAGGCTGGAGCATAGTGAGCTATGGTGATCCAAGCGAACACTACAGTGATGCAATTGGATTAAGTCACCACATCATTGTAAAGCAAGTGACCCCTGAACCCAAAGTAACAAGTAAGCTGAAAAGCGAAGTTCATTATGTTTGTAAAACAAGAATTAAGGAGATGACTACTCCAGAAGACGTACTTAAGGTGCTGGAATCTGACTTCAGTGAAAGGCTTGGAGAAGAGGCAAATCTCTCGCAAGAAGATCTCCGGTTTTTGACTAAAATGAAAGAAGAAATTAGGCACAAAGAAGACGGACATCTCGAAATGCCTCTGCCTTTTAAACAGAGCAGGCCAGAGCTCCCAAATAACAAGCCATGTGCTATTCAACGCCTCATGTGCTTGGAAAAGAAGCTCAAGAGAGACCAGAAATATCGGACAGACTACATGAACTTTATGAAAGACATTATCAGTCGTGGCGAAGCAGAAAAGGTCCCAGAAGAAGAGCTTGATAAACAATCAGCTTGGTATATTCCCCACAATGGCGTATACCACCCTCAAAAGCCAGAGAAACTGCGAGTGGTCTTTGATTGCTCGGCAAGATTTCAAGACATGTCATTGAATGACCACCTACTTACAGGGCCAGAGCTCACAAACACCTTGGTGGGAGTTCTTTGTAGATTTCGAAAGGGCCCAGTCGCTATTATGTGTGATGTGGAACGAATGTTTCATCAATTCCATGTAAAGCCTGAAGACCAAGACTACTTGAGGTTCTTATGGTGGGAGAATGGTGATCTTGAGTCTCCGCCATCAGTTTTTCGGATGAAAGTCCATTTGTTTGGAGCAGCTTCCTCACCTGGCTGTGCCAATTTTGGACTTAAACATCTAGCCACAGAAGGTCAGGATCGATTTAATCAAAGCACTGTCAAGTTCATCCGAAGAAATTTTTATGTTGATGATGGACTGGTGAGTGTAAGGTCTGATGCTGAGGCAATCGAGCTGATCAAGGAAGCGAGAGAGCTCTGCAGTGCAGGCAAGCTTAGACTACACAAGTTCAATTCCAACAGCAAGAAGGTATTGGAGTCAATACCGAAGGAAGAGTGTGCTGCCAGTGTCAAAGAGCTGGACATAGATTTAGGGGAGCCACTCCTAGAAAGAGCACTGGACGTGCAATGGTGTGTATCCTCTGATGACTTTCAGTTCAGAGTAACTGTCAAGAAACACCCAATGACGAGAAGGGGAGTGCTATCCACAGTAGCTTCCATCTACGATCCTTTGGGTTTCGTAGCACCATTTGTTTTACGTGGGAAGTTGATCTTGCAACAGTTGAGTCGAGAGAAAGCTAGTTGGGATGAACCACTTTCAGAGGAGTGCAGATCACAGTGGCAGTCATGGTTACAAGATCTCCATAACTTGTGTCAAGTAAAGATTAAGAGGTGCTACATGCCAGCAAGCTTCATAGATGTCAAGCAGTACGAATTACATCACTTCTCAGATGCTAGCTTCACAGGTTATGGGGAGTGCACTTATCTAAGAGCAGTCAACTCTAATGGCAGCGTATACTGCTCACTTGTCATGGGGAAAGCGCGTGTTGCCCCCACCAAGGTCACAACAGTTCCAAGGCTTGAGCTGTCTGCAGCAGTGGTTGCTGCGAAGATGGGTGCTGTGTTAAAACATGAGCTCGAAATAGACAACCTTAAGGAATATTATTGGACTGATTCAAAGGTTGTTCTCGGGTACATTAATAATGATGCCAGACGCTTTCATGTTTTCGTGGCAAATAGGATCCAGAGAATCAAGACCACCACAGATGCCAACCAATGGTATTATGTGCAGTCCGAAGACAATCCGGCGGACCATGCTTCGAGAGGGTTATCGGCAGATTAGCTCGTTGCTTCAAATTGGTTCACTGGCCCAGACTTTCTGTGGGAAAAGGAGCTACCCACAAGAGATGCTAAGGTGGGAGAGGTTAGTGACAATGATCCAGAACTTCGAAGGGCTCAGGTGCTCAACACCAGTGCAAGGGCAAATAGAACATTGTTGGACCGCCTGACTAAGTTTTCTGACTGGAAAAGAGTTGTTAAGGCTATTGCTTGTCTTAAACATCATGCTAAGCAAGTTAAGGGTCTTAGTCCCAAACTCAATGGAAGTACAAGTGTTGAGGAAAGACAACAAGCTGAACTTTTCATAATCAGATTGGTCCAAAGAGAAGTATTCAGCAGTGAAATCAAGAATTTACAGCAATGCAAGGACGTAAAATCCAAAGACAAAGCAAAAAGGCTATGCAAATTAAGTCCATTTTTGGATGAGCAGAGTGTGCTGAGAGTAGGCGGCCGCTTGACAAGAAGTGAGCTTCATCCACATGTTAAACATCCTGCTATTCTGCCAAAAACAAGTCACGTGTCTTCTTTATTGATCAAGTATTATCATGAGAAAGTACAGCATCAAGGAAGAGGTATGACTGTAAATGAATTGCGATCTAATGGGATATGGGTCATTGGATGCAGCAGTGCAGTTGCCTCACGTGTCTTTAAGTGCGTCACATGCAGAAAGTATAGAAGGAACACACAAGATCCAAAAATGGCAGATTTGCCAAAGGACAGAATGGAAATGACCCCTCCATTCACATATTGTGGCATAGATTGCTTTGGACCATTCTATGTGAGGGATGCAAGAAAGGAACTGAAGAAGTATGGTCTTCTCTTCACTTGTATGTGTTGCAGAGCTGTACATATCGAAATGCTTGATGACCTTAGTTCAGATGCTTTCATCAATGCATTGCACGTATTCATTGCAATACGTGGGAATGTAAGGCAGTTGAGATGCGATCAAGGTACCAACTTTGTGGGTGCAAAAAGAGAGTTCATGGACTCAATGAAGAACTTGGCTCATGAGCAGTTGAAGGAATATGGCTGTGAGTTTGTAATGAATCCCCCATCATCCAGCTATATGGGAGGAATTTGGGAGAGGCAAATAAGGACAATCAGAAGTGTTCTAACACCAATCCTTGATCAGTCTGCTAAAAGACTTGACACCGCCTCACTTAGGACATTTTTGTATGAAGCGATGGCTATTATAAATAGCAGACCGCTGACAACAGAGCACCTGAATGATCCAACAAGTCTTGAACCGCTCACACCAAATCACATTCTTCTGATGAAGTCTAACATCATATCGCCACCTCCGGGTCAGTTCGTGAGTCAAGATTTATACCTGCGTAAGAGATGGTGTCAGGTGCAGTTCTTGGCGAATGAGTTTTGGACAAGGTGGAGGAGGGAGTATCTCCTTAATCTCCAGCAAAGACAGATATAGCATGGGGATAAAAGAAACACCAAGGTCAATGACATTGTTATTCTCCAAGAAGACAGTGCCCCGCGAAATCACTGGAGACTAGCAAGAGTCACAGAGGTGTACCCCAGCTCGGATGGAAGGGTCAGAAAGGTAAAGCTGTTGGTTAGTGACTCAACTTTGGACAAACAGGGAAAACGTACAACTAAGCCAGTTTATCTTGAAAGGCCAGTGCAAAAAATAGTTCTACTTGTTGAAGCAGAATAAGCATGTGTTAAACTGTTGTAAATGCTTATAACTTGAAGATTCAAATCTGTGAAGAAATCTCAAGTTGAGATTTGGTGGGAGTTTAACTGCCATAAATGTAAATTATGTCAATTTGTTTAATTTATTGTGTTCATTTATGTTTATTTCCTTTATTTATTGTTGTTCCTTTTGGGGTAGGAACTAAGTTTCATTCTGTGTTGCGCACAGGCCCCTTTAAGTGACGTAAAGGGAAGCCAAAAGAGCATGTGCAAAGAAGCTAAGCTATAACTTAACTAAGTCACAAGAAGGAATAAATAAGCTGTTTTAAAGTAAAAGATAGCTGTGAAGAAGAAGAAGAAGAAATTGGGAATTATTTTCATTAAGTTTTTGTTCCTGAAGCGGACTCATTCCCTCACGGTTACGTGCAGCCAGCGAGGTATGTTAACTGTGTTTGTTTATCGCGTATTTGTTAACTTGGGTTTAAATGTTTATTTGTAATATTTATGTTTGGTCATTCTGTACTTTTATGTAGTGACAGCTTGACGGTGGATTTTATGGTGTTTCGGAGGAGAAGTGTGACGGAGGAATAAATCATTAAGTGAATGAAGAACCGTGGTGTCGTGTATTAACTGGAGGGAGTGATAATAAGCAACGAACAAACAAACAAAAACCTTTTAATGTGATGAAGGCTTGTAATGAAATTTAAAACAGTTTAAAAGACTGTTGAGCTGATCATGGTGTATTGCAAAAGAAAAAGAAAACCATACAAAAATTATAAAAACACACAAAAATGCCATGGACAAGACCAACAAACTGCGACTGATGAAATTTTATTTGGAAAAATAAATTAATCAACCGATACTTTCTTGCGCTGCATACAGTACAATGAAATAACATTGTTTTCATTCTGATTCAGATTGTTATACCAAGGACAGTAGAGTACATATACCGTTTCTTTTCTACTAAAATGAAATGTCAGCTAGCACATTTACTGGTTTAACATGGGGCTCTTTAAATAAATGTTCCATGAAAAACAAAAAAATACAATACATAGATTTCCAACTCAATGATATGGCAGGCATAAGAAAAACTGCTGTATAGAAAATGATGTCCATGCAAACAGATTGTGGAAGATGGCCCATAAAACAGCAAAAATAAATAAGTGAATAATAAAAATGCACAACTTTTACAGGAAGATGGAAACATTTTGTCCACAATGACATTTGTTTTCTTGTGCAAAATGTTTCAACAGCCCATTTTTGTGTAGCTACACAGAACATGTTAAAACCTTTGGCAAGTTTTTCTTTGTGAACAAAGGTCTGTGCGAACTGAATACCAAGTATAGCCTGATGCAGAAATAATGGCAAGATGTAAAACTGCACATCCTATAAATAAAGATATCAACTATTTTTTGAAGTAGTTACATTGTTATTTGCTTTGTACTTCTGCAGCTTACCATTTGTAAACCCCGGCTACCTCAAACAGCAGTAGTCTAACAAAAAAAATGTAACAAAAACAGTGATTCCCATCGAAAGTACCAAATATTATTCAAAAGAGTCACATAAATTTTGAGCTTTGATTTTTTTATAATAGATATATAATAGCTTGATCTCTTGGTAAAGTGTGAGAGTCATGAAAAAACAACTTAATGAGAATGTTTTAACCAAAATCATGACATTGTTACTACGTAACCACAGCCAAGATATTTTCAGTCCAGTTGCCACAGGTGTATAAAATCAAGCACCAACCATCAGATCTGTATTTACAAACGACTGTGAAAGAATGGGTCATTCTGAGAGCTCGCCGAGTTTAAGCATGGAAATGTAATCGGATACGAGCTTTGGAAGTCAGTTTGTGAAATTTCTTCCCTCCTAGATATTCCATAATGAACTGGGTGGTGTTGTGATGGTATTATTCCAAAGTGGAATCATTTAGGAATCCTAACAACTCAGCCACAAAGTGGCAGATCATGTAAAGTTGCAATGCATTGCTGCGACGTACAGAGTGTGTAAGAGTCTTTGCTGACTGACTAACAATTTAAGCCTTGCCCATCAACATCGGCACAAAACCAAAGGCGCTTCATGGCATAGGTTTCCATGACCAAGTAGCTCCTGTACTTTTCTTCATATAGTCTATTTGCATGTTCATGGCAGAGCATACACAGTGCAGACATAAAATATGTTTTCTTGTTGCTTAAGTTTCAAAGGCATGTCGACTGTCATATAAAAAAAATCTACTTGGGTCCATGTCCAATGTTTTGCCTAATGCTATTCCAAATATAACATTTCCTTGTAACATAGTCATTTTAGTGCAGTAATGGGATACATTACTGCAGCTTTCTGTTGTGCTATTTTGTTTGGTGGCCCCAGTGAGGATAAAGATTTTTGCAGATGTATGGCCATCTGAAAAGTTATAACTGATGTAACAACAACCAATGCAAACACAAAAGTAATGATAGTTATGGTTACTGTAATGAATTATCTATAGAGAGTACAAAAAATGAAATGCATTACTTTAAAAAAGTAATAGAAATTATGATACTTAATGACCTCAACAATGACGTACACAAAGAAAGAGTTGTCATTTTGTCACCATTTATGAAAGTGCTCTGAGACCAGAGAGAACTTTATTTACTGTGTAGCATTGTATCATCTGAATACATTACTCTGTGGGCTTTAAAGGTTGGAATGGATGTAAACAATGATCCACTCAGGACTGACATATCATTGGCATCGTGACACAGGACAGTGTTAACATGACTCTGTTCAGTATACGTAGTCAGAAGCATTTTAGTTAACTCTCAGAGTTAGTGGAAGTGAAGAATAATGTGAGTATGTCCAAGGGAAAAAACTTTTGCTCTGAATGTAAATGTAGTGACTCTCTCTCTTTTGTCCTTTTACTGATATACCTGAGCCAGCACCCATTAGAACCGTGTTTTTGTTTTGAATCAGTTATAAAACTTAATATTCATATCATTCAGAAAAAAAACTTTACAAAAGCATCATAGATTTAAAAAAAGTCCGAGAGGTAATTTTTTGTGGCTGCATTAACAAAGGCTGCTTAAATAGTGATAATGAAGGCTCTGTAAGGAGGCAACCAATGTGGCCGATAACTTGGTTTTGTAAGAGGAACTGATTTGATCAGAATTCTAACAGTGAATAAGTGAGGCAACAAATACAGTTAATAAGATGAAGCGCCTTCCATATGGATTCATGGATGAAGAGCTACTGTTTGCATTGAGCAGGAAGAAAGGGCTGCTGGAGTTGGAGTTGAAGTTGAAGTTTGTGTTGTAGTCTAAATCAGGCTGAGATCTGAGGGACGGTGTACCTTCACATCCACGCTCAATCTGCCCGCTGCGAAACAATGCATCATTGAGGAGATCCGGTAGGCGACCATTGAGGTCCACTGACGCCAAACAGCCCTGGAAGCCTTCTCTGGAAGCCACCAATTTAGGCAGGTTGCCATACATGCCTGGACCCAGTCCAGCAATGAACAGATCACCTGGGGCACAGAAAAAATGTAAAAGTGCAGGAGAATATTATCTTTAAAAAAATGTATACAGAAAAAGAAAAAGCTGAAAATTCTAGGTGGATATTTATAGAAAGATTTGTGTTGAAATATTTTCAGATCTAAATGACATCAGGACAGTGAAACTTGAAAGAAAACAAAACTTTTAATTAATTATGAAACCGAACTAAAGAGAGCCCACATATCACACAGGGTTTTCCTCTTGACAGCTGTACACGTACTTTGATTTTTATTGTTGTTTTGTTATTGTTAAAAGAGGTAAGATATACTTGCTTTTCACCTACAAGTCTGAATACAATGCTGGCTGATTTGCAAATGTATGCTAATTATTCACATTCTTATTACTTGAGCCCACATACTATTTTACTGTTGCATTACTGGGAACACCAGAAAAATCCAGCTGTACTGTCTTGTTAAGTCTGATGTAGTTATTGGGGGTGGTTTTAAAAAAATGTCCTCTATCCAAATTGATTTTAGTTTGAATAAAGCGATATCGATTCATTAAATCCTGAATCAATGTTTAAATATAAAAGTATTTTGTCAGAAATGCCAGAATCTCAGGTTAAAGCTCACAAAACTATTTCAACAACCACCAAACAGCTAAAACAGTAAATGAGAGCAGGCAAATGGATTCCACACAAAGATGTAAAGCACAAAGCATGGATCGTTCACCCGACGGCACGTACACGGACACGCCATCGGTGCTGAAAGCCTACATCTCACAGATTCTGAAGCTGCAGGTTTCATCACGCTCTGACCAAAATTTGCTGAACCAGCAGCAAAACAAAATGATCAAAACTATGCTTCATGAATTTCCTCGTACTTTTGCTGTTTTGCTTCCACCACGATAAAATCGCACTTCAGCTTTCTTTCAGTGTACTCAGAGACCAGTTTACCATCAAAAATCTCCATTATTCGCTTGCTTATTACGCACAAGTCTACTAGTGTGTACAGTGCTGCCGGCCACTGTTTTTTTTTTTTCTCAAAAATAACTGAAGAAATGTAAACTTCTACAAATGATGCCAAATTACAAAACACTTAGCTGTATCTCTAATCAAACTTTGCTCTGCTTCACTTCAGCAGCATCAGGTCATGTTCACATGTTGAATCATGGTTTTCTTTAGTTTGTGTTCTACTGCAGAATATTTCTAAGTTTATCTGCTATAAAAAGTCAGGCCAGGAAAATCTGCTTCATGTTTTTCTGTTTTATCCTCAGTTACTTTGACACAAAGGCCTCTGCTGTGATGCTCACACCTCTGATGAAGTCCCAGCTTTGTTTTTATACATAGATATAAAAATATGGATATGTACTGATAAATGATCAGAATTATAATATTTCTGACTGTCTGAGTCAAAACTGAATCGAATCGAATCGAATTGAATCGGGACCGTCGAGTCAGTTATAGAAATCAAAATCGATACCCAGCCGTAGTAGTTATTCTCTTCAAAAACCAACTCCTTCATTTCACAAATGCAAACAAGCATCAAGGCATGACTGGGGAATAGTCTTGAAGTATTTCAATGTCAGTATATTGACCCACACTTCCTGCTGTCAAAGTCAAGCCTAGCATCCATGAAAAAAAAAGATTCAAAGTTGAGTTAGAAGTAAGTAGTAAGCTGGCTGACCAGTTGGCATCAAAGGATGTTTGCCATGACCCCAGCCTCAACACAATTAGTGATTTATATTTGGCAGTCCTGAACTTTAACTTCAAATTCAATTAAGTCAACAGTGATTCATCTTTCTGAATTGTTAAATTATTTGATTTATATTCCCAAGGTTACAGCATGCACCACAAAGTGTCAAAAACTGGGCTTGAAGGCACGCTACACATAAATAGTGCTCATTAAAAAAAGTTGTACGGGTATACAAAGACTACTGAAAAGTTTTCAGGATAGATCAGATAGAACTTCCAGATGTAAACAGTAAGGCCGATGACACTTGAAACACTGTAATATCTGTGTCTGGGTATAATAGACAGAACAATACTGAATGGCATTCCATGTATCCAGTACTCACTGTACACTCTATGGAGTGCTGCAGCTGTATCTGTGATCTATATCTCCCGTATTGTCAAAGTGTACACATTAATTTGTGTAGCTCCACCTCTAAAAACAGTTCTGTGTTAGAACACAGCTAAGAGGATTGTGCATCTATAGTCCTGAAATTAAAACAGCTTGAATAGATTGTAATAAAGCATTAAGAAAAAAAGTTTTAAAGTTTATTCATAACAATAATAATAATAATAATAATAATAATAATAATAATAATACATTTATTTATAGGCATCTTTTAAAACCCTCAAAGGGCTTGAGGCATGATTTGTGTGTCTCCTGCCAAAATGAAACCAGGAAGCTTTTGCATGTAAGGTAAAATGTCTTAACCAGTATACCACAGAGTGTAACTTAAACACTCGTTTCTTATCAGTTCAGCAAACAACCACTATATCTAAATGAAAAACTGAGACATGTCACAAGAGTCATATCTTGAGTATACCTTTAAGGTCCAGATTCTTGGCACCATTGATACTCTGACTAGTGGCTGTAGCATCTACTTTCAGCGTATGGGTGTTGCTGTTGTCTCGGGTAATAGCCACATTGTGCCACTGATTGTCATTTAGTGCCCTTTCGCTTTTTCCCTTGATGAGGTTGGGCCCATTTCCAAGGTCAAAAACATAGTGTATGTACCTACAAGAGAAAAATCACTAGTTATATGGGATGTAACAATTCTGAAAACAAGTCTGAAATAGCAATACAAACATCTGCCATTTGCAAATTAGTAAAAATATAGCAGAAAGATTAATTTTATCCTATAATGAAGGTTCAGCCATGATTAGGATATCCGACTTTCAATAAAAATGTGTTTGTCTGTTATTCTTATTGGAACACAATAAAATCAACCATTCAACAGCCATTAAGAAAAGTTTAACAGGTATCCTCTAAAGGAAAGTTTACCCTTTAACTAGTTCCACAGCAATGAAATCATTGCCATCTCCAGAGTTGAAGAGTATGAAGCCATCTGGTGAAGTGGTCTTGAACTGAAAGAAGAGGTGCATGGACGTGTAGGCCTGTAAAGTGGCCAGGCTGAGATAGCTGCTCTTGGATTTGAAGGTGACAGGGTCAGCGATAATGGAGCGAATCCCAAAGCGGGCATTGAGCTCACAGTAATCAATGTCACCATTCTTGCATAAGTCAATGTATAGCATGCCGTTAAATCTGAGAAACAGAAAAGAACAGGTAGTCAAAAATAAGGAAACATTTTTAAAAATCTACAGAATATTCATCTTAGAAGTATAAATACCTTAGGCTCTGGAGGTGACCAATGAAGCTGGATGGAATGCTAGAAACAAATCGGCGCTCTGTCATTATGCCTGTTTCGATGTTATGGAACTCCAGACGAGTGTGGTCACCCACCATTTGGCCTGGAGACGGGGAGGGTGGAGGGGAAGGGTTGAAAGAAAGACAAAAAAACGAAAAGAAAATAGAACACTGTCTGACACTAACACAAAAGGGCTGATTTAAGGAGAAAATTACATTACACAGTATTAGATGAATGCAAACTGACACTAATGGGTACATGTGTACTTGCTTTTTTGGAGAAGAATTACACACTGATTTTACTGTTTATGGCGAGGTGCTGTAGCATGGTGGAATAACACTGACAAAGACATACTAAGAATATTTCCAGTTGATGGAGGCAAGTACCTTCTGCTACATCATCGTCAACCGTTAGCTTGTAGGTTTTGCCACGACGCACCACACGCACTGTATGCCATTCATTATCATTGAGCTTTTGCCCAGCATACAGGGTCTCCGGTCCCTTGCCTGAGAACAATGGTCAGTCACAAAGTTAAGGACATCCTGAGAGCCTAAAACCAAACCTTTGCTTCCCACCAGTGACATTAGGAACATTTACAGGTCTTCCACAACCTGGTTAGTTTGAAAATGACGTAAAAATTGGATTGAAACTAGATCTGATGGGAAACAAAGGTTTGATATAGTCATTCATTTATTTACACAGGGTAAATGATATGAGCACAGATGTCTGTGCTCATATCATTTACCTGACTGCTAAGCAGTAGAAATAATTGCTTTTACTCATCATAGAGTTAAAGAAATCTTCCTGTCATTCCTTCCATTTTCTGCACTCCGTTTTTATCTTCGTTTCGTAATCTCCTGCTCCAATAAAAAAAATGCTATTACCATGACCTGTTGTTTATGTTTGTGTATATCAAACATTAGGGCTTGATCAAATTCCATGTTATTACTTGTAAAAAAAGGCCTCAATTTGAATACATACTAATGCGATAAGATGTTAAATCAACTATACAATGAACTATAATTCTTCTAGTGTCTTTTAAGAATGACTTTATATCAGTGGTCCCCAATCCCCGGGCCACGGACCGGAGTTGTTTGGTACCAGGCTGCGAGAGTTGAGACTCAGGTGTGAAATTCGTGGTTTTTGTCGTTACTTTTTTTAATCGTTACTTTTTTTAATCGTTACTTTTTTTAATCGTTTTTTTAATCGTTTTTAGTGTTAACTTGGTTTCACTGGGTCTTTTCCTGTGTGTTATGAATAAATCTTTTTTTTTTTGGTACCAGTACTGGTTTTATTTTGTTGTATTTATACGCGACGCCGGTCCGTGAAAATATTGTCGGGCACCGTAGACAAGAAATGTAATTATATTTTTCCATGGTTTCCGGACCAACCTATCCTTTGCACAAGCAGCTCCAAGAATTTGGTGGACCTCATATATTAATTATTTATTTGAGTGGCTGGAAGGGGATAGCTAACATCCCAACTTTTTGTTTAATGTATGCATTCCTGCCTCTTATTCCTTGCAGTCCTGTGCGGTGCTACAACTTTTGGTATTGATCCAATACCAAGTAAATACACGAGTAATACAGATACCAACACTTTGAACCCATAAAGTCAGATTATGTAGGCAAGTTGGGGAGAAGTTGATGAGATTGATCATCATCAATTTTCAAGAAGCTCTCTGAAACGTGGGAAATAATTTTAAAAGTTTTTTTAAAATTTATAATTATTCATATCAAAAAGCTCAAAGGATAATGTATATTCTCAATAATGTGGAATATTCTTTATATTAATATTATTTTTTTAACTTGTACATTCTTTGAGTATTTAAATTAAAATCTAAATTGAGTTAAATCATTTTAATTACAACTTTAAGCTAATTGAATCTCCATTACCCCATTATGAGTAAAAGCAATCGTAGTGATTTTGGAAATCACTGTAAAACAGCAACAGACACACTATAAGTAGAAAGAGCTTAATGATTCATCACAGCTAGCCTGAAAAATGCTTAGAAAGTTCCCTAACGTAACAAACTATCCTGTGAGCTAGTTTCCTCTGAAAAACACACTTTCTTCAATAAATAGTCAAATATTGAATTCAATTAAAAGACTGTTTGATTTTTCAGTCTTTTGAATCTCGGTTTTTTTAGGAGTGTAAAATACACAATCAGTACTCAGCTAGTTCTCATTAGTATGCATGTTACTTATGGAAACACAAATTTCAGTTTAAAAAACTGTCTCATTGTACAGAAAAAGTACTGGACTCAAAACGCCACCTGATGAAACAACATATGAATTTTTCCTTGGATTTATATTTCTCTATTAGTGTGCTTTGAAAAATAAGCAATGATAGCTCTTAGTTCTACATAGGCTTTACCATAGCGTTATTATGGATATTATCAATGTTTTAACAAACACTCAAATTCAAAATGATTCAAAAAATTCAATTTTTATGGTTACATCGTTTAGCTTGTCAAGTTTTCCCCTTAAATAAGGCTTTAATATTTGGTGTTTATAAATTCCTTACATAAAATCAAAGGTAGGATATGAGCACTCCTGTACTGGCCATGAAAGCTTACAAACGTAATTACTTTAGTCCTTTTAGACAAAGTTTAAATCTGATTACTTTCACTCATATTCCACTGAAGACAAAGGTTTGTATGATTTTTATAGTCAAGTTCATCATTTTGGTGCTAACCAATAATGACAGATTAATAATAATCGTTTAATAATAACTTACCTTGGTCAGTGTCATTTACCTACATCAGTGTTAACTTCAAGCTAATATTGCACTCTTTAGAGAACAATATGTACTAACTTATAGCTAAAGGACAAGCTCTACACCACTAATTTCTATTGGTTTGCTACCACAGAACATAACAGTTGCTCATCCTTTTCATACATTCTTACCAAATTTCATATTTATCTTCATCTAATTTTAAATGCCATCTTGTGAGGTAACACCAAAAGATTGTTCATCTACCGTACCAGTGTCTCCATTACTGAGGCAATATGGTGCCATAGCGCCAAACTGGAAAACAAATGTCAGTAGTACTCTGCTAGTATTGGCTCTCAATTATTATTTCCCACTCTGTACCAAAGAATGTGGCAAATGTAGTGAAATATACTGTATTTACTGTATATTCACGTATTTTTCTCCCAAGGAAGGTAAGAGTAATTGAATCTCATCTCAAACCTTCTTTAAATATTGGTTATGTAGATTACACAGAGGAAACAGGATGCAAGACTGATTTTATCTGTGATCCTCTGGCATATATAAAATGACCCTAAAACGAGGAATTACATCATCACCATTTCATTTCACTGAGTCTGTTTCTAATGCTTTATGTTGCTCAAACTCACCCTTCAAATAAGAAGATGGTGGATTTTGAAAAATTACATTTCTTTCTTCTTTAAAAAATAAAAAACATCGATATCATTAACAAACAAAACAAAATGAAACTTGAGTGTTAACTTACTGGAGTTACAGTTTATCCTGATACAGTCTAGATGGGGAAGAATAAATGACAGATGAAATTGCATCCTTCAAGGTTACTGCTGCAGACATCCAAAAACAAAAAATCCACCCTTCCGGGGACGTACACATGCAGTAAAGGCAGCCATTTCATTCCTTTGGTCTATCTTTAGAATGATCTCTAAGTCAAACAATCATTTATAAATATAACATGTCATTACTTAATACATTAATTTCTGCTCTTTTATTAATCAACAGTGCTGTAATTAATAATTGTTTAAGTGCTATATTTACATAAAAATGGCCACTTGTAATACCAGCTACATGGGTTTTCCGACCCAACACTATTTGACTTTGGATTTAAATCAAAGCCTCTGCACCAATAAAATTGTCTCAGTTACTTAATAAAAACAAAAAATAATTATAAATGGATCTGATATTCAAACAGATTTTTTAAAATAGACATTTGTAACTGAGAAAAAGCAAGTTCATTATCTGAACTAAGGCCAGAATAACTGCCGCACACTGCGACAGCGAGGGTTGGTCACCATGTGGCTGGTGGTTTCATGTGTCGTCAACCGCAACAGAAAAGTGGGAGCAAACAGCCACGATCCAGTCAGCACCAGCACCGTGCAGAAGCACAGGAACCCCAATCATCAAAACTCCTGCCATACTATTCCCGCATGTTGCTAAGCTCGATCAAAGGGTCAGGCTACTAACATTAAGACACAGTTTAGTACAAAACTATGGATAAATATGGGATATAAAATCATAGAAAGTACTGACCAATTGGCGCTTCATTTTTTGAAATTAAAAAACAAGAGTATGCCTCATCAAATTCATCTAAATGGTATACAACTTAACACCGTTAATCAAACAAGACAAACTGTATATACGATATAGAATAGACAAAATGCAGTTTGTATCTCGTGTTTCTTTGCCATTTCTTCTTCTTTGTTTTTTTTTTTCCTTTTTAACATTGGGGTTGCAGCTAGCTGTAGGTTTTGCTGGGCTCTGTTCTCGGGCTGTTCACCTGACGGGCCGCAGGCTTAAGGCCTTTGAAGGTGTGAATACCATCTTTTGACAAAGCATGATGGGAAATGGAGTTGATGGGAAAACAAGCAAAAGGAAGACGCTGAAAAACCACAAAATTTAATAACAAAAAGAAACTATCATGAGCAACAAAAAACAAAAAGACACCCAGAACAACAGCAGGGTGACACAGAAATTACCTAATGTCAGACACAAAAATGAAGGTAGTGGAAAGAACACTTGTTCCTTTTATATCCTATCCTGCTGAATGATGGATCAGTGGTCATTCTTACTACGAATTACATCTGAGAAAATCTCAGCACAGTCTGTTCTTTAAAAAAATAGATAAAATAAAAAGAACAAATAGAAACCAGACATAGAATCTCTTTATGATGTGTATTCTACTTATTTTGCTTTTACTGTCTCAAAGGTTCTATAAACAAAAGTGAGTACACGTTTCTGATTCAAAGGTTGTCCAAACATATTTAATAGTGAAATAAAATGTATATATTTTTAAATGTTTTCCAGTAATTGCTGTCTGGTGATTCATGTACACATTAACACCCATGCAAAAGAGAACTGACAGCTGTTCTAAAGATGGTTGAAATCTTTGAGGGATCACCGTGATGAGTAACCAATGAAAAGACGAAAAAAAAGAGAGAATAGAAAAGGAGAAGTTACCACTCAACGGTAAACCATCTCACAGTGAAGGTGGAGGTGTAGTGGCAGATGGGTGGGTGGGGCATACGATACCTAGATTGACCGTGAGTTTGACGCGACTCCCGTCCAACTCCAGCCGTAGTGTGTCGGCTGAGTCTCGGGAGGTAGTGGCCATGAGGAGACCATAAGCCCGCTGGGAGCGAAACCGCAAAGACACATCCTCAGCTTCAGTATGCATGATGGTCGGCATCACAACCTTCATATACATGCTGCCATCATAGGAGAGGATAGAAGCCTCTGAAAGAGAAAGTCAGGAACATAGTGACATTGGCTTCCTGTTAAATCCAGAATTGAATTCAAAATCCTGCTCCTCACATACAAGGTCTTAAATAATCAGGTCCCATCTTATCTTAATGACCTTGTAGTACCATATCACCCTATTAGAGCACTTCGCTCTCACACTGCAGGCCTACTTGTTGTTCCTAGAGTATTTAAAAGTAGAATGGGAGGCAGAGCCTTCAGTTTTCAGGCCCCTCTTCTGTGGAACCAGCTTCCAGTTTGGATTCAGGAGACAGACACTATCTCTACTTTTAAGATTAGGCTTCAAACTCCTCTGTGATTTTCTCAACCATTTTGTCTTTGTTTATCTTGCTGACATCCTGATCTTGTCCTAGTCTCTTCTAGAACACAAGTCCCAGGTCCAGCAACATGTTTCAACATCTTCTGAAGAACAAGCTCTATGTCAAGGATAAGGAATGTGAGTTTCATGTAGAGTCTATGTTGTTCCTTAGATTCATTATTTGCAAAGAACAGTTAAGCCAGACACAAAAAAAGTACAGGCAGTGGTAGATTGGCCAGTTCCCATAACTGAAAGGAGCTCCAACGCTTTATAGGTTTTGCACATTTCTATTGCCGTTTCATCCAAGATTTCAGCAAGATTGCGTGACCACTAACCACTTGACCTCTCCCAAAGTAAATTTTCAGTGGAAGTCTGCCATGCAAGATATCTTTGACATGCTCGGGGAATGCTTTGCCTCAGCCCCAGTCCTCATTTAACCATTTAGGCAGTTCTTCATGGAGGTGGATGCCTCAAACTCTGTGATGGGAGCTTTGTTTGCCCAGCAAAAGGAAAGTAAATCCATCAAACTGGTCCTACAAGAAAAAGGCACTGGCTGGAAGGAGCAGGGCATGCCTTTGTCATACGGACAGATCACAAAACCTTGCATATCTCCGGACTGCAAAGTATTACAATGCTCATCAGGCCAGGTGGATATTATCCACCTCTGCCATATTTAACCTCAACATTACCTATCGACCAAGGTCCTGTCACATCAAACCTGATGTGCTATCCCAGAAACTCTCCATCTCCTAGTCCTCCACAGAATAAGAAACCATCCTTTCATTGGACTGCATCATTGGTTCCCTGAGTTGGGAGATTGAGTCCCTGGTCTGGGATGCTCAGCGGGATAAGCCTGACACCAGAAATGGGCCACCCAGCTGTCTCTACATCCGTTTAAGGTTTATTCCCAGGTAACACACTGGGCCCATTTGGTAACACTGTCATCTTAACCATCATCAATCGCTTCTCCAAAGCTGTCCATTTTGTTGCTCTTCCCAAGCTTCCTTGAGCTCTAGAAATTGCCTCGCTGCTTACTGATCACATCCTCTGGCTTCATGGAATCCCCTTAGACATTATTTTGGATTGTGGGCCTCAATTCACCACTCGTGTTTGGAAAGAGTCGTGCACAACTTTGGGAGCACAGGTTAGTCCCTCTTCTGGCTTTAACAGGAATTTGAGCTGCAGAGGGGAACCAAACAGGGATGTCACCTGACTCCTATGCTTTTCACTCTCTATATTGAATCACTGGCCCAAATGGGTAGGCAAAGTGAATAGAATACAGGAAAAAGAAATTAACAATGAGATAAATACCATAAGCCTATTTTCAGAAGATGTTATGATTTATCTGTCAAACCCAACAAACTCCTTTACTCGGTTGGTGCAACTATTTGATATATTTAGCAAGTACTCTGGCTGTAAGATACATATTCAGAAAATTTTCATGTTCAACTGCTTACCAGATCAGAACCTTTAATTTAAAGTAAATTGGAGAGCTAAATAACTTAAATATCTGGGTGTAGCTATAAATGAAAACCTGACAAAACTATATCAAACCAACTATGACTATAATGATAGTAACTTTGACATTGACAGATGGTTTTCCTAACAATTCAGATTAAATGATAGAATTAGGGTGATAAAGATGAATATACTGCCACAATTACGAAACCTATTTTCATCAGTGCCAATAGCAGCACTAAAAATTAAATTACAAAAATGGGATGAACTCATTTCCAAATTGGTATTCATTCAGCTCTTGTTAACATATATGAATATACAATTTCCATGATCATTTCAGATCCTATACTTGTTTCATCTTAAAGGAAATGTGCATCCAAAGGACGAATACCTGTTTAAGATTCTTCTGGTATTGGCAAAGAAAACTAACTAACTGTTGACCAGCCACTTGAAGATTTATACCAGACAGATAGAGACCACAAGTATAAACCAGCTGTACTCCACCAAATCGTCCAAGGTGTGTTCTCAGTGGCAGGGGACCAATATGAGAACAATCCCACCAAGGCTGGAGACGGAACAATACTGGAAGAGCTAATGTGACAAGTGCAAACCATGACAACCCTGCTTGTGGAGCTATGAGAACTATGGGAACATTGACCTATCGGCCAGTAACCTGCCTCAGTACCATATGGAAGCTCCTGTCAGGCATCATAGAGGCTAAGACGAACAGGCACATGGTTCAATTCATTCATTCATTCAATACACCAGAGGGGCAAAACACAGCTACTGCCAGATATACTGGTCACTCAAAACTGTGAGACCAGACTGACTAACCTGTGCACTGCGTAGATTGACTATAAAAAAGTTCTAGGAATACCAAGAACTTTACAAGAAATGAGGAATTTGATGGGGATGTGTCGACAGGCCAGGTCCAAACCAATAACACAAGTCACCATGAACTGCAGGACGCAAAAGGAGATACTCTGTCCCCACTGCTGTCTTGCACAGGTCTGAACTCCCTCAGTGAGATCATTAACAAGACTGGATATGGATACCAATTATGGAATGGAGCAATAATTGGCGACCTCCTCTTCATGGATGATATCAAGCTGTAGGCCAGAGTTGTTTATCAAAGTTCAGTGTTGCACTTTATGGTTTGCCTCTACTTATAGATAACAGATATATCATTTTTACAAAAATCAACTGTAATATCTAATATTTTGCGTACATGTGTTCCCTTTGATTGCTTTATTAGTAATATTACTGAATTTTTTTAGTAATTTGTCACTGCACAGTCAGATTACATTTAACTTCAGAGTCAAAGTGTTTGAAACAACCAAATGGAAAAACTGTAAATCCCCCCCAAAAAATACTTTAAATTGCCTAGATTCACACAACTCTAAACCTAATCTAAGTGGGTCACCAGTGATATTATTCTTTATTTCTGTACCTAAAGAAAAATCCATTTCATTGAGCTCACTTTACACTCTTGCTTTCTGTAGTCAAACCTCTCTTTCCTAAACCCTCTAGGGCTGATTGCCATTTTCTTGCATCCTCATTGCATCAATCAGATTACAGTGATTATTTAGCCTGTCACAGTAGCTTAATTTGATAAATGATCTGATAATATGCTGAAGCATTTCATGTCCTCTAAATGCCCTTTGTTCAGTTTATCTGCATGACTGGAAGCTGTAGTTCTATCACATGGCCACAAGGTGAAGACACAGTCCATCTATCTGCTGGAAAGTCCTGTAGGTAAATTAGGGTGGGTGTGGATCACTGAGAAACATATGTGTAAATTGAAATGTGGATAATAATTGGATAAAGCTAAGCTGAGGAAAAGTAAAGCTTGAGTAGGTAGGTAAAAGGCAAGTGCATCCACCCTGATGGAGTCTGAATAAATCTGCTCATCACTTACTAAGATCTGATAAAAATCAATTTCTTTCTCATCTCCAATAGTCTCATGTACCACCTTACTTTTTGCAGATAGGTCAGGGTAACCAAGTGAAATAACAGCTACATTTCCCCCATATACTTATTTTATTGACATTTTTATGTTTATGTTAGAATGTTGAGTCTCTAAAGCCTAAAACATTTCCTGTGTTGTTCCACATAAAGTTCAATTTAAGTTTATTTCTATGGCACCAAATCAGAGCAAAAGTTGCCTCAAGGCGCTTTAAACTGTAAGGTAAAGGCCCTACAACAGGCCCGCAAGTAATTTTGTAAATAGAATAGAAAATGGCCCGCACTTCAACTTTTGCTTGAGTGTATTGCACTTCTTAGCTTTAACACCAGGGGGAGCTACTGTTGATCAAGGCAGTTGCTCCACCAAAAAGGACAATCACAGAAGAAATTTACCCCAAGTTACTAAACATGGCAGAACCAAAGAAGCGAAAGGTCGAAAGTGAGTGCAGAAAATTTCAGACACGGTGGGAGAGTGAATATTTCTTCAAAGAATTCAAGGGGAAGTGTGTCTGTTTGATCTGCACTGAAACTGTGGCAGTTATGAAAGAGTATAATGTACGACGTCATTATGAAACCAAACATCAGGCCTATGCATCCTACACTGGTGCTGAGCGAGAGCAGAAATTAAAGCAAAGGGTAGCTCTCCTGCGGGGTCAGCAACGGTATTTTTTTCGTGCTCAAATTGTCCAGGAAAAGGCTCCAATAGCAGCTATGAGGTCGCCCAACTCATCGCAAGACATGGCAAGCCTTTTTCAGATGGAGACCTCATAAAACACGGCCTCCTTAAAGTCACCGAAATAACGTGCCCGGAAAAAGTGCAGGACTTCAACAACGTCAGCATGTCCAGAAATCCAGTTGTGCCACGCACTGAAGACTGTCAGCCAACATTAAACTGCAACTGTCTGATAAAGCTGTGCTTTTGATTTTTACTCCATCACATGCGATGAGAGCACCGATGCCACAGACACCGCACAGCTGCTAATTTTTTGCGGGGAGTGGACGAGAGCACGAGCGCTTTAGGTTAGTAAAAATATATTCCACAGTACCCGTGTGTTAATGTGCAGGTACACATGCTTCAAATATCAATAATGCGCATCAATTCTGTCACCACCCTGCTTTTGCGCACCACTTTCTTATATGCGTTTTTCTTGTTAACACACAGAGTACACACCGCTGTGCACAGTGCACGCACACGCAAAGTCAGCTGATCTCATCTGATGCAGATCTGCTCCTTGATCAAGTGACATTTGTCCGGATTTTTGGCATGAGTGGCGTCGGATCAGCACCGCGGCTGGATGGCCCGATTTACATACCCAGCGCAGCTGATACTCACCAGAATAATTTACTAATTATTATATGCACTCCTGTTATTAAGTCCAGTTCAGTCTGTTAATGTTGATAACCGTTTCAAACGAACGTTAATAGGTGTGTTGCTAAGCCTAAGAACTTAAATAACAAGCTTGAAATGTCCCCGTCCCATTTTCCCCTTTATTGTTTTTTCTCTGTGCTGTAAATCTTCTGTCCAAGAAGAAATCTGCTGCTGTTCTGAGAATGAGCTACCAAAGCTTTTTCTGAATAAATCAATAAAGATCCATTTATGGAAAGCTGTGATGAAGGCAGTTTTGTCTTTAATTATATTCAACAATATAACACATTTGACCACTTTTAAGTGATTTTTAATACAGTAAAGTTAAGGTTATATACTTAATTTCTAGTAAGTGGCCCCGCCCCTCCTATATTTTTATGTATATTTATACATTTTACTGCCGAAAGTATTTGCTCGTCAACCTTCACGTGAACTTGAGTGACATCCGATTCTTAATTCATAGAGTTAAATATGAGGTCAACCAACCGTTTGCAGATATAACAGCTTGAACTCTTCTGGGAAGGCTTTCCACGAGGTTTAGGAGTGTGTTTATAGGTTCTTCTTTCAGAAGCACATTTGTAAAGTCAGACAATGATGTTGGATGAATTCCAGTGTCATATTTTCTGTTCCTAAGTTTTGTCCTATGTTCTGAGTTTCTGTGTTCTTTATCCAGTTCTTATTATGATTACTTTCTTGGTCCTTGTGTAGTTTCCAGTATTTCCTAGTTTAGTAATTCATGTTTCTAGTTCTAAGACTCTTTTCTTAGGTAGTTCCTGCTTTGGCCTTATTCCTGTTTTTAGCACTGTTTATATAGTGTCCTTTCAAGCTCCCCTGTACAGGGAGTGCAGAATTATTAGGCAAGTTGTATTTTTGAGGAATAATTTTATTATTGAACAACAACCATGTTCTCAATGAACCCAAAAAACTCATTAATATCAAAGCTGAATGTTTTTGGAAGTAGTTTTTAGTTTGTTTTTAGTTTTAGCTATTTTAGGGGGATATCTGTGTGTGCAGGTGACTATTACTGTGCATAATTATTAGGCAACTTAACAAAAAACAAATATATACCCATTTCAATGATTTATTTTTACCAGTGAAACCAATATAACATCTCCACATTCACAAATATACATTTCTGACATTCAAAAACAAAACAAAAACAAATCAGCGACCAATATAGCCACCTTTCTTTGCAAGGACACTCAAAAGCCTGCCATCCATGGATTCTGTCAGTGTTTTGATCTGTTCACCATCAACATTGCGTGCAGCAGCAACCACAGCCTCCCAGACACTGTTCAGAGAGGTGTACTGTTTTCCCTCCTTGTAAATCTCACATTTGATGATGGACCACAGGTTCTCAATGGGGTTCAGATCAGGTGAACAAGGAGGCCATGTCATTAGTTTTTCTTCTTTTCTACCCTTTCTTGCCAGCCACGCTGTGGAGTACTTGGACGCGTGTGATGGAGCATTGTCCTGCATGAAAATCATGTTTTTCTTGAAGGATGCAGACTTCTTCCTGTACCACTGCTTGAAGAAGGTGTCTTCCAGAAACTGGCAGTAGGACTGGGAGTTGAGCTTGACTCCATCCTCAACCCGAAAAGGCCCCACAAGCTCATCTTTGATGATACCAGCCCAAACCAGTACTCCACCTCCACCTTGCTGGCGTCTGAGTGGGACTGGAGCTCTCTGCCCTTTACCAATCCAGCCACGGGCCCATCCATCTGGCCCATCAAGACTCACTCTCATTTCATCAGTCCATAAAACCTTAGAAAAAGCAGTCTTGAGATATTTCTTGGCCCAGTCTTGACGTTTCAGCTTGTGTGTCTTGTTCAGTGGTGGTCGTCTTTCAGCCTTTCTTACCTCGGCCATGTCTCTGAGTATTGCACACCTTGTGCTTTTGGGCACTCCAGTGATGTTGCAGCTCTGAAATATGGCCAAACTGGTGGCAAGTGGCATCTTGGCAGCTGCACGCTTGACTTTTCTCAGTTCATGGGCAGTTATTTTGCGCCTTGGTTTTTCCACACGCTTCTTGCGACCCTGTTGACTATTTTGAATGAAACGCTTGATTGTTCGATGATCACGCTTCAGAAGCTTTGCAATTTTAAGACTGCTGCATCCCTCTGCAAGATATCTCACTATTTTTGACTTTTCTGAGCCTGTCAAGTCCTTCTTTTGACCCATTTTGCAAAAGGAAAGGAAGTTGCCTAATAATTATGCACACCTGATATAGGGTGTTGATGTCATTAGACCACACCCCTTCTCATTACAGAGATGCACATCACCTAATATGCTTAATTGGTAGTAGGCTTTCGAGCCTATACAGCTTGGAGTAAGACAACATGCATGAAGAGGATGATGTGGACAAAATACTCATTTGCCTAATAATTCTGCACTCCCTGTATATAGTTCTTTATTTCTCCATGTTTGTGTGTTTTACTCTCCATCTGTGTTTATGAGTTATGTTCCGTTTTGATGACCGAGTTGATCATTCATACTTATGATCATTTGAATGGTACTCATGGCCAGTCATCAATGACCATTGATCAATGAGCAATGGCCATTGATCATCGGTTGTTGATCAAGGGTCATGACAATTTGCAGATTAATGATCAAGGATCTGACCTCACAGCCACAGTTCATTCAGTGGGCTGGTTTCAGACATTATGCAAATCTAGTGTTTATAAGATTGGGGAAACCTGCAGTCAGCTGAGACTGAAGAAGTCACTTGGATGAGTGACGAAACAATTCTCCCACTGAAAACAACCAGATGAACAGACTTTTTGGGATGTTCCTGTACACTTTGCCTGCTGCTTGCTTATGGCCTTCCGTGTATGCCCTGCTTGCTAGGATCTTGCACCCTACTGTTATATGCTGGACTGTCTCAGACGCATTTTTGTACAGCCTGCACCTGGGTCTTGGATGGTGTAGCGTAGACCTGAGCCTTTGTGGCTTGTTCCGGTGCTGCCATGATAAGTGGCTCTGTGCTATCTTTTAGTCCAGCATTGTACAGCAACTGGTAGGATTTCTCTATATTAGCCACTTCTATCTGCTGTTGGTACATCCTGTGCAGGGACGCGCCTTTCTATTTCTCAGGTTTTTGCTGCCTGAGATATTCACTAAGCACACTATCAGTTGCTGCCAGCTTGATGATTTACTCACAGATCTTGGCTGTTTCATCTTGGATAGTGGTTCTGACACTCACTCGTCCTCTGCCTCCTTCCCTCCATTTGATGTACAGTCTCAGGATTTGGGGTGAATCCCTCTATACATGGTAAGGCACTTTCTTGTCTTGATGTCAGTGGCTTCTCTCTCCTCCTTTGGCCAGCTTATTACCCCACCAGGATAACTGACGACAGGCAGGGCATAGGTGTTGATTGTCCGGATGTTGTTCTTCCAATTTAGCTGACTCCTAAGAACCTGCCTTATTCTCTGCTAGTATTTGGTGGTTGCAACTTTCTAGTGGCCTCATGATTTCCATTTGCCTGTGGGATTCATAGGTAATTGTAGCTGTCCTCAGTGTCTGCAATATTGGCTCCATGTACCACAAACCCCTCAGTTATGATTACCTTCTCTTTGATAACATCAGAGTATACTTCTCTAGTCAGAATGACATTTTGATGTAATTGTAATCGTATCATTACATACAGCAGTGGGGAGAGACGGCACCCCTGAGGGATGCCAGTGCTGATTGTCCATGTGTGGGATGTGATGCTCCTCAGCCTCACCTGCTGCTTCCTGTCCATCAGGAACCTGGTGATCCACTGATAGGTGGAGCCGGGTACAGTACGTTGTGTGAGTTTCTGGTGGAGGATGTCTGGCATTATGGTGTTGAAGGCCAAGCTGAAGTCCACAAGTATCTTTGTGTATGTCCCAGATTGATAAAATCTGGGACATACACGGTGGTCTGCGATGTTCTACAGGTAGCTTAACACCAGTCCTTCACTTTATGACCACAGACGTCAGGGTGACAGGTCTGTAGTCATTTAATCCTGTGATGGCGGAGGTGAAGGCTGCAGGTATTTTTGCCTAGGAGTGAAGTGAGGGCAAGCAGATTGGAGGTGTGAATGGTTCTCTTTCAAATCTGCACTAAAACGCGCTTAGGTCATCACTCAGGGCCATTTGTTGAAATGCAATTTTATAGCTCTTCACTGTAGCTCCTCTTTCCTACCCTGATCTCCGTGCTCTGTTTGTTTCTGGCCTGCTTGTACAGGGCCCAGTCCTCGCTGCTCGCTGCTGTAGGCCTTCTCCTTAGTTTCATTTTACTTTCTAGTTCTTAGGTTCTTGTTCATTTAGTTTGTTCCCTTTTGTGGCTCCCTGTTAGTCTGACATATCTATCATGTATGTTAAGTTCTGTTTCCCAGTCGTGCCTTTCCCTCTGTTCTGTCAGTCCTCGTCTTAGTGTGTGTCTCATGTTTCCAGTTTAAGTTTGTTTTAGGGTTTTAGGCTTTTGTTTCCGTTGTATGTTTCTTTCACAGTAATAAAGCTGGTTCTCATCCTGTCTGCCACACAGCACCCCAATGACACTAGGAATACTATTAATGGTTTTTAATTTCTTTCATGTACAGATGATGGGGACTCACGGAGACCTTCAATGCTGCAGACATTTTTCTGTACACTTTCCAAGACCTCTGCCCTTCTCAGATGTTTACACACACTTCCTTGGGCTTCATGGCTTGGTTTGTTGCAACTATGCAACTATGGGACCTTATAGACAGGTGTGAAGCTTTCATAATCATGTCCATTCAACTGAATTTTCCACAGATGGACTCCAATCGAGTTTTAAAAACATGTGACAGATGATCAGTGATCAGGATGAACTTGAGTTCAACTTTGAGTTTTGTGGCAAAGGTGGCAAGCTTTTACTCACATAAAATGTCTTTAATAATCCATGCCCAACCTATGTTAAAGATGTCACAGTACCATATCACCCTAATAGAGTACGTTGCTCTCAGACTTCTGGCTAACTGGTGGTTCCTATGATATTTAAAAGTAATTTGGGGCCCCTCTTCTATAGAACCAGCTTCTAGTTTGGATTTGTGAGACAGACACCCTCTTTACTTTCAACATTAGGCTTAATACTTTCGTTTTTGATGAAGCATATAAACTGATCTTTTGATTTGGTGCTATATAAATAAAACGAGCTGATGAACTGAAAAACTTTGTGTATGTTATATTTGAGTGGCCCTTAAAAATATCTAGAAAAGTATTTAATATATGAAGCCAAAATTTCACAGCAATCATCATATGAATCATAATTCAAGGCATATACACTCCACATTGATGTCCTGCAAGCGCTTCTATACCTAAAGATATAATCAGAACACTGTTAATTGATATGCTAAAAAGCAGTTCAAGCAATTTGGCTAGGGATGTGGAAATTAGTTTTCATCTCCAATTAGTCTTTATTAAACTGTCTGAACACCATGATGGAAACTGGTCAGAAGGGCAATAGAATATTGTCTGAATAAAAGTTGAATATTGTTAATTGCCTTTTCTGTCACAAGAATTTTGACAGTCTGTCACACACAAAAAGAAGCAAGACAAGAGATAAGGAGAAGGGGAAAGCCCCAAGTTAGTTGAACACCCTGCATCAAATGGTAACTAATTCAGTTTAAATAATTAAACATACAGTAATTATGGATATTAAAGGTTCTTGGAATTCAGTGAGCATGTTGTTCTTTTATGCTAGGCTCAAAGCTGCTAAATGCAAGAATCCTGCTAATGATACAAATATATTTGTATATATTACAAATATATTCAGTTTAGATGTAAGTTTATCTGACTGTTGTCCTTTTTACTGGTCAAATCAACAACATTTTTGTTGATGGTATATCAATAAGGCCAATTCTGCTGGAAATATTAAAATAAATCTGTCTTGTTTGCTCTTTCTGGTTTTATGTGATCTACTTTACATTGAATGTCAGTTTATTTTCTCATCTATTTAATATAAGATACTAAAAATATGTCATACAGTACAGATGAGACAAAAGATGGAAATACTCAAGTCAAACTCAGCTGGACTCAGTCCTGCTTATGTTGTTGAAAGTGAAGCTATGCCTTGGTTCAGGTCCAGCCTAATAAGACATCTATTAATGCAATTGATTTATTAAATGGAATGGTATGAATCTACCAATCTACCAGCTTGCAAATCTTGCAATCAGTACTTCCTTTATAGCTGTCACAATGATTGTCCTGCTTCAGCTAGCTCCATCTGTTCAGATTGCAGTATTAGAGATAGTATGAGTATGTAAGGTTTTTGGAAGAGGACCGAACGTGTCCACATCTAAACATCCACACTTACCTCTCTCACAGGTGCGTGACCAGTAGCCAGTACCAGTGCAGTCACAGATGAATCGATTCCAGCCTTCTTTGCAGACTCCTCGGTTCTTGCATGGGTAGCTCTCACACTGCTTGCCAGGTTGTTTATTGCATGATGGTTTAATGCCAGCCCCATTTTGTGCCTCAGCAATCTGACGGATGTCCTTGCTTCGACCATCAATGAAAAGGTCACGAATACAGCCCACATAGCCATAGTTGAGCATTGCTGTCCAGAGCTCCGTGGGCAGGATGAGGTTGGTGCGGTCAGTTGGAAGCCCCCCCAAATACATGTCACCCTCCAGGTCCAGAATCTCACTCTCACCACTGGCTGTGAACGGAGTTCTTCTGCTGTTTACAGAGATGGTGCCTGAAGAGAAATTTGCAAATTTCATCATAGTGCTCCTACTCTTTGATCTTATGAGATGTGCCATCAATTTTTATTGATTTTGCCTTTCATTATGAAGGTTCCCTCACTGGCATACTACTGGAGTAACAAATTCTTTCCGATTCTGATATTTGAACTTTACATTACTTCAAAAAAATGTTTTTGTATTTGTAGTCCAGTAGATCTGTATATCCCATACATCTAGCCTCACTGACCTGAGCGTCCATCCCTCTGGATGTCGACATGATACCAGGCCCCATCATTCACCTTTGTCTGGGTGGCCTTAACCTTGATAGTCCCAGAGCCCATATCCAGCAGCAGGTACAGGCTGCCATCCAACAGCTCCACAGCAAAGAAATCCACCTGAGCAAGAGAAAAAGAAGCTCCTTATCTGAAAAATTAAGGCAGTTACTTTTTTCTATGGGTGCTTCTTTTTCATTTTCCTAAAATCTAAAATTTGTGTGTCCAATAATCTGATAAAAGACTTTAATCACGACAAATACACAAAACACTCAGTTTTATAGATAAGCATGGATAAAACATGAAAGTACTTCCCAAGTTTGGCCTATAATTAAACCATAATTTAGTTTGTGATACCAAGAAGCAACTTTACGTAAATCAGATTTCCTACACTAGTTTTTCTTTCTTACCCTGTTGCAGTCAGTACAATGTGGCATCACTGTTTAGTGGGGTCACATGTGCAACAGAAGTACATTTTAAACCACGCTCTACCACACCCAGGTTATGTTTAGTGACAGGTAAAATTAACTTAAAACTTCCAACCAGAAAATTGAAGCTAAGGTTAATTATGGAGTTACACAAGGTTCCATGCTAAGGCCTGTGTCCTGTCATCCTGTCTCAGAGTGAAGCTGGAAAACTAGTTCATGCATTTATTACTTCTAGGCTGATCTACTGTAATTCTTTTTTATCAACCTGTCTTAAAAATGCCTTGAAAGTCAAGTCAAGTCAAGTCAAGTTTATTTATAAAGCACATTTAAAAACAACCAAGGCTGACCAAAGTGCTGTACAATAAAATACAAATATAAAATACTATAAAACACAGGTACATAAAATACCTCACTGATAAAACAATAAATTAAAACAATAGGTTAAACCTTGCTAAAAGCCAATGAAAAGAGGTGAGTTTTAAGAGCAGTTTTAAAAGTTCCTAGGCTTGTGGAGAATCTGATGTGAGGGGGTAGACTGTTCCACAGTCTGGGTGCAGCCACAGCAAAAGCCCTCTCTCCCCTAGTCTTTAATCTGTACCTGGGAACATCTAAAAGCATCAAGTCTGCTGACCTCAAAGATCTCCTGGGGCAGTAAATGCTAAGAAGCTCTGCCAGGTAAGGAGGTGCAGTACCGTTAAGAACCTTAAAAACCAGCAGTAAAATTTTAAAATCAATCCTAAAAGCAACTGGGAGCCAGTGGAGAGAGCAGAGGACCGGAGTGATGTGGTCTCTCTTTTTGGAACCGGTCAGCATGCGAGCAGCAGCGTTCTGCACCAGTTGGAGGCGATGCAGACAGGAACGATCTAAACCAGCATAAAGGGAGTTACAGTAGTCCAGCCGTGAAGTAATAAAAGCATGGACCACCCTTTCTAGATCGTTCCTGCACAGGTAGGACTTGACTTTAGCTAAAATCTGTAGGTGATAAAAAGATCCCTTGACTACGGAGCTGATTTGTTTATCAAATTTAAAAGCACTGTCAAAAGTAACACCGAGGCTCTTAATGGAGGAAGTACATTCAGAAGTTAGGGGTCCCATAAAATCAAAGGAAGGGTTGGGGTCTTTAGGAAGCCCAAACACAATGACTTCAGTTTTACTTTCATTTAGATGTAGAAAGTTAAGAGCCATCCAAGTCTTAACGTCAGACAGACAGGAGAATAACGGCTGCAGAGAGTCCTTACAGTCTAACCTCAGAGGGAGGTAGATCTGAATGTCATCAGCAAAAGAGTGGAAGGACACATTATGTTTGCGCAGCACATCGCCCAGAGGGAGCAAATACAGAATAAACAGCAGGGGGCCTAGAATGGACCCCTGAGGTACACCACAAGTTAAAGAAGCTCTGGGAGATGACAGTTCACCGAGGTGAACAGAGAAACTCCTGTTATCCAGGTAGGACTGGAAAAACTTTAAAACAGTACCTTTCAAACTGACACAGTGTTCTAGGCAGGATAACAGTATGTTGTGATTGACAGTGTCGAAGGCTGCTGTCAGATCTAAGGTTACTAGGACAGCAGCACGACCAGAAAGGCCTTCAGTTGATCCAAAATGATGGAGCAAGAGTACTGACGAGGACTTGAAGGAGAGCATATTTCTCCCTTTGGAAACAAAGCATCCCTCCTGATTTGTCTTGAGTATCTTGAAAATTTAGTTGGGTATTTGGTATACCTAGTGCAAATGTTTGAACCCAACTGATCTAAACCACTTGGAACATCTATCAGCGCACACATTGCTAGTCCCAAAGTTGGTTATACCGGAGCATGAAATATATATGCCTCTAAGTATGAGTATATTCTGAGTTTATGTCAAAAAAGTAATACCAAATGCTTCTGTAGACTCTCATATTTGAAGCTAGCATGTAGTTGCTCTGTCAATACTAATTATGTTAGCGGGTCAAAGGGAAATTCCATTATATGTTAGCATTAGCCTAACACTAAATATTTTTTACTTATTTCTCTCAGTTATACCAGCTGTAATTTCAGTTACTAGCGTCAGTCTATACCGTGTAAGATGAGAAATATATTATGTTCCAAATATATGTTGTAACATACTTTTTTGTTATGTTTGTAGTTTTACAGGGAGACATTAGGGAGACAAATAAACCCTGCAATGACAGCTGGACACTTTTGACTCTCCTTTTGCAGAACTCTTTGTCTATCTGCCAAACTGGGGATCAACATACAGGAAGGGCAGAATAGTAAAACACTTCATTCTCATGAATCGTAGTGAGTTCTGTAAAAGAAAGGATGGATGAAACACTGGAAGTGTCCAGTTCTTTATTCTCCAGCCAGCTTACATCATCATCTACTGCTGTCGACAGAGCATGAGCAAAAGCAAAAAGCAGCTGCAGCAGCATTAGCTGAGGCTCAAGCTTGAGAAACGTCTGCGCAAGAAAGTGAGCATCCACAACAGCCCTGCCACACCTTCGCCAGTCTTCTGTGCTTTGAGCCCAAAGAAAGAGTCTTGCAACTGGAGTTATGGAGGACAGCCAGCAAATAATGATCAGTTTCACCATACTAAGTCCAAGGTATGGACACCCACACCTGTAAGCGGTAGTCATTCAATTCAATTCAATTCAAAATTTATTTGTATAGCACATTTAAAAACAACAGAGTTAACCAAAGTGCTTCACAATCACTTAAGAACAAGAGACATACACTGGATGTAATGCCTCAAGAAGAGCTAGATCTTCTTTCCAGATCTGCACAGGCCAAGAGAGTCAGGGCTGCGTACACAAACAATCCCACTTCACGACTTCAGATGGTGTGGCAGAGACTCAAGGACTGTTCTGCTGCACCAGAAGTCATTGAACATCCACTTTTAAAGAAAATTCAGGATTTTCCTAAGCTGACGAACAGAGACAACCAGCATTTGAGAGAATGGGGGGATCTTCTGCTAGAACTTCATGCTGCAAGGACAAGTGGTCATTCCCCAGGCCTTGCACACCTCGACATGGCCCGAGGGGTAAATCTGATACTGAAAAAACTCCCATACAACCTTCAGGAGAAATGGGTAACACCTGCCTCAAAGTTCAAGAGAAAGATCCAGTGTCTTACCCTATATTTTATTTTTTGTTGAACTTTTCATAAGTTTCTCCTATGTCACCGCTGCCAACACCAGCAACCCTAAAATCAAGAGTATGGTACAACAGAAGTACTCTCCCACTGTTTCTGTTAAGAGGATGGAGATTTCAAGTGATGTGGGAGCGAGCCCAAACACTCCTACAGGCAAGAACAACTTGGACCCTGATGAACAATGTCCACTACACTGCAAGCCTCGCCCTCTGAGGAAATGTCGTCTCTTAAAGAGTAAGACTTTGGACAAAAGAAAAGCTTTCTTGAAAGACAAGAACATTTGTTTCAAGTGTTGTTCTTCTGTTCAGGACACGACCAAAGATTGTCCTAAATCAGTGTAGTGCACAGAGTGTGGTAGTGAAAGACATCACCGCACTAAACCCCAATCCTCATCCTCAAAAAGCAGAGAGCCATGGGCTAGTGAAGGGCATGTTGGGGAGGAAAGAGAGTCAAGTGCAGCTGATGTATCACCAAAATGTACAGAAATATGAGGAGACTCAATCAGTTCAAGGTCATGGTCCTTAACCCGATTGCAGTATCCTGCTGTACAACCAGAGAAAGAAGTCAAGATGTCTGCTGTTCCAGATGAACAAAGCAACCGCTCCTTGGCAAAAACATACTTTTTTAAAACTTTCGACATTGAAGGACAGCTTGAACCGTGTTCACTGAAAACATGCTCAGGTGTTGTGTTTAGATAGCAAGGAGACGAGCCCATCTATTTCATTTGCCCTTTGATGGTACCACTCAGCTTCCTCTGCCTACTCTTACTGAGTGTGACATGATACCTGACAAAAGGTAAAATCCCAGAAATTTATCCAGAGGCCAGTTTCCTCCTTCTCATTGGCAGAGACATTCTGCATGAGCACAAAGTCAGAGAACAGCATAATGGTGTCCATAATGAGCCACATGCTCAGCGACTCGACCTTGGTTGGGTCATCGTGGGAGAAGTGTGTCTGGGAGAGGTGCATAAGGCAGCCAACATTAGTGTATGCAAAACCAACATTCTACCAAATGGATGAGCTTCACTCTTGAGTGCATGTCCAAACAATATGCAAGTCAAAGGTTTTCGCACCTCAAACCTAAGTCTTCAAAGCTCTGCACAACACCTGGAAAGTAAGAGAAGCGATCTTGGCAGTCAGGTCTCCAAAAGTTGATTCTGTTCATCTGGACGTAGCGTTTTGTGGGAGAAACGTTTCGTCACTCATCCAGGTGACTTCTTCAGTCTCAGCTGACTGCAGGTTTCCCCAAACTTATAAACAGTACATTTGCATAATGACTAAAACCAGCCCACTGAAGGAACAATGGGCTGGGAGGTCAGTTCCGTCCTCATGATTATGCAAATTCTCATGACCATTGATCAACAACCACTGATCAAAGATCAATGGCCATGAGTACCATTCACAGAGAGTTGGGGAATGGCTGCGGTCACAGCATTGTAAGGTGGCGAAAGATGTACCCTTAGGCCCCCTGCTCTATCTCTTTTCACATAAATGGCCTCCTTGACTCCGCCCTCAAACCAGCGTTCCTCCCTGTCCAGGATGTGCACATCCTCATCATTGAAAGAGTGTCCACTGGCCTGTAGGTGTAAATAGACTGCAGAGTCCTGGCCTGATGAGGTAGCTCTTCTGTGTTGTGCCATCCTCTTATCCAGAGGTTGTTTGGTTTCCCCGATGTATAAATCCTGGCAATCCTCCTGGCACTTAACAGCGTACACTATGTTACTCTGTTTGTGTCGGGGGACCTGATCCTTGGGGTGGACCAGTTTTGTGTCAGCGTGTTTTGGGGTTTAAAAGCCACAGAGACACGATGCTTAGAAAAAAATGCATCTCAACTGTTCCGATACTCCTGACACATACGGGTCTTTCGGTTTTCGCTTTGGCAGCGGTTGTCCTTCTCTCCTGGATCGTCTGGAGCTTTCTTTAGGCGCCTTCCCAGCTTTGACAAAAGTCCAGCTGGGATAACCACATTTACTCAGGGCCTTCTTGATGTCATGTTCTTCTGCTTCCCTGGCCGCTGTATCAGTGGGGATGGTGTTCGCTCTGTGTTGTAGCGTCCTGATGACACCCAGTTTGTGCTCCAGTGGATGATGAGAGTCAAACCTTAAATACTGATCCGTATGCGTAGGTTTCCGGTACAGATCAGTTTTAGATGTCCCCCATTACTGATGGAAATCTTACAGTCTAAGAAGGCTAACCTGCCACTTTTCATATCCTCCCTGGTGAATTTGATGCGTCGGTCCACCGAGTTAATGTGATCCGTGAAATGTAGTACGTCCTGAGATTAGATTTTCACCCAGGTGTCATCCACATATCTGAACCAATGACTTGGTGGTGTTCCAGGGTAGGATAACAAAGCCCATGTACAAATTGGCCACGATGGGTGAAACTGGGGAGCCCATGGCACACCCATGTTTCTGCCTGTAGAACTGACCCTTGTATGTGAAGTAGGTGGAATGAAGACAGTTCCAAAAGCAAACACACTTGGTCGATGCTGAGAGTGGTCCTGTTGCTGAGGTTGGTGTCATCCTGTAATCTCTTACGAACTACCTCCAACGCTTCCGTGACTGGGATGCAAGTGAAGAGAGATGTAACGTCGTGCAAGACCATGGTTTCATCTGCCTCCATAATGACCTCTCTCACCTTCTCAACAAAATCCAGGGTGTTCTGGATGTGGTGTTCAGAGCTGCCTACCAGCGGGTTGAGGATCGAAGCCAGAAACTTGGAGATGTTATAGGTGACCGAGTTGATCATACAGACAATCAGTCTTAAAGGTGCACCCTGTTTATGTATCTTCGGTAAACCATACAGACTTGGTGTAGATTACCCTGGGTATAGCCTGTGGTATGAGGTCCAGTCAATAGCCTTGTCTTGTTCTAACCGCTTCAGACGGTCTATCACCCTCTTCCTGTAACCACTTCCTGGGTGTCGTTTCAGGGGCTCATAAGTATTTTTGTCACTAAGCAGTGACAAAATTCTCTCATGATAGTCTTTCTGGTTTAGCAAAACTGTGCACCTACCCTTGTCTGCCGGGAGGATGATAATGTTGTTGTCATTACTAAGTGATGTGAGTGCCTTCCTCTCCTCCATGGTGATGTTGGATGCTGGGGGCTTTGCATTGCTGAGACAGGCCAAAACTTTTGTCCGTAGTTGCTCTGCTTCCACTTCTGCAATATTGTTGTTTCGAATTGCTGCTTCTGTGGCTGTGATCAGCTCCACTAGCGGGATTTGTGTCGGCGTGACAGCAAAATTCAACCCATTAGCAAGGATGTTTTTCTCTGTTTGGGTGAGCTGTCTGTCAGACAAATTCTTCGCCCACTTGTCCACATCCTCGGTGTCGCATCCTTCTCTCTTCTGGCCGGTGAGGACACTCTCCATATTTTGCTGCAGTTTCTGACGTACAACAAGTAAGTCAAACTTTGTTGCCTGGTCTTAGACTTCTTGTGCTGTGCTAGATGAGCCTTCTCAGTGAAGTCAAACACCTTTTTAGGAGTACTCTCATTTAATCTTAAGTCTCTGTTGGATCTGCTCCTCTTGAGATTTTAGCATGTCGATGGTAAAATTTGTTTGCCTCACCTGTTCATTAAACAGCTGGTGCTGTGACCTTCTGGAGGATTTTTGTTGCCTGGAAGCCTTTAACTGAAGAGCTCATTTGCAGACTTTTAGGAGTAATCCTGTTTTGTCGGCATCTGAGACTGAACCTCAGGTGGTTCCTGTAATCCGCCATCTTACATGCTGTTTGCTCATACTGACGTACAAGCTTTAGGCAGTCCTGGCCAAAGTGGGTTAAAACGTCTTGATGCATTCTCAGTCATCCAGGTGAGTAAATCTCCAAAAGTTGATTCTGTTCATCTGGATGTAGCATTTTCAGTGGGAGAAACGTTTCGTCACTCATTCAAGTGACTTCTTCACTTGGATGACTGACTGGTGGGCTGGTTTCAGTCATTATGCAAATGTACTGTTTATAAGATTGGGGAAACCTGCAGTCAACTGAGACTGAAGAAGTCACTTGGATGAGTGACGAAACGTTTCTCCCACTGAAAATGCTACGTCCAGATGAACAGATTCAACTTTTGGAGATTTACTTACCTGGATGATTGAGAATGCATCAAGACGTTGGCAGTCAGGTGTTTCAAAGGACACAACATGATGATAGCCCTGCCATGTCAACCGATGACAAGAGTTTCTTGAAGATGTTAGAAGAACAAGTCTATAAAGATAGTGGCAACACTTGGGTTTTTCCTTTTCAGTCACCACGAAACCACTTTATCAATAACCGACCTCAAGCTTTAAAGTGTCTTTCATGTCTTTGACTCATTAGGAAAAAAAACACAAATGAGGAAACACCTCATCGCTTTCATGCAAAGGATGTTGGTTGAAAAGCAAGCGGAGCCAGCACCCCATTTAAAAGAAGGTGAGGAAAGGAAATATTTGGGGTTTACCATCCACAGAAACCTGACCAGAGAGGGGTAGTGTTCAATTCAAGTGCCAAACATGAAGGAATTTCTCTCAATGACATACTCCTCAGTGGACGTGACTCGAACAATACTCTCACTCTCACAGTTCTGATCTGCTTCTGTGGGGAACCAATAACAGTTACAGCAGATGAGCAGCAGATGTTCTACTGCCTCAAAGTGTGGAAGGAGCATATAAACTTTCTGAGGTTCTTATGGTATGAAAACAATGATCTGCAAAAAAACAGTGAAAGAGTTTCAAATGACCTTACATGCATTTGGCAACAGTCCTTTGCCAGCAGTTGTCATTTACTGCCTCAGACGAGATGCTCAGGAAGCACGACTCCACTACCAGTACAAGGAAGTTCATCACATGCAATTTTTATGTGGATGATGGACTTGCATCTTTTCCTAATGAAGCGAAAGCCATTGGTGTCCTGCGCACTTCCCAAGCAATGCTAGCTAAATTAAACATTAAGCTACATGAGATTGCGCTGAACAGCAACAGCGTTATGCAAGCATTTCCACCCAAAGACTTGTAGGACTGAAAGGATTTGAAAGATCTAGATTTAGGAATGGAATCACTACCTCTTCAGAGGAGTCTAGGTCTAATTTGGAATTTTGAGACAGACAACTTCACCTTCTGTGTTTCAAAGGAGGAGAAGCCTTTGACAAAAGAGGCATTTTGTCTCCAGTGAACCCTTCTATGGTTAAAGTGGTCTGTGATTATCTAATATGCAATGTGCTATTAAGATAAACAGCAAATCTAATTTTAAACAAACTACTCCTCTTAAACAAATCGTCATGAAGCTAGATAATTTTATTGTCTACAACAGTGGTTTCCAAAGTGGGGATTTTTCTTGTAAAACAAAGAGGGGCCTAGCAAACACACTTTGGGAACCACTGGCCTACAACAGCCTCTAAAACACAGGTAAATTTTGTTGGTTTGTCATTCTCACCAGGTGGTGACCTTGGTGTCAAGACTGATCAGTCCTTTCAAACTGTTTTCAATCAAGCATTTTTTAAAACAGAAATTATCAAGTGACTGAGGAAGTTATGAACTGACCTTGGTGTTCTTTTGGCTCCGTGCAGCATCTTTGCGCTCTTGGGGTTTGCCATGGGTAAAGAGGATGAGTCCATTGGGCTCAGTGGTACGGAAATCGAAAGAGATGGATCCCATCCGCTTGGTGTTCCACTTAGGGAGACTGATATAGGCCTCAGGGGTTTCGAAAGAAATTGGGTCAAGGGTAGCCACATTTTCACACTTGTAGGATACCTCACCCTGGATTTTCATCTTGGGGTCCACAATTCGAGCCAGACGGGACAACTCAAGACGGATGTCATTGTTCTTATACACTACCTGCAATAAGCCAAGAGCAGCATTAATTACTCTTTTATTTAGGATAACACAAGATACACATTAAATAACTTCCAACAATTACTAAATTAATAAAATTAATTCAGTAAAATAAAGACTAAAATAAGAAAATCATCAATGTTGTGTCAGGAAGGGCATTATTGGCTTTACATATCTCAGTAAAGCTTAGTGTGATAAATTATAGAATGCAGAGAGTTACTATATACTATACACATATTCCTATTTGACGTGTTGTTATTTAAAAACAAATTATAAAGGAAAATGTTCATGAGTTCACATAAAATGCAGGAACCAAAATTACTGATTATTCTGAAAAAACAACACAGGCTGAGGTTTTTAGATACGGTACTTTGCAAGTTTGTCAGATATTTCATTTCACAGACTGAGATCATCTCCATGTTCCCAGTGCGTTTCATACTTTACACTCTCAAGTCTCAGAGACAAGGTCAATTGTTCCACTTAACAGATTTCCTTAACTGTTTTTATCCACTTTTATCCAGAATTGTTGGAAATTCTTTATTCAACAAGTCTTTAGTTGTATTTTCAATTAACTAATTCTCAAAATAAACAACGCTAAAATCAAAATCTGTGGAATGATTATTCAAGTTATCTTTGTTACCACATCCAACCAGTAAGAAGACACCACAGTTTCAGGTATTTTACACTAGAACTGCAAAGTTATTAAAAAACCCTCAAAGTGTTTTTCCAGAAGAATTCTCTCAAAAACAGAGCTATGGTGATAAACTGTGTTTTGCACATATTTAACCTTCTTTTTCCCACCTTCATTCAATTCAATTCAATTCAATTCAATTCAATTCAATTTTATTTATATAGCGCCAAATCACAACAAAAGTCGCCTCAAGGCGCTTTATATTGTACAGTATACTCATTGGAGAGAACTCTATTTTATTGGCAGGCTAAAGAAATCATAGATGTCACCTTTCTAGCATTTTACACTTATATGGATGGATAAATACTAAATACTCTAATACAAGTCATATAAAATCTTGTTTCTCTAAAGGGTACGTTTCTATGAGTGGTTGACAAGTTCAAATGTTCAGGTGTTTCTATTACACGGTAGAGTTGACGCCTTTAGTTGAGTATTTGAATCTTCCATCCAGTTGAGCTCTCATGACCTCTGTGTTGAATGTCCCCCACTTTGTACCACATTCTTGTAGAATGCATAACAGTTCTGGGACCATTCCAGTTTGTAGATATTTTGTACACCACCTCAATGCTTCACCCGTGTATAGAGACTGGCTGACGGGATGGCCTAGATCTTCTGAAATCCCCTTTGTTTTAGCAGTGTTGAGGTGGAGAACTATATTTGCATGTACAGGATTTTGAGCTGTACACTGCACACTGCACAAGGACATTGCCTTATCATAGATTCAAGCCAAAGACCCATTGAAGCGGTTCAGTTAGATGGGCTGTACAGTCCTTCAGGAATCTTGGACACTCACTATCTGGGCCTTCTTCTTTCCTTGGACGTAGTCACTGAGCTGTGCCCTTGCTTTGTTAGCTGAGAAGGATGGGGGCAGATAGTCAAATGTAGTGGGTGTTGCAGTTGCAGTGGTGTTGGGGTTGTTGTGTGCAGGAGATAGAAGATAGTGGTGCTGGAGCAGCCTCTCAAGAGGTGGGGGCATAGAAGTGTCAGTGAAACAGAAGCATCAGTTGAAGTAGTCTGAGGGAGAACAGATATTAAAGCACAGCAGGCATTCCTGCCTGGCATCCCATCAAACCAGTTATAAAACAGTTTGAATTGACTGGATTTGCACTCATTGATGGCCGGGCTGCTCTTCTTTGAGTAACCCTTGATGCTCCTGATTTACTTTCTGCTTTTCTTTTATAGTCCATCTTTGGCTGCATCTATTGCCCTTTCAGTTGGTGTTGAAAATACCTTCTTTTTCCCTTCGCCGAATGTCTGCTTTTCTGGTGAAGGACTTTTTTAATGTTACTGGTGATCCAGGGCTTATTATTTGGAAAACAGCAAACAGTCCTTACTAGAATCATGGTGTCCCTACAGAAGCTGATGTAGGTTGTGAAGGTGTCACAACCAGCACAGTCCAGTCTGTGCGCTCAGAACAGCCCCTGAAAGACTAGCTGGCCTCTAGTGATGATGTGTGAAAATTCCCTTGGTACATAGTGCATCTAAGAACAACAGCAGTTCAATATCCTGACTGCAGATCACATCGTTCACTGTAACATGTCTGAGGTGACACAATCAATCATTTACAAGCATAACTCCAACCTTTGCTCTTGCTACTCATCTTCCAATCTCTATTTGTTTGCATAATAGTGCAAATAGAGCAAAAATTCAACAAAAAGGTAAAAGCACAAATGCAAATTGAGATTTTTACCTTTGAAATGCATCAGAAAATAAACAGAGTGTGACAGCACATAAAAAACAGGAAAATGCAGATTTTGTTTTCGTCTTTAGTTTGCTGCACTTAATTGAAAACGTCCTGAAGTAGAAAAATGCACAAAATCATCACATTTTAAATGATGGAACTCATGAATGTTTGATATATGTGATGGAAGGATATATATGATTTTCCTCTGCTGATAGACTAAATCAGTGAATAAAGTTTGTATTAACAAGTTTTGACAGCAGTACTGGATATTTAGTATCTGTTGAGTTTGTTATTGAAATACTAAAATTCTATTGCTTAAACATGTAATGGTACTATTTCTCTGTGCATTTTGTTTAAAAAACAAAACAAAAACAAAGTGACGTGTTGGACCAACATGATTTAATGATGTATGGCCTAGCTGCAGTTCACTTTATCAGTCCCAAAGACAGAAAATAAAACAACCCACCAGACATACAGTGTGCATCTTTCTCCATAAGGCGTGTGTGCGACATACACTGTTTCTTCCATGAGCCAGTCTAAATGCTGTCAATAACAATGGGAGGACGGCATCACAGAGGGGTGTGTGTGTGCGTAAATTGAAATCTGCTCAAGTGGAAAATTGAAGGCCTTTTTTCTCCTTCTAATTCTCTGGGCAGAAAAAAACACCCTCTGTCTGTCTATATTTTGGCCACATACATACACTAAACAAACACACCCTCTCCTCCATTTCATTCTCCTATATTAATGCTTCTGCTCTTGCTAGTTGTTTGGCTTCTGTTGGAGTGTAGAAATGGCTGAGTGGGTGGATTGAGGGGACTGGCTGACATTATCATTAATCCATAAACAGACATTAGAGTATATCAAGTTGTCCCGTAAGGTGCATAGGGACTAGATAGAAAACCGTCTGTCTCTCTTTTTCTTTGTTGCCTTTCCTCCTCTTTTTGTTATATCTATCCTCCCCTTACTCACCCGAGCTATCTATCTCATTCCCCCATCTCTCAGCAAGAAGCAGCCATTTCTTCTCCCACTCAGACTGAGTATAAATACCTAGAGCCGCTGAACAGCTTGATCATTCACTCCAAAATAAAAGCTTCAATAAAAATAGTAGTCCCTTCAAGTCACTGACAACATGAAAGAAAAGGCCAAGTGAAAATGTACTTGTCCCCTGTGACTAAGAAAACTCGCAGCATTTTCACATAAATATGAACAAAACCTGCATTGCTGCATCAGTGTCTTACTGTTGTGATGGTGTTTCACTTTCACTGTTTTTATTATTACAAAAAAAGTTTTGAAGCACTTTATTATCGTAGCCCACTAACAGAAAAGAGACTGTTTTTTTTAAATCAATACAAAGCATTTAAATTATGTTACATTTTTTATGAAATCTGAAAATGTATCAAAACTTTGTGCATCATTTTCTCATGAAAAGAAGGACAGCAAAATTACTGTTATTTATGGAACTGTTTTTCCATCCACCAGATTACTTGTCTAAGATTAAATTCATAGTTAGGCCTTCTTCCCTTGACATTTAATTTTCATTCATCTTGAATACCTAAATAGACAGCTTTAAACAAAATAAATACAAGGCCAAATGAGCACTTTTTTTGCGCCTAACTATAAGCATGCTGTTAAAATGCGCCCTAATTCTAAATTGTTTGCTGGTAACCTAGTGGCTGTTAAGATTTTAACAGAATCATCTGACAAATATTTTGCAGCCCATCCAGGACGTCTGTGCTCCTGTTCTGGTGAGTGAAACTGATTGCATTTCACAAACTAATTACTTAGCTCTAGTTAGCAGGTATAATATGTGTCTGTACAATATGATCACTGAGTTTAAAGATGAAAAAAAGACTTTAAAAATTGTGTTTGTTTTTTTACTAATATTTATAAACTGCAGTACTGGTAAGAAAAACAGTATATGCCGCATGTTTTGAGCACATATTGCTCCAGGCCCCAGTGGTGTGCGTACAAACACTGTCCTCAGCTCCGGCATCACCTCTGGAAAAATATGGATTAATTCCACACAGGTTGGTTGATCTTGCACTACACCGTCACCATGTCCCCAGTAAAATCAAGGACCTCGTCCTGGATTATTGTGACAATTTCAGACTGAGGGTAGTGACCCTCAGTCTGAAATTGTCACAATAATCCCAGAAGTGTCTGGGAAGTAACATCCAACTGCCATCAGCTGGAAAAAGGGATAATAACTCGTTGCACCTCACAATCATGCCTTCCATCAGTGACCAACCAGTGAAGAGTTTGGGGAAGCTTTCTGACGCATCTCTGAACGACTCCACCGCCATCCAGAAGTCCACCAAAGAACTGGATAGCTGGCTCACTAAGGTTGACAAGTTAGGCCTGCCAGTAGATTCAAGGCCTGGCTTTACCAGCACTCCATCCTACCGCGTGTCCTGTGGCCTCAGCTTGTTTACTCAGTACCAGTGTCAACTGTGGAGTCCCTCGGGAGGAAAATTACTAGCTTTCTGCGCAAATGGTTGGGCTTCCCCCACTGCCTCAGCAGTGCAGCGCTTTATGGAACCAGTAACACCTTGCAGCTACCATTTAGTAGCCTCACAGAAGAATTTAAGGTGGCATGCACTAGAGAAGTCCTTCAGTATAGGGACTCCAGGGACCAGAAACTGTCAGCAGCGGGTATTGAGGTGAGAACAGAGAGGAAGTGGAGAGCAGAGAGAGAAGTGGAGGTGGCAAAGTCACACCTCAGGCAGAAGGAGCTGGTGGGGACGTTGGCCACCGGGACAGCTGGCTTGGGTCTTTTCCCAAAGACCCAAGTGGGGAAGGCCCGAGGGAAGGAGAGACACCAGCTAATTCAGGAAGATGTCCGAGCAGGTGTGGAGGAAAAGCGAGTAAGTACGACAGTGGGGGCTCAGGCAAAGTGGAAGAACATCTTACAGCATAAAGTAACCTGGACAAACATCACTGAGGCCGACGTCCGTCCATTTCCTTGTTTAGGCTGCATATGATGCCTTACCAATCCCAGCCAACCTCCATGTGTGGGTCAGTAGTGAGACACCAGCATGTCAGCCATGCTCTGGAAGGGGATCCTTACAACACAAGTAGCTGAAAGTCCAAAGTCCCTGAAGAAAGTCGCTACCGCTGGCGCCATGACCAGGTGCTGAAGGCAGTTTCAGAAAGCATAAGCAACATCATCACTCCTGGCAAACACCATCTTGGCCAAAAGACAAGAATTGCCTTTGTTAAAGCTGGAGAGGAGCCCTGTCGGCAGCGAAGAATAAGGTCAGGTCTGCTCTATACAGCCTCAGACTGGCAGCTGCAAGCTGGCCTAAGGAAGCAGTTGAAGTTCCCTCAGCACATCGCTGAAACATCACTTTGGCCAGACATAATTATTGTCTCAGAGGCAACAAAACAGCTTATTGTCCTCAAACTCACCATGTCCTGGGAAGAGCATATAGAAGAGGCAAATGAAAGGAAATGCGCCAAGTACCAGGAGCTGGTAGAGAAGTGCTGGGAAGGGGCTGGAAGGCGTACTATGAGCCAGTACAGGTGGGCTGCAGGGCCTTTGCTTGATGCTCACTCTGCAAAGTCCTAAACCAACTGGACCTAACAGGAGTGGCTAGGAAGAGGGCCATCTGGTCTGTATGTGAAGCCACAGAGAAAGCCACAAGGTGATTGTGGATAAAGAGAGCTGATCCATGGGTGGCTGCTGCTGGGACACAGGCTGGGGTCTGATCAACCTTAGCTGGGTCGTCTGGGCAAGAGTGTCTGATGTTGAAAGACCTGACACACCCCATTGAGCCCAGGTTACGTCACTGATGATCAGAGATGGGCAGTAACGCGTTACTTGTAACGCGTTACTGTAATCTGATTACTTTTTTCAAGTAACGAGTAATGTAAGGGATTACTATTGCAAAAACGGTAATTAGATTACCGTTACTTTCACGTAGGAACGCTGCGTTACTGCGTTACTAAAACCGTGATTTTTTGCGAGAACGTCTCATGACAGTGACGTAAGCGAGTGCGACGTTCGTGACAACAGCTGTGTGCAGATCATAATATATCGAGTGCGGGACAGAGTGTAGCATGCAGCGTTTAAAGCGTGGAAGTACTGACCTTATTTTGAGTTTGATTCCATAAAAAGTGACAAAAACATTAGCGTCCGTTGTGCGTGGGAAGAAAACTTCTTTTTACAGCGGAAAAACCCCTAAACTTCCAAGCAAGCACCGAGTGTACTACAACGTAATGTGAAATTCACAGAGAAACTCGCGGATTCTTCCACTGACCGCTGCAGCACACCTGCACCAGGGTAAACCTCCGCCTGCCCCAGTCCTGCTTTACAGGTGAAAATAGAGCAACAGGACCGCTAGTCTTTGATTTTATTTATTTTCTGCTGTGTTTTACTTGCATCTATTTGAAAGAGTGAGTGTAAACACAAAAAAATATTTTATTTTATGTGCTGAAATGTGCAGAAAATAGGTTTAAATGTTAAACAAATTTCTTCCAGTCAGAGAATGTTGCATATAATTTAATTTTTGCTTGATGCATAAAGTTAAAAGATTAAAACTAATAAAACAAGTTTTAAAAAGAGACTTTTCCATTTGATTACATTTTGTATGATGAATTATGCAGCAAAAGTAGAATTGGGCTGAAAGATCTATCGCTTTATCACCTATTCAGGTTGTAAATCGTGTTTTTAAAAAGTAACTAAGTAACTAAGTAATTAATTACTTTTGAAAATAAGTAATCAGTAAAGTAACGGGATTACTTTTTGGGGGAAGTAATCAGTAATTAGTAACTGATTACTTTTTTCAAGTAACTTGACCAACACTGCTGATGATGCATCCCAGCGCATCCAAAAATGTATCTTGCACACACATATATGTAAACAAGCTCTTAATGTTTCCTCTCCTGTTGCACCTTTGCTGGTGAAAAATGTGATCATGTAGGTTTAGAGGTAGAGGAGAAGGGGGTGTAACAGGGAGGAGGGGATAAGGATGGAAGGCATAGCTGAGAATTTGACAAATTACTTTCAGGTCCTGCCACCTCTGAACAATAATACCAAAAAGGCATTTGAAAATATAAAGGGAGCTTTATCAACACACTGCAGATGCAGGCTGCAGGTTAACACGAGAATGAAGCATAAGCACACACTGATAGCAGACCGAGGAATACCTAATCATATCAGACATGTGATAAATACATAATACACACACAAGCATATATAAAAATGTTTCAGTATGTTTTAGTTTGACAGACAGAAAATAATGAAAAATGTTAGACAATGGTTAGATGAAAGGAAACCATCAATGCATTATCCCCTCCACCAGACTTCCACCACGCACATCATTACACGTGTATGCACACACACAGCATAACACAATATTTATTTTACCTTTTAATTTACCTTTTAGATTGCCCGCTAATATAGCTACCAGCATTTTCTGGTATCATTCACTAAGAAATACCACAAGACAGGAAGTAACAACATTTTCTCCAAGAAAAAAGAAAAGAAATCACAGTAAAACATTATGTATGCTTTCAGGAGCTTACAATAAAGCAGCAATGATGCAAAGATACACTGCAAAGGTTGGAAAGGCCCAGCTGCTTAAATCTTTTTGGTAGGAGCATATTGGAGCATAAGCTTAGGTTTGTGTTAACCCTTGGAAGTGACCGCTTCAATAATGACAGACTCACTGTAAAAAAACCTGTAATGTTACAGTATGTTTCCTATAAGTTTTAAACTATTTTTTAAAATACATGAAACTCCTGCCAAATAGACTGTAAGTACACCTTCAAACAAACTGTGTATCATCTAAACTTTTTCAAGGTTTACATCCAATAAATACACAATTTTATGTGACACGACATCTTAATTTGTACTTGATATAATCTGGTGAGGGTAACTGCTTCACTAGATTGGATCTAGGATAAAGCAGATGTTTGGCATTTCCACAAGGAGACTCTGTGGAATAGTGATGAAGTACAGGACAGTACTCAAAGAAAAAATGAAATAGTGGACAGGAGCGCTGAGGGACAAGGCTTACAGCAAGGAGAGAGGTGGGGAAGAAAAAGGCTTTTATGTGAGGTTGAGCAGTAAAGACAAAGGAAATGACTTGTATCAATCGGTTACACAGAGATATCGAGTTGGAAATGGTGTGCAAGGGGTCAAGGATCGAGATGGAGAGATGGAGCCTATCCTAGCTACCATAGGGCGAGGGGCAGGGCATACTTTGAATAGTTCACCAACTTGTCACAGGCACAGAGAGAGACAACCATTCACACTAACACTGACACCTGCAGGGAATTTGAAATTACCAGTTAATCTATCCCCACTAAGAGTGCATGTCTGACTGCCTGCAATGAAGGCTTCACCTTAGATGTTAGATCACCTGAGATCATTGAAAACACACTCTATGGGTGCTCTTCCAATAGTCCATTTTGCTCAGGAGGTTCCTAACTGAGAGACCTGACCCAGAGGTATCTGTGTGGCAGCCATAATAGGAGCTGTTCCAATTCTCCGAGTACTAAGGGAAGGACTGCCAATGATTCCTTTAGCATAGGTTACACTGGTTGATCCTTTATGAAAGGGGAGGAGAAAATGCTAACCCACAATTCAGTAGGATGGATCATCCGACCATGAAAATAATCGACATAGTAAAAAAAGTGGAATAGATCAACTCTGAAATCAAAGCTGAACTCTGAACATCACACTGCTGGGACAAAAAGTACTTTCTATTGAGTTGTTGCTGCATGAAGAACATAGATTTATATAAGCTCTCTAATGATTATGAGCTATATTAACTCATCAAAGTGTCCTTATGTAGCAGATATTAATTGGTAGACTGTAATGTGTTGACAAAAAGGGACGGGTGGAATCCATGCAACCCTCGTATGAAATATATAAGAACTAGTGCTGTCAAAATGAACACGTTAACGCAAATTAATCCACCATCACGGTCAACGCGAGTAACATTTTTAACGCATTTAACCTATCTGAAGTGCAGAATGACTCAAAATCCTTGACATGGTTCTGTCAGCGCATTTTGGGCAGTTTGTCCAAGTAGAGTTACCTTCACACATACACAAATGGGCAGTTGATCTGGTAGTGACGGGCAGCTGAACCAATCAACTCAATATGAAAGATGATAAAAGCACATCGGCCCTCTCGATGGGAAATTTGAGTATAAAAAATGTAACAAGACAGCACTAATAAAAACATAAAATTATCAAAACAGCCGTTTCCACGGCAGCCATTACTCAAAAATGAACTAAACTGATGATCACTTAAAACATTTCATTCCACACTAAGACAAATCATTTCAAAATATTGAAAATATTCATACATAAATTATTGGCATGACTATTTCTCTCATTCAAAGTAATGAAAAGCATTCAACACGGGAATACACTTACTTTTCTTCTGTCGACTACTTTCTCACCAGCAATTCTTTGATGACAGATATTTCCAACCTAACCATTTATCCAATCATCATGCCTGATCAGGTTTTTATTACACAACAAATAAAAACAAAAGTCAGCCAAAGATGGCAATTCAACATATCTCTACTCCAAGATAAAGAATTTGATTTATATTTTTGAAAACAATGGACATTACTCATGGAAACAAATTATATCATAAACACAACTCTCACCTGGGAAACAGCCAAAGCAGTGCTAAGAGGGAAAATAACTTCATATTCCTCATTCAAAAAGAAAAATGAACCAAATTTAGAAAATACCCTGAAAAAACAGCTACACAATGCAACAAAGAATCCCACAAAACAAACACTGAAAGAAATTAGAGAACATCAACTCGACAGCATCATTAATAAAAAAAAACCCACAATTTATCTTACAGAGACTACGATATAAACACAATGACAATTCTTAAACAGAACAAGGAAAAATTTCTCATTACAACAATTAAAGACTGGACAGGAAACATCACCAACGACTCTCACATCATAAATAACACCTTCAGACAGTTTTATTATGAAATATATAAAGATATGATGATATATATGATTTCAAAGAAACAGACAACTTTATCAATAACATCACACTACCATCATTATCAAAGGAAGAGGCAGACATCTGAGACACCCCACTGACATCCACAGAAGATGAAAGAGCACTACAAATAATGTCAAACAATAAAGCTCCTGATGGATATCCCCCTGAAATTTCTGTCTCCATTTTTTGTTAAAATGCCAGATGAAATTAAAAATAACCAGTTCATTCCATATCATGTGAATACAGCACTAATTTCAGACCCTATTCACTGCTCCACTTGCAGGCCCATTTCCTTAATTAACACGGATGTTATCTGATCTCTCATTCACCCAGACCAAACAGGACTCATTAAAGGCAGACATTCTTCAAATAATGCATGTAGACTTTTCAACCTCGTACATCTATCTCACCAAAGTAACCATAAAACAACGATCCTCCCCCAAATACAGAGCAAGCATTTGACAAAGTAAACTGCACATTTCTTATGGAAACACTCATTTATCCAATGGATCAAAACACTCTACAATTAAACATTGAACTATTAGCAGCAGCAATCCGACAGAACATTAACATCACAGGCATTCACACCAATAATGTAACACATAAACTCAGTTTATATGCAGACGATGCACTCTTGTTCCTACAATGTCCCAACAAATCAGTTAAAGAACTAATCCAAATCATTAATACACACTCCAAAATCTTATACCAGTGGTTCCCAAACTTTTTTTGCTAGGCCCCCCTTTGTTTTACAAGAAAATGCCCCCCACACACACACACACAAACACATCCTCCAACCACACACACCCATATTTTGTTTTCAAACCTACACCGGTATTTTGGAAAACGCAGCTGTTTCTATGCGTTTGGGCCTTTCGTCCAAACGTAAACTGAGATTTTTTATAAAACTCCTGTCAGGTTGGAGATTTTCAAAAACTCCTTTTTTGCGTTTACGTGTGGACGAGGATTACAGAGTTCGTCACGCAACGTCAAAGGTGTGTGCCTTTTTTCACGTCACGCTGTGCGCCACGTTATTGTTTACATGGGAAGAATTTCTACAATGGCAGATAGAGACAAAATACTGTTACTGTTAATCTGACTATCTGCAGTTTTTACACGCTTACATACACACGCAGTTACTGTCCCTGCATTTAGAAAGGCAGAGGCGTCACGGTGTCATTATTTTACTTGTAGTTGTTTTTTTCCTGTGTAATAATTTTCAACATTGCTATCAATACATTTTTCAAAAAATGCCTCTCTGTGCAAAATGGGTTCAAAAACATAAACAGCTGTGGGATCCTGTTTGTCCGTGATTTGGAGAGCCCAGCGCTGCTCCCAGCGCAGGGAAACTAATTCTGCCGGGGAGACCTACCTTGGCACTTGTGCAGGTGAATCCAAAGGAAAGATATGCTTCATCATATTTTTTAGTATTTGGCTTGGAAGGAAGTTGGTTTGGAAACATATTTGACGATGCTTTATATTCTGCTTTGCGTTTGTATGGGAGCACTGTCAAAAACCTGTCCATTATGCTGGCAGTGTCCAAGCGTTTTTTTTATTCATTTGGAGTGTGAGGTGCATTGTCATACACTTTGGGAACCTCTGTCTTATACAGTAAATTGGAATAAATCTACCACTTTAACAATAAATGGAGACACCCATTCTTATACATCACAGATCCCTCACCTACCACCGACTAGTGGCACGATCACATAGGCATACAGTTCTCCCCCAAACTGGTCTGTTCCACCTTAATTTCACTCCTCTGTTGAAAACAATAAACCATCAAAATCAAAAAATCAAATCAAAATTTATTTATATAGCACATTTAAAAACAACAGCTTTGATCAAAGTGCTTCACAAATTAAAAAAAATAAAATAAAATAAGACAAATACAACGCAAAAACATGACTTAAACCGATGGATGACAATACAACTTTCAATTGTAGGACATATTTACACCATAAAGATCAATTACCTGTTCACAATGATCCTTGTTCAACCCACAGCAGCTTTTTTTCACTACTGTGGACACAATAACAACATCATTCGACTGGAAAAACAAAAAACCCAGAATAAAACTAACAACATTACACCAGTCAAAACTCTAAGGAGGCCTAGATGCACCAAATCAACACCACTACTTCTTAGTCAACCAACTACAATACCTCATCAAATGGATGCATTGAACCCATCACCTTCATCCATGGCTGGACATCGAACAATCTGATTGTAAAGACATATTAATCAAAGATTTACCGTTCATCAGTAATACAATCAGACATCAACTGCTTTAAAAAGCCAGCAATAGCAACAACTCTCACAGCCTGGTGGAAGACGAGTAAAATCCAAAAGAATATATTCTCACCTACAACTCAAACACCCATATGCAACAACCCTGACTTCACTGCAAATAAATGACCCATGACAGGCATTAAATGGAAAGAAAAAGACATCACACACCTCTGCCACATTTTTGATTAGAATCATTTCTTAACACTTCAACAGCTCATTGACAGGAAACAATTTCTTCAATATAACCAACTAAAACACTCCATCAAAGCAAAAATGAGTATCATTGACACTCAGCTAAGACAACCACCACTACTGGACAGCATCAACAAAACTGCAAAGACACAAATACACTCTTAAAACTAAATAAACTAATATCCTCTAATGACAATGCACCTCACACTCCAATCAACAAATGGGAAAAAGACCTGATATACCCCTCTGTCTGTTTACCTCGCAATCTGGAAGAACTAAACATAACGCAGATCAAAACAGCCCTGCTTGTGTCCCTGACTATCACCAAGAAAACAATACTGCCCAACTGGAAAAACAGGACAAAGGTCACCACATCACGATAGCTAGACCTCCTCACACAACAGATATCAATGGAACAACAATCATCAATACATAAAAAACAATTTGAACATTTCATTCAAATATATTCTACAATTCTACATGGCATCTCAAAGCTGGTCAGCTGATGCCACAACATTAGGGAAACAGGGGGGACAAAAACAATAAGAATACAAACACGCTCTGAAGTTATTCTCATTTCTTATTTTTTATTTATATATTTAGTTTTCTATTCTTATTCTGTCTTACTCCACTTCTGCATAAAATATCTATGCATGACTCCAGATTAACTAAAACAAGGAATATTGGGACCCCCAACCCACCCAGGCCTAAAAAATCCCCACACAAACAAACAAACAGACAAACAAACAAACAAACAAACAAACAAACAAACAAACAAACAAACCAGGAAATAACTGGCAAGAGGGGAAAACAATGTAACCTAACATATAACCCACATATGTAACCCATACATTTTTTGCTTTTGCTTAATTTATTGGTTATTTAGTAAATCTACAGCTCTGCCTGTCTGTACTGTTTGTTTTGTATGCACTACTTGGTGAATTAATGAAAAAAATATAAAAAAGTTTTATTTCAGTCCAGTTCAGCTGGGATAATTTTTACTGCAGTCACAGAAATCCTAAACGGGAGGGAGAGAAGGAGTCCCACTGGATCACAGCACGTAAATATAAGAAAGTACGATGGATTTAAGTGAACTTGTTCTTGGTGTGTATAACTAACCTTGGTTCCACGCCAAGAACATCCCCCCATAGCAATGCCATTCCCTAAGAACTACAATGCAGATACAAAGGCCAGAGGAGCCGAGAAAAAATCACAAATAGTACAAATTACCCAGGACTCAATTTAATAGAGCATCAGTGGGGTACACTGGAACAATACCAGTGTATGGAGGCCCCGCTCTGCAACCCACATGACCCGAAATCCACTGCCAACAGATGGCGCACACCACAGGACATCCCTCATGGCATTCCAAGTGCTGCTAAAAAGTGCTTGATAGGCGATTGGGCTGCTTTTTGGGTATCGTCTCCAAAAGATTAGACTTTTTTTTCTGTAAGAATTCAGTGAGAGGTGAATTTAAACTTGCCTTGAAACTCAAAACCCTTGATATTCTAACATTTGTGAGGGGCAGTATATCAAAGTGGCTTCTTCCAGGCAGAGGATGAACTGAAGGGCTGCACGAAGAAGGTAAATAAGGGTGATTTGGATCCGTGAATCATGCACATCACCAACTGTAGTACATCCTGAAAAGTTTGTAATAACTTCCCTTTTATAAATTCTACCACTGCAATTCATATGATTAAGATATCCTTTTCCTTTGTTAGTGTGCATGCACCAACCAGCATGCTGCCTGCTGTAACCCATGATTTTCTTCGGGATTAATAAAGTATTTTTGATTCTGATATCCAACATTTCCTCCTGAAATAATCTGCAATGAATTCAAGGATTTCCAAAGACGACCCACGAATTGTTCAAAAAGTTGCAACCAGTGTTATCCACCTCTGGTTAGCGTCTGGCACATTGGTTAGCTTTTGAACACACACCAGATTAATTCACTGCATTATCTGGCTTGTCCTCACTCACAGTAGAATTGTCTACAATTATTAAAGACAAAATTATTATTTTAAACTACATAAAATTGGGGAAAAAAACTTAAGTTCAGAAATAATATAATAGCAATGTGTAACATAGCTGTTATAACATGCTTAATTAGAGTAACAAATACATATTTCCACTGGAAAACACTGTCACTGCTGATCACATTCAGTGTTCAGTCTGTGAGCTCATCCTTTGTGTTTCTTTCTTGGCTACAGGACACGGGAAAGCCAGAAGCCTCCGTGTGAGTGGTTGAGGAGGTGTAATGACAACGACAATTATAGCAATTATGTGTTATTGTAGGCCATTATGTATTTTGTAGGTTTTGAGATGTAGGCTTTCTTTGTAATTGCTGGCTTATAAAAGGCATAATAATAATAGTCCCGCCAGTTGCAGGAGCTACCACAGGCAACCAGTACCTGGTACCATGGTAACAAAGCATTTATCCATAATGCTGCTCAGTGGATGGCGAGGACAAGAGCATCGGGAACAGGCAAATTAGCATTAATGGCAAGGAGTGGAGGACAAGAAGGTGCTGGACAGCAGACAGAGGGAGAGCTGGTGGGTACTACAGATATGTGGGTGGGTCTGTGATTAAGAGGTGGGCAGAATACAGAATGCATGTGACTTTATGTCTTTCCTGTAGTGTGTTTGTGCCAGGCGTGCATCAGTGCTTGCTATGTAACACTCTCTGGAAAGAATGTTTTTACGTCAAGAATCTTCGATGCAGTTATTTTGTACTGTACACTGACTGACTGACACACTGCGCAATGCTTAGATCCAGATTTGTTATGTAAGTTATTGCTTATTACATATGTTGATGGCAAAAATTGGAAGAAGAAGCCGTAGTACAGAACTAAATAGTGGGATAAATGTGGTGTGGAATTAATAAAGTTTAATTATGTGTCATCTGTGGTGTTACTGCGATTAGGAATGTTATCACTGTAGTATAATAATTTGACAATGTTTTTCTGTTTTTACCTCGATGAATGTAACTGTTTTTGTGTTGGAGTCTGGCTGAAGCAGGTCTTGCTAGCACCTGCTATCTGATTTAGCAACTCGTAGCACGTAGCATAGTTTTGCCATAGTTAGTCACTGGTCATAAAATAAGCTTGGTTTTGCCACAATGTTACTTCAAAGACAGAGGCCTCATGGTGGAGAAAACTGCTTGTTGGACCATTTACGTTGCTTTTGCGCGACTTGCTGCCTGGCTTAATTCTAGCTAGCAACTCATTTTCTCTGGCACAGACTCCATGAATTGCTAACAGTGTTGGCTGTGTAGCATACTGTGAGTCTTGTTGCACTTCAGCATATTTTGGGGTTAAAGTCCTGTGAAAGTCCCCCTTCAGTTCGCTTACTAAACTGCCCCACAAGGTCAGTAAAATTGTGGGGATGGAGCTGGACTCTCTAAAGGTGGTGTTGCAGAGGCAGATGTTATCCAAGATAAGGACAATGCTGGATAATACCTCGCACCCACTCTGTGACGTGCTGGCCGGTCACAGGAGCACATTCAGTGAGAAATGTACCACTGAACGACACAGGAAATTATTCCTGCCTGTGACCATCTCTCTGTACAATTCATCCATTTAAAGTACAAGTACACGCTGCAATAGTTACACTGTTAATATCTGCACATCCTCTACAGAGAAAGTGACAGTTAATACGATAAAAAAAAGGACACCTCAGTGTCAATCTTATATATATTTAATTTTGTGTAATATACTGGGATATTTATAATTAGAGCCATTTGTATTTATTAGAGCTATTTTGTTATAATTTGTAACATTTTTATATATTGTAATATTTAATTTAGTTTAGGGTCTGTTGTTACTGTCTGGGAGCAACTGTGACCACATCACTTCCTCTGGGATTAACTAAGTATTCTGATTCTGATAAACTGTAGTCAACAGGATTTATGAAATGATTATATATATATAAAATAAAGAAATTACCTGTTTTGAAAGTGTTTTTGTTGTTTTACCTACATTACACTCAATGCAGTTCTTTTTGGCTACTTAAAGTATTTTTATAGAAATGTAAAGTGTTGTTTGTTGTAATTTCTGCTGCCCTCTTGGCCAGAACCTCTCTTGGAAAAGACATTTTTAATTACACTTTTTTACCCATATAAAGACAAGATATATAAAAGTCCCTTTGCCAACAAAGTGTTTACAGCTTCTGCATTATGGCAGGAATGATGTTACTGGCTTAAAATAACTTAAAATGCTACAGAGACTTTCATGAAAGATATGTTTGACAAGTGTTTCACTTGTTATAGGACAACAAGTCATTTAAATAAAATAAAGGCAAAAACTTTTTGGCAAAACCCAGAAATCATTTTTAGGCAGATGATCACTTTTTGGCACCATCAATTTAAACGGCTAGCACCGGCTCCTCAGGCTCCACTTCTAAGTTTTCTTGTTGGTTCTTCTTATAGTGGGAAAGCTGAACAATGTTCAGTGGTTGCTTTCACTTCTTATGTCAAGTCAAGTCAAGTCAAGTTGGCTTTATTGTCACTTCAACCATATACAGTTAAAACGAAACAACGTTCCTCCAGAACCAAGGTGCTACATGCAACATAAATTAACAGAAAACACTAAACTAGCTAACTAAGAGGCCTAGTTAGCTGGCTAGCAGAGACAAGACAGACTGACCTAACATAAATTACAACATAAATTAACAAAAACTAACTATCTAATTATCTAAGGAAAACTTGGTAGGTAGTAGCTAGGTAGTGAAGGAACAGTAAACATTCCTTAGTGTAGCAGCAAAAATTAGGAAGTAAAGAAGTTAGTGTAATAATATTGTGCAAAAGAGCATTTACAGGTTGGTGTGTGCAATAGTTTGGTGGTGTAGGTCAGTGTGTTTGCGCTTGTGTTGATTAGTCAGTCCAGTCTCAATGCTTTGAGGTAGTTGAGTTAAGCTGAGTGATAGTGTGTGTGTGTGTGTGTGTGTGTGTGTGTGTGTGTGTGTGTGTGTTCATCAGTCCAATCCCTTTCTGTTGAGGAGACGGATGGCTTGTGGAAAGAAGCTGTTGCACAGTCTGGATGTGTGTGCCCGAATGCTTTGGTACCTTTTTCCAGATGGCAGGAGTGTGAAGAGTGTGTGAGAGGGGTGTGTCCGGTGAGCCACAATGCTGGTGGCTTTGCGAATGCAGCGTGTGGTGTAGATGTGCTCAATAGAGGGGAGAGAGACCCCGATGATCTTCTCTGCTGTTCCCACTATCCGCTGTAGGGTCTTGCGGTCCGATATGGCACAGTTCCCAAACCAGACAGTGATGCAGCCGCTCAGGATGCTCTCGATAGTGCCTCTATAGAAGGTGGTCAGGATCGGTGGTGGAAGCTGGGCCTTTCTCAGTCTTCTCAGAAAGAAGAGACGCTGTTGGGCTTTCTTGTGCAGGAAGCTGGTGTTGAGGGACCAGCCGAGGTCCTTCTCCAGGTGGACGCCCAGGAATTTGGTGCTGTCAACGATCTCCACAGAGGAGCTGTTGATGCTCAGCAGTGAGTGGTCGCCTCGTGTCCTCCTAAAGTCAACAACCATCTCTTTTGTCTTGTCAACATTCAGAGACAGGTTGTTGTCTTTACACCAGATCGTTAGCCTCTGCACTTCCTCTCTGTACGCTGACTCGTCGTTCTTGCTAATGAGACCCACCACGGTCGTGTCATCAGCGAACTTAATGATGTGATTTGAACTGTGTGTTGCTACACAGTCATGAGTCAGCAGTGTGAACAGCAGAGGACTGAGCACACAGCCTTGTGGGGCCCCAGTGCTCAGTGTGGTGGTGCTGGAGGTGCAGTTCCCGATCCGTACTGTCTGAGGCCTTCCGGTCAGAAAGTCCAGGATCCAATTGCAGAGGGAGGTGTTCAGGCCCAACAGGCTCAGCTTTCCGATCAGTTGTTTGGGGATGATCGTGTTGAATGCTGAGCTGAAATCTATGTACAGCATTCGAACGTGTGTGTCCTTCTTGTCCAAGTGTGTGAGGGCAAGATGGAGTGCAGTGGAGATGGCGTTGTCCGTTGAGCGGTTATGGCGGTACACAAATTGCAGTGGGTCCAGTGAGGGGGGCAGCAGGGTCTTGATGTGTCTCATGACGAGCCGCTCGAAGCACTTCATGATGGTGGGTGTAAGTGCAACAGGACGGTAGTCATTGAGACAGGACACAGAAGACTTCTTGGGCACGGGGACGATGGTGGTGGCCTTGAAGCACGTGGGAACGACGGCACTGCTCAGAGAGATGTTGAAGATGTCGGTGAGAACATCTGCCAGCTGTTCAGCACATTCTCTGAGCACTCTGCCTGGGATGTTGTCTGGTCCAGCAGCTTTACGTGGGTTGACTCTGCGTAGAGTTTTCCTCACCTCAGCTGTAGTGAGACACAGCACCTGGTCGTTCGGAGGAGGGGTGGTCTTCCTCGCCGCCACGTCGTTCTGCCTGTTGAACCGAGCGTAGAAGTTGTTCAGCGCATCTGGGAGGGAGCCGTCACCATCACAGGCAGGTGATGTCGTCCTGTAGTTAGTGATGGGTTGTAAGCCCTGCCACATGCGCCGTGTGTCGCCGCTGTCCTTGAAGTGGTTGTGGATTCTCTGGGCGTGTGCGCGCTTCGCCTCTCTGATGGCCCGAGAAAGTTCGGCCCTAGCTCTACTAAGCGCCACCTTATCTCCCGCTTTGAAGGCAGAGTCTCGGGTCCTCAGAAGTGCACGCACTTCCGCAGTAATCCACGGTTTCTGGTTGGGTCGTGAAATGATGGTCTTGGAGACAGTGATGTCATCGGTGCACTTGTTGATGTAGCTGAACACTGATGACGTGTACTCCTCCAAGTCTTATTTTCTTGGAAACTAAGACTGTGATATTTTTCTGTTACTTTCATGTATAATATCACAGGAACAAAGTTTTCTTGTCTCTCTAGGTAGTGAATGGACCTATGGAAATGTAGGGTCTGTGAGACCTTACATTTCCGTGTGGGAGTACTAAGTATATATATATATGAAGAGACAATGTAAAATGACTCTACCAGCAAGAGTTATAGAGCAAAACATAGCTTCAGTTACATTAAAGTTGGAGTATATTTTATTTGTGCCAGTTACAGCTCTCGATCAGTTACAGCAGGAGTTACACTATTTGTTGACCATTCCATTTGTTCTGATCACCTATAACAGCTATTCTTACATTCTCAGAAGCCATAGTGTTCAAGTTTAGAGTCGGTTGTTGGAAAGCCTGCTCAAGATGTGTGCAAATCTGGTCCTTCAGCTAAAGCCTTTGCAAAACATGGCCCCTGACTACAGCTTACAAAACAAACTTGCTGTTGACCAATACACCGCTCACCAGCAAATGATTGTGTACCATATCAGTGTTTCCCACCCTAAAGCAAAACTGGAAGTAGTTAATGTTTCTACACTTCCTGTGGATGTACTGAAAAGGAAAGTAGCGGCAAACCTCAGGCAGAGATGCTCAGAGATAAATCAAGCACACAGTGCTAACAGCTTTTGGTTAAACTGCTGATCTGCCTGTTTCAAGAAATTCTTCAAATATTGTTAAAAACAGCTTCAGCTTTATGGTGAGAGCATTGTGTGCTTAGTATCATGAGCACTTTATGACTTAAGAGTCGACCATATATATCCTAATAAAGAGGTTGCCTTAGTTTACACTGAAGACATACCTGATGCTTATCCACTCCACTCTTATACACTGTGGTCGACATATGGTTACACTGAAAAGGCATATTATTGTCTAAGGTATGTAATGTCATTTTTCTTTCTGACTAATCTTATAAAATACACACACACACACACACACAGACTGCAACATATATACCTTATATTGTGTGGGCATCCAATTTCTGTTAACTTACAGTTAAGTGACTTAACAGAAATTGCCTACATCCCTAATACAGAAATGTACTGTAGTTAAAACTATTTGCTTCTTGTATATGCATCCCACATCGTTTACATGTAAAACTTGACTTATAAAGCTACAAGCAGCCACACTGAGTTAACAATCCAAGATGGCGACAGTGAACATAAAGAGTGGTTAAATGTTTAAGCTCTCCTGCCACTCAATAAAACAGCCACCCACAGAGCACTGACAGAGCTCTATCTGTGTACATGTCTCAGCACTGATTTTAAATACACACACAAAAGGCACTGATCTATATTGCTAGTAAAACCTGGTAAAGTTAGTAAGACCCTTGATCAATGGCCATGAGAACCATTCACAGAGAGTTGGGGAAGGGCTGCAATCACAGCAGACAAAATAAGGCTTCAAAATTATTTAAAAGAACTAGTATGTAAAACACAAGTAGACATATTAGCAGAAATTTACTGTAGTATTCATAATTATATTTCCATTCCTGTATAATCAGTTGCTATCACACCAACAGTCAGCACAGACAGACTACTCAAGGAGGTAGAGCTGAATTATGACTTTCCAAGGTATTTATTATTATTATTAGTGCAACATGAGGCTTCATATCTACATATAAGGTGCATCCTGTTCCATGTCTGTGGCCAGTGAGTCAAACCATTAGAGTGATGCCCACTCAAGCATCATGTTTCATTTTTGTGTCTATGATGTGATGTCTCAGGCTGTTTGATGTGACGACCTGAGGACGTCCTAACATTTACACTGTAATACTACAGGTTGTGTTCTGCTATGCCTTGATCCTGTGTCTTCTGATGGAGAAATAAAGGTTTTGACGATTTGGTTTATTTGTGAATATGTGTGTCTGTCCCTGTGTGTACTTGTCAAGAGTGGTTAGTACAGGGAATTGCAAACATGACCAGCGTGACACAGAGCAGGAAGTAGGCCAGAAGGGGATTAAATAACTACTGTGTGCCCCCCTTCTCCTTGCAGCCATATGTGTATTCTGTGTGTGTGTGTGTGTGTGTGTGTGTGTGTGTGTGTGTGTGTGTGTGTGTGTGTGTGTGGCAGAGAAAGCCAAGCCCCCACTGTCATATTACTCTTCCTCCAGTTAGTGCTGTGGTATGACATCACCTTAAGCAAACAGTATTTGCAAGTGTGACAAATACGTGTGTGTGTGTGTGTGTGTGTTTGTGTGTAGCACATGTCCACTGTATGTTTTTTCTGTATTGTTTAAATCAACGAATCAGCATTTACATCCTTAAAATTGGTTTAAAATCACTGAAACTGTTTCATCCATTCAAAGCTCTTGTGTCATTTCTTCTATCTATTCTGCAAAATTTGCCAGTAATATACAATTTAATTCATTTTTTATATAGTACCAAATCACAACAACGTTTGCCTCAAGAAACCTTGTTGTAAGGTGAAGACCCCACAGTAACACAGAGAACACGCCAACAATCAGGCAACTGCCTATGTGCAAGAATCTGGCAACAGTGGGAAGGAAAAACTCCATTTTACCACAGCCCAATAAGGCTCAGGCAGGGGCTGCAATTTGCGGCACCAGTTAGGGGTGAGGGGAGGGAGACAGTACAAAAGACATCCTTTGGAAGTGAGAGAATGTGAATTGAGATGACTGAAAAAAAAAACACTCAGTGCATCATGGGAACTCCAGGCAGCCCAGGCTTACCAGAACTAAGGGAGGATTCAGGGTCACCTGATCCAGCACTAACTATATGCTTTAGCAAAAAGGAAAGTTTCAAATTTAATCTTAAAGGTAGAGATAGAAGAAGGACTTAAACGCTGAAGGCTCTGCCTCCCATTCTACTTTTAAAAGCTGAGGAACCACAAGAAAACCAGCTGACGGTCTGCTAAACTAAGTGTTAAACTAAAAAGGGGTTGGGGGGGGAGTTTTTAGTTAACCTGATAATAATGAATAACAATACTCCAGCCAAGAAGTAATACATGCATGAAGTAGTTTTTCAGCATCACTCTGAGACAGGATTTTTCAAATTTAGAGATATTGCGCAAATGCAAGCAAAAACCTTCTAAAAGTAGCGGTGATGCGCTCTCTATCTTGAACTTTATATTTGAAATAAAAGCAATTCATTATCCTGTTTATAAACAAGATTTGTTGCTTACACAGAGAGAAATGGGAGTAGATGTAGATGTTAGTCCCCCTGGTGTAATGAAATCAACAAAACTGGAAGAAAGATTTTGATTTATTACAACCTTTAAAAAGCCTCTTAATACAAAAACTCCTAAATGTAAAAAAATTAAGAAGAAATAGGTGTTAAAGTGCATTTTGTACACACTGGTCCTTCAATGCAAACACATTTAAGAAGACTGGACTTAATTAAAAGCAGGAAATGATGTCATCAGAATTATGGCTAATATAGCAGTCAATTAAGTGTCCTGCTTAAAAGTGTTACTGCTATTTCATTTAGTGACAGAACATTAGTGCTCTGCTTTCTGTAGGTCAGATATATCCGATCTGTAACTAACTGATATTAACTAAATGTTAATAACATGAAAGTAAAGCTTCAAACCAACTTTTGCTGAATTCAACAGCATTCAGATTTAAGAATGCACCACGACTACATGTTGGTCTCTTTTGTCATGAAACTCAATGATCCCCGAAATCTAATCTTTAGTCTAACAAACAAAATGGAAATGAATTATTATGTGAACATGGAATCCAATAAACATTCCAAAAAGCCAAAACTGTTTAAGTTCTTAAAAAAATGTATTCTTCTGATGTCCAGCTTTAAATAATGTATTTGCATAGTAATCAAACTAAACTGTAAGTGAAGTATTTACCTCCTTGAGACAGCCCATGAAGTTGTTGCTAACTGGAGAACCAGGCAGGTCAGCTGTGCTGGGGCTCCCACCCACATAGAAGAAGTCATCAGAGCCCAGCATGGTGTAATCTTCCTGGGTGTAGCCTGTAGTGGTCAGAATCCCATCCACTGATATTGTCACCTGGCAAAAAGGAGTAAAAGGAAAGTGAGGCAGAATCTTTTTGTTTTGAGTTTAAGATAGAACAAATGCTGCTATTTAAGAGCACACTCAGGTGTTTAATTATAAATGCCAGACCTGGTTTACCTGTGTTACTGATGACAGATGATGAGGAAATTCTGCCAGACCATTTGATTTCCCTCTTTTTTTCAGTTAGTAAATTTCTGTTTGATTGAATATTTCTTTGTTGAAACAATGTTTCTTATATCACTGGAAGGCCTGTTTCTTTCCCCTAAATTGTGCCACATTTATAAGAAAAATTAATTTGTGGATTGAGCATCAGAGTTGAGAATGTGGTTTGAGCCCAAGAAAAACTTGCCAAATCTTCTCTGTCAAGGCCAAACAGCTTATTCTGTGACTGACTCTTGTGCTGAGCTTCTGTTACCCTGTTGCAGTGCTGACAATCCAATGCCTGATTGGCACTTGATTAGGAGCACCTATGAGCATGGGCCTAGTGATCAGTTGATATCTGCTCACATCTGACTGAGGGCCAGCGCCACAGGGCATCATCAAGCTGGTGTATTGAAAGCCAAGATCCATATAGCAGAGGATGCCAGAGGTGTCCCAAAATGAAAACACAGGAAGAAAGTGGTTGAACACAGTCAATCTCCAGACTCCTAGAGCGGCCATTACTGTCCTTTACTGTGTACTATGTACATATGGATGTACTATGGAACCTGAACATGTGGAGGAAAATTATGTGCAGCAATGAGTCCAGATTCTATCTACAGCCGTTGGATCATATGGTCAAAGTGTGGAGAAGATGCAGAGAACACTATGGGGATTGTTGCGCTGATAATAGATAACTGCTTTTTAGTGGAGGCAGTGTGATGGTGTCGGGCGTCACCTCCCTCACTGGTAAAAAAGGCTTGTCATCATTGGAGGAGAGGCAACTTCAATGCAGAGAGATAGCAATGTATGATTCTTCCACATGGTACTGAGGCCCTGTTTGTCAAATGGATCAATTGTTAAATTCCCAATATGTCTTGTTTCTTCAGACTTCAATCATCAATGACACCAACCAAGAGTCAATAGCACAAAGCTGTTTGACATTGGCAGAGAAGATTTTCTTGGGTGCAGCTCAGATATTCAACTCTGCTGCTCAACCCACAAATCCAATTTCACCACAAATGTGGCATCATTTACACAGGCTTATCAACAGTTTAAGGTTTATTGGTAAGAAGCACTGTTAAAACAAAGAAATAATTGATCAAACACCTTTTCTGCTAAGTTTAGATGCTTTCTGTGTAAAATAGTAAAATAGCAAAACAATAGGTGCAAAACTGAATGAATTTAGCTTCAAGCAACAAAAACATGCATTCATATCTCACTAGTAATCAAACAAGCAGATGCTTTGATTTTCTGTTGCATGTAAATGTATATAATAAATATAGAAAAGAAAATAATGAGGATATTGTGTCAACCAAGATCAGATGAAACCAACAACAGGAAAGAAATGCTGAGCACACAGAATAGCAGAGTGCAGACCACATTGCAGGACATGGGAAAATGTAGTAATATTGTAATAATAAGGAATAAAGTAATATTGCTGTGAGGACCTCTGGTTCTACTGGTAAAAGATGTTACCAGAGAACTCTAGACTTAAAATATCCAGCTGAATGTCTTGCATGCCAATAACTCAACTGCCAAAGCATGTAATATATGAAAGGAAAACCAATGAACTTTGACTTTGTAAATCCAAAATATCATCATCATCTGTAATCCTATTTGCATGAGCTTATTTCATAATTAGCAGAACAATTCTTAAGATATGATCAAAAACATGTTTTCAACGGTCACATTGATCTTCGGCCATCAAAAGAGAACATTTGTGCTGAATTTGAAGAAAATAGTATTAGATTAGGCAAGCCTACAGCTGCTTCATTAGCATGCTAAAGCTCACCTCCAGCTCAGGTACTGCTGTTTCCAGAGACATACAAGACTTCTTTTCTCGTATTTAAAAGTCTGTCCAATCAGTGTGTAATTACCTCAAAGGCAGTACTGTTACTGCAACGGGTACTTATCTATTATTCTCCTGCATCCTGCTCTATTTCATATTTTCCATATAATTTTACAGTATATAAACAGTATACAGTAAACTATTATCTGAGTTGTAATGGGAATTTGTCTCTCTTTGTTTCATGAAGCTTATATCTCATCGATGTCAACCTAATCTTAATCAGGTTGATGTTAAGAGGTTAACAAAAAATTCCAAAATTAAAAACATGAAATTAATTTAAAACAAAAGTAAGAAGAGACTAAAAGGAAAATGAAAAAGTGAAAATGTGAGCAAAGGAGCCAAAGAAGGCCTAGATCAGAAGAGCAAAAGAACCTGCTCTCTTGTTTTTAGAGGAGTGCTATCTAAGGGTACAAAAGACAGAAAGGAGGAAAGATCGAAGTACACAGCAAACCAAAAAGACAATAATAAGAATGATATCTACCATACAATGGAGTTTGTTTATCACACCATATCCAATGCCTGTTTGCTTTGCAGAAAGATGGGGTGGGTAAGACAAGTTTATATGACTGAACAGTGGCTTTGTTCATACAAAGTACATCAATTGATAAAAAGTGGCAAAGGAAGCACACATACAGCTTTAAAAAAAAAAGTCAAGAGACACTGAGAACTAAAATAACAGCTTGTAGGGGAATATGGAAGCTTCCAGCAGAAACCAAGACTGAATGGACTGCCCTATACGGAGTTAAATTACATGTGAAGTGATCCACAAACATAAGATAAGACTTTAAATTGTCTACAAAAATGTGTGTGTAGTTTTGGTTATTTATTCATTTAATCCATGCACAAATCAGTTTGAAAACATAAAAAATATTTTATGAAAGCACATCTCAAATAGAAAAAATAGAAAAAAAGTGAAGTGAAGTGCCAAAAGAAGTTCCTTTAAGAGCCGCTTGTGGCTTTTCATTTAGTGACTTTTCTTAAAATGCTTAACTTTAGCCATGAAAAATTGATTTTGACAGGCACTGATTGACAGGCAAGCCTATAGAAGGAGCATTAATCGATAGCTGTTTGCGAAACTTCCCCTCGGCCCAGTGAAATGGACCCCTTGATCAGGTTTACAGTGATGGTGCATTTAGGAGAAAACATTCCCTTGAAACATTAAACTGCAGTTTAGTGGTGTGTGAATCGATCTTTTTTTTTGGGGGGGGGGGTTCAGAATCAGGGATGAGTGTGTAAAAACTACCCACAGATGCATTCATGAGTCAAATTAACACCATAAGTAGCTTTGTTGCTTTCTAGTGGCAGTCAGCAGGATGACTGACAGCCTGTTTGTAGCTGTCGGTGTGCTATCGTCCTCATATTCTAGAATTCAGCTGCTGTTGAATAATCCATACAATTTAGTAAAATAAGTCTAACCCCTGCTGCTGACCAAAACACTGACATGTTCACATCATAAAGTACACCTGTGTGCCTTACCTGCCGGAGGTTGCGGGTCACTTTGACATCGTGCCATGAGTTGTCGTTGAACTTCCCCTTGACCGGCTCCACAATGGCTTCAAAGGCTCCAGACCCCAAGTTGATAACGAGGGAGACAGCTCCGTCCTTTAGTGCTAGATTAACATAGTCAGCTGACTTGCCAGTGTGAAGAATAAGGCCGTTCCGCTGCCACGTCTTAAAGGACAGTGTAATTTCATCGCTGCTGCTCTGGATTGGGTTCTGGGAGAGATCGTAGCAGAAGTACTCTGAGCCACGGAAAGTCGCCACATTCTCTTCTCTTGCTATAGTAAGAAAAAAAGATTGTAGGGAAAAATATGTTTCAATGATGGTTAACATTTTAATCTTTTTTACATTCAACATTTTTAGTTTTCAGCTGCCACTCCACTGCAAATAATGTTTCATGAATAATCTGACATGGACAATAAACATTCTTTTAATCAGAACAAAAGTGTTTTAATTTTGCGTTCTTGAGACAATAGTATGCCTCGAGAATAATATCTTTGCACTTTATCATATCATATTTGTATTTACAGGGTTTCTTCTTTCTTTCTTTCTTTTTTGCTTACTAAGCAATTGGGTGAATATAAAAGAAAAGAAAGAAAAAAACAGGTTGAATAAATTAGGATAGGTCAGTTAAACAAAGACATACTCTTAGGTGAATACAAGGAATATTCATGTGATAACTGTATAAATATGACCCTTCAAAAATATCGGACATGACAGAGCAAAAAGCAAAACTTGCAAAACCAGATGCTGAGAGGAACAGAAAAAAAGGAACTGGACTGCTGATGGATAACACATGTAAGGTGTTAACTTACTGTCTCTAAAGCAAGAATGCTGGACACTCTGATCAAACAATATTACCAGAGGACTCCAATACAAGGAGCTGCATGAGTACAGATTTTATCTATTTCATTGGGGGTGTTGTTTAGAAACAGTATGCACACTGATTTCATCATCATCATCATCAAAATAACAACAACAACAACAATACTACTACTACTACTACTACTAATAATAATAATAATAATAACAATAAGAAGAAGAAGAATAGGTTAGACAATGAAACAGGATACAGTTAGAACATGACAAAGGAAGTATGAGCCTGCTGAACACCTGAAATCTGTTAATAAGGAATTTTTTAAAAAGAATTTGGGATAGATTACTAATGTGTTGTGACACCACAAACTGCGTTTGGTGTAAAAAAAATAAAATTAAAAAAAAAGTACTGGTGATACAGTCCCAATCAAAGGTTTAAGACCACTTGAAAAAATGACAAAAATCATATTTTGCATGGTTGGACCTTAATGCTGGACCTTAATGTTGGACCTTAAGGTTCCAAGTCGAGCTTCAACATGCAACAAGAAGAAATGGGAGTGAGACAAAACATTTTTCTGAGCATGCAGTTTATTGAAAACAATGCTTAAACACAGAGGAGAGGAGAACGTGCACAGTGCTGAGGGGCTTTGGTGCTGATGCACTGAATGTCCAGGATGTGCTCGCATTTGTCTCTGGAAGCAGGCTTGACTGTTTGACTAAGAGTAATGGATTGCATTTATATAGCGCTTTTCGAGACACCCAAAGTGCTTTACAATTCCACTATTCATTCACTTCTCACACTGGTGGAGGCAGCTACGGTTGTAGCCACAGCTGCCCTGGGGCAGGCTGACAGAAGCGAGGCTGCCATATCGCACCATCGGCCCCTCTGGCCATCACCAGTAGGCGGTAGGTGAAGTGTCTTGCCCAAGGACACAACGATCAAGACAGACAGAGCTGGGGATCGAACTGGCAACCTTCCGGTTAAAAAGTTGAGCTTCCCAACCCCCGTGAACCACAGTCGCCCCCCTAAGAATAATTGGAATCTTAAGTCAGTTTCATGAGCGTGTCCATGAACCATTAACAAAGTTTGGAGCGGAGGAGAGCAGCTTTTTCAGAATGCATTGTGGACAGTCTTCTAGTTTTCAGTGGGAGACTGACAGGAGACTGGTGTGCTAGAAACGTTGCTAATAGCTCTTCCTTCACTGCTTTGATATCACTTACATTTATTGTAAACATGCAGTACACAGTACAAGCAATTTACTCTGTGATTTATCATCTTAACCGTTTTTTAACGTTTTTTCTTTTAATAACTCCTTTAGCACAAGGGAAGTATTGATGATACTGTCGTGGTATTGAGTATGACCCAGTGTTTCTGTTTCTTGAATTTTTGAGTTTAGTTTCTAGTTCTTAGGTTCATTTTAGTCATTTGTGCCTCCCTGTGTAGTTTGTCATGTCTACCATGTATGCTAGGTTCTGTCTCTATGTTTATTCATCTGTTTCCCATGCGTATCTCTCGTTCTGTCTGCTCCCTGCATTCATTTAGTCCATGTCTTAGTATGTGTCTGTTTGTTTCCTGTTTCATTTTGATAGTCTCCTGTTCTGTGTGCATTATGTTCAGTTATTTTCCTGTCCCGTTAGTCTGATTAGTTCCAGCTGTGATTCCCCCGTTTCCCATTCCCTGGTTATCCTTTGTGTGTTTAGTCCTCTGTCTTCCTCTGCTTGTTGTCACGTTGTCCCTCGTTGCTGTGTAGTTTCACTGTGCTCCTCAGTTTCCTCGCCACTCCCTGCTTCTAGCGTGTAGTTCCTAGTTTCCTGTTTTAAGTTATGTTTTCTTGTATCTAGTGTTTGAGTTTTGAACGGCCAATAAAGCTGCCTCTTTCAGTTTACTCCCCTTGTGTGTGAGTCCTCCATTTGAGTCCAACTCCTGCCTCTGCCTGTCACACAGCGATCTGTGACAGTATCTCCAGTTTCATAAGAGGTATAAGCTCAACCAACATTTTCAGATTAACATCAACAGAACCAAAGAAACAGAGTCCAAATAGAATAGAAAACCAGTCCAGAGGGTTGGCCTGGCCAAGGGGCAAAATGGAGGACATGTAGCAATTAAGGGGACTGACAGGGAAAAACAGTTCTGGGGATCAACCATGGAACAACCAGTGGCTTTGCAGGAGGCTGTCAGGGGATGTGGAGATGATTCACTCAAGGCAAATGTTGACAGAGACAATGGTGCAACTCAGGTGGCAACTGCGGGGGTCAACATTGATAGAGAGGAAGACACCTTTGACAGGAGGTCAAAGATGGCAATGAAGACTCTCCGGCATGGCTGGAGGTGGAGCAGTGGAGTCCCTAAGGTGGCTTGGACAGAGGAATAGAGGTTCAAGGTTCAAGGTTCAAGGTTCTTTATTAGTCACATGCATAGTTATACAAGTATAACACACAGTGAAATGTATCCTGACACGATCCTCGACATGTGCAAAAAAATAAGGGGGGGTAGAGGAATAACATTATAAATATATGTATATATATATATATATATATATATATATATATATATATATATAGTATATACACTGGGTGAATGTGCAGTAGAAGCAGCAAGCAGGTGAATTCTGTACATTAATATGAATAGACATCTGACTATTTTACAGAATGGACAATATAAACATATTTAAAGTTAAAGGAATTGAGTGTCTGGAGGAGAGTCTCAGTCAATTATAGATGATGTGAGAGGAAGGTACCCCTTAGGTGGTGAGGGCGAGGGCAATGAGACACTCCTGATGACCACCTCCAATGAGCCCTTCAACTCTTACAAGACTTTGATTAGATCCCCCTATGGTATTAATTTCAAAATCCTACATTGCCTCATTCTCAAGAGTTTGGGTGTAAATGCTGCCCACCTGCCACCAGTGTGGATGCTGTGATGTCAACTCTGAATGGGTAAGTCTTAAGTTAAGTTAGTGTGTCACGTTGATACCTCGTTTAAGTCAATGTTTGTACAGTAATGTTTATGTTAGCTTACCTGTCAGAAACTTCTCATGGATGATGCTTGCTCAGCTAACACTATTTCATCTTTGTTAGCTAGTGAGTGAAATACAATAGTAAACCAGTAAACAGGAGGAGCTACACTGTCTCCTAGTTTTTTTTCTCACTGTTTATTCTGAATAGTAAACCTCTCACCGGAGCATGTCCAATGCAATCATAAATTCATGAACTAAATCATCTGTAAACTGACTGGAAATATAAACCTTTTTATTTTAGTTTGAAGCTTTATTTAAACATCTGGACAGAAGGCATTTTTAGTTTAGTTAGGTTTTTTGTTTAAATACTATTAGAACTTTGTATTTATTTCATTTTTAATCTGACAGTCCTATTGAGTAATGTTAAAACACATTTGATTATTTTCAAGTTCATATGTTTCCTGGGCCATTATTTTAATTTGCTCTGGGAAGAGACAACAGGGTGATATTCACAGGTGGGCAGACTTGAGCCGGTTGGGTACTGGACCATAGAACAGCAGGTTTGCCCACAGAAGGTGGAGATAAGGGTTATTAAAAATAATTGTTGACTAATCGAGTAATTAAAAAAAAAAAAAAAGATTAGTCAACTACCAAAATAGTCTTTAGTTGCAGCTGAACATGGTCCATTCAGACTCAGTGTCCCCAGTCTTCCTGCTGTTGAAGCTCTGTCAGAGGTGAGAGATGGAGATCTCATAGTGGTGACTTTCACTAACATTTACATTTAGAAGATAGAACTCATCATTAAGATTTTTTTTTGGTTTTTTAATCAAAAACAATTCACCAAAAACAGGATTCTAACTGTTAGCCAAAATGGCCACCAGCTTAGCCTGCAAACTGCCTCACATGGTGAGCCAAAGGCACAATCTCACAACAATAACTAAAAAGGCATTCAGACTGTTCATGGACTCTTCCTTCAAACACTGAGCACATACATGACAATAAAGGTCTCCATTAAGATCAGTAAAAGAAGTCAGTTCCCACAAAGCTGTAAATTAACAGTAAAGGAAAAGGCTGAGAAAACTGCCTGTGTTTGTTTGTGAAGGCACAAACTGAGACAGACTTAAGGAGTAAATGATACAGACAAAACCACAGCCAAAGGCAGGGCTGATGGTACTCTGGGAACACGAGTTCAAGTCTAAAATGTATAGGTCAGTATGAACCAGTATGAAAAAATATTTTCATATGAGAGAGTGAGTGTCAGAATGCCTGCGTCTTTGTCACCAATGTACGTGATAACCAGGGTGGGAAGCCACATCTGGCCAACAACCACACGCCCATCCCAGCAGGAGAAGGAGGGAGGCCCTAGGTGGGGTGTCAATGGCAAAAGAGTGAGGCTCCCAGAGGACCAGAGGCAATAGGGAGTCAACCCTGCTAGAGGCTGGCCCCCCTGGTATGAGTCAAGAACAGGGTCCTGAGGCCCAAGAACCACCCGGCACATAAATGGCCTTACACACAATAACATGTAAGACCGGGAGGTACAGGTCTACTCCCGGAAGGAGCAAGCAAGCAAACAACTGGCTCAGTAGGCACCCCTATTCCCTGCACCCCCCCCCTGCAAATGAGTCCAAAGACTCACCTGCACACTGCGTCACAACACCACTCAGCTATAACAGACATATAAAGGGATGATATAAACTGATTTGGGTGTCAGACAAGCTGCACCCAGCCACGGCTGCTATCTCACCTGAATGCCCCACCCAACATGCCAAGGTGGCCAGGGGGGTCCAGACCACCCTCACACAAGGAGGGACTCAGTCAGAGACCAGGCCCAGCACCTGCCTCCACCCAGATGAGGCCACCCGCCACCACAATAAAACCCCAGACCCCACATCCTCCATGGCCACCAACCAAGGCAGACACACAGACACTCCAAAACAGCAACTGCAGCTCTCCAGCCCCCAGTAGGCCACCATATACCAGAGACCATCCCCATCCACCTGTAAGGCAAATAGGGAAACAAGACTACAGCTGACTCCTCTCACTAAGCAATGGAATTGATCAATGGGGACCAGAGAGAGACAAATTTATCCAGTTGGTTTTTTAAAGAGGCAGACATGCTCTCCAGACTAATGTGATCAAAACTAGCAGCATGGCTCTTCACCTGTCCTTTCCTGCTCTTTGTGTCAGGTGTTTAGTTATTCCTCTGCCTCCTTTAGCAGTAATGATACTTGACAGTGAGGAGTAAGTGTAGTGCTAAAAAGATGCCTCCAGTTCACCGCCAACCCATTCAAGTGCCTAACTGTTTCTCCCCACTCGGTGACACACCCACTGAGGATCAAACTCTGGTAACTGGCGATTCTGTTCTGAGACATGTGAAGCTAGAGACACCAGCAACCATAGTCAATTGTCTTCTAATCGCAAGAGCAGGTAACACTGAGGAAAATTTAAAACTACTGGCTAAGGATAAATATCCCCAGAGGAATGGCTTATTTGAAGAGTTTCAGTCAGGTTTCAGAGCTCATCACAGCACAGAAACAGCTTTAGTGAAGGTTACAAATGATCTTCTTATGGCCTCTGACAGTGGACTCATCTCTGTGCTTGTCCTGCTAGACCTCAGTTTTTGAAAGTGTTTGCTTTTTTTTTTTGAATAACTATTTTGATTCTTAGGTTCATAGTGATCTTGGTTCTCCCTCCCTCAGTGTTTATCTCCTATATTTAGTCAGTCTTTTTCTCCTTGTTTGCTCCTGTCTCCCCAGTCACTGTGTCAGGTTTACGTGTCTTGAATCTGAGTTCTATGTGTTTTCTGCTTTATTTTGATAGTCCATTCTCCCATGTTTATAGTGTATTTAGTTTTGCTCCCTGTCTCATTGTCTCTGATTACACTGTAAAATCTAATTAGTTCCCAGAACTCACAAAATTGAGGAAACTCGTTGCCTCAAAAAAATTGAGTAAAGCTTAGCTAAAAATGACTAAATTAGGACAACTTATTTATTTTGAGTACTCTGTACAAGCTAGTTTGTTCCCAGAACTCAAAAAAATTGGATCAAGTTTACGTAAGATGACCAAGTTAGGGCAACTTACTCATTTTGAGTACACTGTACAGCCTTGTTAGTTCCCAGAACTCAAAAAAAATTATGGAAACTCGTTGCCTCAAAAAAACTAAGTAAAGCTTACTTAAGATGACTGTTAGGACAACTTATACATTGCAAGTCTGCAGTATTAACAATAACTTGATATTTCTGACTGTACAATACTAATTGTTTACCTACTGACAAACATTTCAAGTTCAACTAAATGAAAAAACAATTTGTGGTAACCTGAATATGATTAAAAATAATTAACAACACTTTTTGTAATGATGTTAAAATGAGCCCAACTTTTATTTTCAAACACAAAGTATAACAGCCAACATACTGGACACTGTTCTGCTGAACAACAAACAATTATATTGCCATCACTGTTTTAATCTTACAATGAAACAAAGTCTCAGATGTAATTATTCTGAAAATAAGTTTAGGCCTACCACAGTTTGTTTTGTACTTACATTACTTATATAATCAAAATAAAATATTTGTTGTTCTGTCACAAGTGCAGTCTCTAATTTAAACAACACATTTGTTTTCCATTCCAACACATGATAATAATAATAATAATAATGGATTGGATTTCATATAGCGCTTTTCCAGGCACCCAAAGCGCTTTACAATGCCACTATTCATTCACTCTCACATTCACACACTGGTGGAGGCAAGCTACTGTTGTAGCCACAGCTGCCCTGGGGCAGACTGGAATGTTGTAATATTTTAAGGATGCTTGTTTCCAGTCCAGGCATCACTGCGTGAATGACTGTCATGGATCGAGGTGATCCAAATGTAGGTGCAGAAGAAAGTCTTTAACTTCCCTTAAGTACAGTGGCAGTGGATGTGGGTTGGAGATGCAATGAGCTTGAACCTGCAGGCGACCATCTTCACTGACCACACCATCTGTGATGGAGGACTCATCTCTCCTGTTGTCCTGCAAGCAAACAATCATATTTTTTGGAACATGAACTTAATTTCTTTCTTAAAACATTTTTTTCTGCATTTGGTATAGAACAGACTCCAATTTAGACGATCTCAGGCCCCCTCCCCACCGGAGAGGTGACATTCAATGTCCCAATTGTCAGTCTGGATAGTCCTGACCACCACCCAACATACAATAATGTCATGAAAGCATCATTTTAAAAAAGGGCTATGCAAACATGGCCAATAAGTCTAATAACAGAAGACAGGAAAAGATCAGTAAAGAAACAACTTCCCCAAACCAAAGCACAAATAAAACAATAAGTAAAACAGGCGGATCTAAAGTATGATTAAAGTTCAGCCTGATTAATATAAATGTCACTGACAGTTGCTATTGGAAAACCAAAACACTTACTGATGTCTTTCTGTCCAACAACAGGAGTGCTGGTCCCGAACCTCAAAGACAGTAAGAAGCAAGCAGAGGGAGAAAAAACATTTTTCAGGAGCTGATTTGATCCTTAATGGCTGTGCAATCATTGTAACATAGAGTTTGCTTATGTTGTTAAATAAAGGCTAGATTTGACATTAATAGATGCCACAGATGTTCAAAAGCTGCCACAAAGCATGAAAAAAAAAAAAAAATAGAGGTCTCCGAAAATGTTGGAGCATTTTTGCAAATATGTGATGTCTTGATAAATCGAGCAGATGCTTGAACTTTACACAGCTACATTCTCGCCTGAAAATATCTTAAAAGTTTATTTTGTGACCCAGAAAAAGTAATAAGTTTTTCAGCGGTGCTCCTCCACCATTGCCGCGCTTACAAGTACGCACAGGCTCCGACAACCGCGGCCAACAAATGCGATCCTCCTTTTCCCCAGACTACCCTTTCTGGGTCACAAAATAACCTTTTAAGATATTTTCAGGCGAGAATGTAGCTATGTAATGCTCAAATATCTACTTAATTTATCAAAATATCACATATTTGCAAAAGTGCTTCCACGTTTTCGGAGAGCTCTGTTATCCACCAGCGTGATAGCTGACCGGGAGGTCAAGGCTTGATAGAGTCTGCGAGCACAGCCAACTCCTGGTGTATTGTTTTCAACCCCCCTGCGGTCTTTTGCTACTCAGGTTAAACATGATATATATAGTTAGTTAGTTATGGCTATGGATTGAAAATACCCCCCACACCCCATCCTACCCCTAACGGCTGCACCTCCCGAAGAATTTTGTCTGGGCTCTTATCTCACTTTTTTATTTCAAACAATCAACAGAAAATTTCACAGACAGTTTTATATAAAGGTTTTAAGGCTGTGGTGTTAATTTTTAAGTAACATGAGCCCAGCGGCAGCAGCAACACTAGGCTAACACTAACTAGCTAGCAAGATTATAAATCTGGTGCTAAACTAAGAGAAGCCACAAAATCAGTTTGAATAAGAGTAAACATTTACTCACCAAGTCAGTGTATCAGGTAAAGATCCACAGCAATGACAACAATAATATCTTGAGCTGACGCTTCTCCAGGTTTGCTCAACATATTCCATAAAAAATGCGCCATGAACATGCGGACTGATCCGAGAGGGAGGAGGACGGTAGTCACGTGGCATTTTCAAAACACATCTTTCATCCTTCCGCACTGAGAAGCAAAACTTCCAGCTTACTTAGTTTTTCTAAGTCAAGACAACTCAAATAAATTGAGTTTATCAGCGTTTTTGCATAAAAAGTACTGGTAACTTATTTAAATCGAGTTCTAATAACAAATTGATAAAAATTGAGTTCAGCCTATTTAATATTTTTAATTAAACACAATATTACATTTTACAGTGTAGTCCCAGCTGTGTTTCCCTCTGTCTGTTGTTGTGTTGTCCCATTTGCTGTTTGTTTTTTCCCTGTACCTCATGTCCATCACAACTCCTAGCTTCTAGTTTTTTAGTTTATTAGTTCATAGTTTCTTGGTTTCTAGTTTTTAGGTTTTGTGTTCTTATATCCTGTATTTGAGTTTGGCTATAGCACATTAAGGCTGCGTCCTTTTGTTACTCTATTGTTTATGAGTCCTGCATTTGGGTCCTCATCCTGCCTGCCACACAGCGCCATACATGACAGTTTAGAGATTTGCCAATCATTGCATTCTGTTTTTATTTACTTTTTACCCAGTGTTGCAGCTTTTTTTGCAATTGGAGTTATGTTTAAAGCATAGTTTAAAAAAAGTTTTTGGATTGTATGGATAGTATTGCATTTCACAGCAAATGTATTGTGGGTGATTTTTTTTTCCAAACTCCAAAGGGTCGCCTACTAATTGGAAAAGTCAGCGCTGTGATCTCTGACTTGTGCTGACCCAAATGTTGAGACTTTATAATGCAGTCTAACATGGAGTCCAAAGCCAGTAGGTGGCTAAATCCTTTCTATGTGTTCTATGTTGTGTGTATCTGTGCTGTCAACTTTCACACAAAGACATTTTCACATATTTGGTACACCCAAGTGGAATGGCTGAATAACAGCAAGGCCAAAGAGCATAGACGACACTTGATTAGACATATAACAGGGCTCGCAAAATCGCTAGCCCGACGTCCCGGGGCTAGCGATTTTTCCAGTCGGGCTACCAAAATCTATCTCAGCCCTGCCCGTCGGGCTATCATAGGAAGGAAAAATATATGTCAATGCTTTTGCATTCTTTCGAAAATGTAGCTGAGTAATTATGTCATTGGCATCGATGAGCCACTGTCAATCTGTGACATATTGAAATCGCGTTTGAATTTGTGCTTGTTTTTTGCTTTCACTTTCACTTTGCGATCGCGCGAACGGTGTATAGAGAGCGGCAGCACTGATTGGTGAGTGACGATTAATTGCGCACCAATTCCTCTGACATCGTCTTATCACTCATTAGCTTACTATTCAAACGTGACAAGTGAAATCTCCCACAGCAAGCTTAAACATGTGAGAGGTTGATTGCGCAGAGAATCGCTGACTGTTATGTGAGTACGTGTGTAAAAGCAGCAGGATTTACGCCGGTATTTTAGTTCTGCTGAGCCAAATAAGACAGGTCAGGGTGAAGAAGGGACAGCCAAAGAAAAGCCGACCACAAAACGGAAAAGTTATGACAAATCAGACTACGAGACAAAAAGAAAGCTCAGCTTTTTTGGTTTCATGGACAAAAGAATTTATGTGGCTGGAATATGACGAGCTAAATAACATCATGTTCTGCCGGGTGTGTCGTGAGTTTCCCTCGATATCTGAGTCAACAAGCACCTTTGTTACTGGGACCAGTAATTTTAAGAAAGACCCCATCAGAACCCATGAGAAATGCAAGAAATGCATTATTGCTCAGTCTGCAGTATCTTTCCCAGAACAAACAGCAATTGCAAAAAAACATACTAAAAATAAACCAAGCACAAGCAGAAGTCCTGAAAAATCTTTCAAAAGCGTACTATGTTGCAAAGAGTGAACTACCATTGTCAAAATTTAGCAGTCTTTGCAAACTTCAAAAAGCAAATGGCCTCGATCTTGGTTCCACTTACCTCTTACCCGTGACTTCAGTGGAAATTTCAGATTCAGGATCTGACACAGACTGATTCATGTTCTACACAGTTCTTACAAGTTCATAGAAATTTCTGTTCAGTTAGAACCAAGTATTTGAGTTGATGATTGTAATTTTTATACAGTTGTTGTGATTTGTATTTTAACAATTTTCTGATTAATTTTTGTTTCCGTTACAATGTTATACTTTAATGTATAATATTGTAAAGGAAACAGAACATTAAAAAATTGCTCTCTTTTTTATTCGGGCTACTTAAAATTATTTTGGGCTGCCAAAAACTGAAGAGTGCCTGCCCGAAGGGCTACCAGAGATTTTGAAATTTTGCGAGCCTTGTATAACACTTCTTTTCTGTAGGTTAAGCCTATTTTTAGATTTTTAATTGTTCTATCTGTGCATTTTCTTTGACAAACAAGCAAACAGACACACCACATAAGCTGCTCGAGCTGACCTGAAAAGAGGAATTAAAAAAGCCAAGTCAGACCACAAAAGAAGCATCGAGTCCCACCTGTCCAGCAACAACACACGGGAGGTGTGGCAGGGAATAATAGACATCATCAACCACAGAGGCAGAACTGTGAAAACAGAAAACCTGAGTGTGCAGCTGGCAGAGGAAATAAACAGCTTCTTCGCCCCCTTTGAAACACCACAACAGCAGCACTCCTCTGCCTCAGCCCTGCTCCCATCCTCATCCTCACCCTCACCTGGTTCCTGCACCGCTCCACTCACTGTAACGGAGCACAATGTCAGACGTGTGCTCCTAGCAGTGAACCCCAGGAAGGCGGCCGGTCCAGACGGAGTACCTGGCAAGGTGCTAAGAGCATGTGCACACCAGCTCACCCTCATCTTCACCAGACTCTTCAGCCTCTCACTGGATCAGGCAGCCATCCCATCCTGTCTAAAATCAGCCACAATCATCCCAGTGCCGAAGAAGTCTCCCATCTCCAGCCTGAATGATTATCGCCCTGTGGCCCTCACGCCGGTAATCATGAAATGCTTTGAGAGACTAGTCCTTCAGCACATCAAGGATTACCTCCCCCCAGAATTCAACCCCCACCAGTTTGCATACCGCGCAAACAGATCCACAGAAGACGCCATCGCCACAGCCCTCCACGCTGTGCTGAGTCACCTAGAGCAGCGGCAGAGCTACGTCCAAATGCTCTTCGTGGACTACAGCTCAGCCTTTAATACTATCATCCCAGACATCCTCATCACCAAACTGGTCACTCTTGGCCTCCCTCCTCTCACATGTGCCTGGATAAAGGACTTTCTCACAAACCGGCCCCAGACTGTGAGGCTCCGCCCTCATCTCTCCTCCACTCGCACACTGAGCACCGGCTCCCCACAGGGCTGTGTGCTGAGCCCCCTCCTGTATTCTCTCTACACCCACGACTGCAGTTCGACCCACAACAACACTCTCATCATCAAGTTTGCTGATGACACCACGGTAGTCGGACTCATCTCAAAGGGAGACGAGGCAGACTACAGAGAGGAAGTCCTGAAGCTGGCAGCATGGTGTTCAGAAAACAACCTGACACTGAACACCAAGAAAACCAAAGAGCTCATTGTTGACTTCAGGAGACACAACACTGACTTAGCCCCCCTCTACATCAACGAGGTCCACACCTTCCGGTTCCTTGGTGTCCTTATCTCTGCTGACATCTCCTGGACAGAAAACATCTCAGCGGTCGTCAAGAAGGCCCAACAGCGGCTGCACTTCCTGAGAGTCCTCAGGAAGTACAAGCTGAACTCCAACCTGCTGCTGACCTTCTACCGCTCGTCTATTGAGAGCCTGCTAACCTACTGCATCACGGTATGGTACGGCAGCTGCACCAAGGCGGATAGAGCGAGGCTTCAGAGTGTGGTCAAGACAGCACAAAAGACCATCAGCTTCCCTCTCCCCTCCCTGATGGACATTTATTTTTAGCCATAACCACCCTGAACTCACACATGCACCGTTAACACAGCCCCCCCCAAATGTTTTCTTCCCATTTCCTCTATGAACCACCACTGTGCAATACCAAATTCTATGTGCAATAACTCCACTATATATACATAACACTATTTATGACCTATAACATTTTTAAAACCGGCTCGTATATTTGTACATTTTATATATATATATATATATATATTTTCCCCTCTGTTAATAACTGTGCCCCCCACCCCCCAGCATGTTTGCACTGAGTAGGAGATGCTCTGTATCTCATTGTACAACTGTATAGTGACAATAAAGGCATTCTATTCTATTCTATTCTATTAATTATATCACAACATATTTTACAATAACTGCTATACTTTTACTGCTGACTTCTTCACTAAATGGAGCAGAATCACCAACAGTGGATGTGGATGACAGATTAATAGCAATAGGGGTGGGAATAAATAAAAAAAAACAGGCAAGAAAATCCTCATCCCTCTGAGCTGAAAAAGCTTATCTGAGGGGAGGCTGATTGGTGCAGGATGGCTGAAGGAGGCAAAACAGAACAGGCTGAAGGGGAGTTAGTGAAGATGAAGGGGGAAGGGTTTGGAGATAACCATCAGTAATTTCAGCATGCTGGTGGGTTTCCATTTGTTTGTTAGCTTGACCAGTGGTGCGTTCGGATGTCTGAACCAAACAGCATTGTGGGACTGAAACACAGAAGCGACAGGAAGGGGGGATGGAGCCTGTCAGGCATTAGCTCAACAAAAAAAAGTCAGTACTGCCATTTTGATGGTGTCCAGAGAGTGGAGGCTGAGCTACTCAGACAATGCGGTCTTCAATATTTACACACACAGGAAACACATGTGGCTAAAGATTAAACATCAGTTTGTAACTGATGTTTACTTTAAAAAAAGAGACAGAAAATTAGAGCAACTGTATGGCAAAAATCACAGAGATTGATATTATAATAAGAGGCTGAATGGCAAATATATGGCATGCATTATGCGACAACAGGAAATGGTGATAATATTCCATCCAGTAATATGCAGAATGACCTGGAAGGGCAAGCAGCCTACTGGAAATAGACCACTAATTGTGGAGCATATTTCTCACTCATTCAGCCCTAACAATAACCATATTATAGTACATCAAAGCTCCTGGTACTCCACTGGCACTCCTTCACAAATGCAGAGGGGTGGCGCTGGCTCAGATGGGCCGAAGGGAATCGGAAGTTTTCTGGTTCCCTGGCTCCTCCAGCCTGCATGCCAAATATCTTTAGGCAAGATACAAACTCCAAGTTATGTGTGACTGTTAGGTAGAAAGCAAAAGTGTGAATGGGTGGGCATATGTCAATGAGATATACTGTATAAAGCACTTTCAGTGCTCTGGTGGAGTAGAAAAGCACTATATAAGAATCAGTTAATTTACTATAAGTGCCCTTGTTACATAATTGCCATCATACCCAGAAGCACATCTGTGTTGGCTTTACACTGCTTGGATAGAACGCTTCTCTAAGGTCAGTTTACTATATACTGTGAGATTAAAGGCAAACTTAATTCAAACATTGCATCAAAATGCAGTTTCTGAACTGCTTTCCCTCTTCAGCCTGCCCTCTGATTGTTCCTCCTGGGTCAGTCTTCTGCTTTAGGTTTTGGACTTTTTTGTTGTTTTTTAGTCCCAAGGAGCAATCCTTCCACATATAAATCAGTCAAGTCTCAGAAATCACCTTTCTCCAAAAGCTGTTTTAAAATAAAATTTTAAAAGACAAACATTTTTTTTGCTTTTTAATATCCTCAATTTTATTTGCTTTCTTATATCCACAATCACTACGGCATACTAATTCTAAGAAGTCCACAGTACAAACTCAAACAACCTTTATAGGGACGCTTTTTGGGGATAGAATGATATGTAAGAGGAAAAAGGCCAGGGAACTTCCACCAGACCCAAAGCTTTGTTAATTTTGTTTGTCTAACTAGAAGGAAATGTGATAATAAAAATGAACAAACCTTAATGACAAATATTATAACAGTTATAACAATCTTTTTGGGGAAGAAAAACTAAATTCAAACCAAATCAAATGAATCCCTACGAGCAAGCACTTGGTGACAGTGGGAAAGAAAAACTCATTTTTAAAAGCAAGAAGCCTCCAGCAGAACTAGGCTTAGGGAGGGGCGGGGCCATCTGCTGCGACTGGTTGGAGGATGATGGAAGGAACACAGGATAAAAGGGATTAATAATAACTGATTATATATAAACACTATATAGTGCAAAAGAAATACTCAGTGCCATAAGGGAATCCCCCAGCAGCCTACGTCTATTGCAGCATAACTAAGGGAGGATTCAGGGTCACCTGGTCCAGCCCTAACTATATGCTTTAGCAAAAAGGAAAGTTTGAAGCCTAATCTTGAAAGTAGAGATAGTGTCTGTCTCCTGAATCCAAACTGGAAGCTGGTTCCACAGAAGAGGGGCCTGAAAACTGAAGGCTCTGCCTCCCATTCTACTTTTAAATACTCTAGGAACCATTTCAGGTGATGCTCACTGAAAGAAGGCCAAATGTTTGCAGCAGTGTCAACACAGCTAGGGGGGAATCTAAAATATAAAACATATTTAGAGTTATTTATCAATTTTTTCTTTGCTATATAGTTCCATATATCTTGCTTCATATATTTGATGTCATCGGTATCTACAATGTTGAAAGTAGTAAAAATAAAGAAAAACAATTAAATGAGAAGCTGTGTCCAAACCTTTGACAGGTAGTGTATGTATCCTAAATCACTTGTCTGCCGACCTGGTGCCAGTCCAAACGGATCAAACCTCCAGCTTACCCGTCCCACTCCCATCTCCCTGCACCCACACTCCTGACACTGAACCAGCTCCACTGGTGAGTTTTTTTATGTCAAAAAAATGTGTCTAATTGCAAGAGGCTCCTCGGGAAATGTATTTGTTTTTCTACACACTATTTATTTTGTAATAATATTACATTCTCAGTATAACCCACATAAACAGAAACATGTTCCTCTGCATGCATTTTGCACAGTCCCTATGACTGTTGCAGGTACTGAGAGATTTTAGTACTCTCAGCATAGAGACATATTTTAGTCGGCTACACTTTGGTTGAATAATGATATCCAAAGGACTATATTTGCCAACGCTGCCAATAATTACTATTAAAATTAAAAATGTTTAAGCAGTAAAGACTGATGTGAGTTTAAATTTATTTCCAAAAGTTAACATTTGTTTTATTTGTATTTAGTTTCAGGTTAAATGTCATAACATTATTATTAAAAATATTAAAATGTAAAAAATGACTTGCACATAGCTCATCAAACTTGCACAAAAATTTTTTAAAAAAAGTCTATTTATCTAAGCAGAACACTGAGTCATGTCTGTACAGCATTTTAAGTTTTTATAAAGCAAACTCTTTTTCCTAAATAAAGGTCTTCTAAATTAGTGAGATGCAATTTTCTCTCCAGCCTGCAGATTATCTGCTTTAAGGTCAGTGTTTAAAAGTTATACCAAGGATTCAAGTACTTTAGTTTTGAGGCTTTCTTTTTCAGAGGAGCCACAGTATCCAAGATTGTTTCAGTGAGGATGTAACACTATTACTGAGATAATCAACTGCTCTGCACTGTGTTGGTACATGGGAATGAAGAGAGTAACAGTGGAGGAATTATTTAGTTACAGCACTTTCCAAAATACATCTACTGTAATGAAATGTATTTCCCACTGCTGTGTAATTCATTACTGCAGATATTAATGTTATTGTAACATGATTAGTAAAAGAAGGAATGCTACTGACTGTTTAGTTTCTATGATATATGTGAAGATCCAAAGGGTGATTAAAGTGGCCTCTTTAACATTTTAAGAGAATCCAACAGAGTAAAATAAAATAAAATAAAATAAAATAAAATAAAATACATGTGCGTGCATGATGATTGAAGGTTAGAGGGGCAGGCACTGGTGCCTTAGTTTTTAAAAAGAAGTACCAAAAATACATCCAAAGTTTAAAAAAGTGAATACCATGTGAACAATGTGTGCAGTAGTGAACAGAATGTGTAGATTCAGTGGTTATAGAAACTCATAACATGCATTTGTATATTTGAGAGTAATAACAGAATTATTGTTGAAGAAAGACATATTTTATAAAGTCATAGTTAACTGAAACTGAACTTATTGTAATTTAATGGTAAACAACTAATTGATATGCTAATAACGGGCTTGTAAACAATAATCTGTAAAGTTGTAACTGATCATTTTAAACCTGATATTTTTAAATCTGTGCTGTGCGTTATTATACAGTAATTTATTTTTTTTATTTTTCCTCATGTTAAAGATCTTACAAGGCCAGTGTATCCACAGCATTATGAAAAGAGCAGCAGCAACAGCAGCAGCACTGACCAGTGTGTAAGATTACAGAACTCCAGAGATACCCGATCAGCAGAAACAACGCTGAAGTGGCAAGTTAGGCCAGCTGCAAGTATAAATTCAATTCAATTCAATTCAATTTTATTTATATAGCGCCAAATCACAACAGCAGTCGCCTCAAGGCGCTTTATATAAAGTCTGCATTCTACTTTATTCACCATCTACTTTCTTTAGGCTAAAATGTGAACACCTGGCAATAGATATAAATATTATTAATGATGACTTTATTATTGTTTAAAGTAACTATTTATTAAAGTGCAGTGATCTATTAATTCCACAGTAAATCTATAATAACATTGTTATACTATTAGTTATAACTAAAACAACACTAAAACAGATATTAATATTTTAAACTTCTCTCATTTTATTTCTTTGATCATTAGTCTACAATTTGATTTTGCTCTTGTTGTATTTATTTTGCAAAATTTTAACCTTTCTTTGTGTATTTTTTTAATATATCATTGTATTTGTATAGTAACTGGTGATGTTAACAACTGCTGACAGCGAGGTTGTGCATGTGCGACAAACAAAGCTTTGACTTGTGACTAGTCTTCATCGGCCTTTGTCTCTGTGCGTCCTTCCTCATAGTGTTGGTGTGTAGATGTGTGTAAAACTGCATGTGCATATCTTCTCACATAAGTGAAGTGAAGGATGACTCCAGCCACGCTTACAAACATGCGCATGCAGACACACACACACACACACACACACACACACACACAATTTACTGAAGCATGACAACAAGGTTGACTTCGTCCCTGCAGGCTTTTCATTTACTGCCCAACATAATGCCGCATCCCTACCCACCCCCACCCCCGTCCAAACACACAATCACACACAGCTTCTTATTGGCTATTATCTGGGCTGTCGGAGCCTGTGTTGATACCTAATGAAGGACCACGGTTGCCATTTTTCAGCTGATGGTCACCAAGGTAACAGGAGTGTAGGGGGAAAAGGGGGCACTGGTGAGGGTGGTTTTGTTGGGGGATTATTACAGGGAGTAAGGAATAAAGGATGAGAACAAGAGCTAGTTCAATGCAGAATCAGATTTGATTTAGTTGTTTTCAGTCATTGTTCTGGAACACAAGCAAACCATTTTCATCCCATTCCACACCAGAAAAAAGAAAAGTCATTGTTGAAATGGAACACAATAGTATGTTTCATATTTACTGAAAAGGCCTTTCTTTTTCTGACCCCAGTGCAGTTAGTGGGGTTAGGTTAACTGGTGATTCTAGATGAGCCAGAGGTGTGAATGTAGGGTGCTTAAAAAAGCATTTTAGCTTTTATTTCCAATTATGTCAAATTTCAAATTGACAAATGATCAGACGTGCAAGGTAGAAGGAATTCGAAAAACATACATGTTCTGGAATTCTCTCGATGCTGTATGATATGAACATTACCGTAGCAACACTCGCTTAGTTTTGAAAACCTTGAACACTAAAACTGAAACTGTTTATTCGGCCTCCTCTTTTTCTTTTTTCGGTCACTTCTTCTTTAGTCTTGTTTCTGAATTCCTTTTTGGCTCCTAAATACAACAAACATATATTCCCAATACACTCGCTCTACTTCCACTGCCACTCATCATTTTTCTCATATTTGTTATCATGCTCGGCTGATGGACAGTTTGTCCTTTAACTAAAAGACATAATTGCATTTTGAGAGGGACGGATGACACAAGGGCCAGATTAATCAAAAACCTAAACTCATTCCTGAAGGACACTTGTAAGGTGGCAATTCCACACACTGTCTACAGGCAATCTGCAACAATGAGATGTGGCAGGTCTAATACTCCATGCTCACTCTGACCTAATGAAAAGACAGTCCAGTCAGGATTATGAGATGCCTGCGAGCTTCAGCTGAGGACTGCAGCCTCTGTGAACAGCAACAGGCAGCCTGTCTGGGTCGTGATGGATGAATCAGACTTTTAAATAAAGTAATTTGTAAACTCATGTCAAGATTATTCTGAATTAAAAGAATAAATAATGAGAAATATTGTATCATCTCACTACAGCAATATGTCAATATTTGCAATTTGTAACTGATTTGGATTGTGTGACAAATTTATTGATTTATAATAAATATTCGCTGGTTCACCTTTTAGTAATATAAGTGTGTGTATATATGCTCTGATACAGGACTACAGACACTCTTTGAATGTTTGTATGTGAAGATCTGAAGTGTTCATCGCCGTGAGGTCCTGTGGAAAGAAACTGTACAGATGTCAGCTGTTTTTGGCGTACAGTGCCGTACAGAGACGAGGGTTAGAGAAGGCTGTGATGTTGCCTGCTCGATTCCTGACGCTGAATTTTTACAAATTCTGAATCATGGGCAAGGGGGCACCAATGTTTTTTTCTGTAGAGCTCGTTGTCCTTTCGAGTCTGTTCTTCTTTGGTGGCTGATTCACACCATGCAGACTTGGATGAGCAGACTGCAGACTGGACTGCAGTGTTGAATTCAATAAAAAGCTCCTCAGGCATGTGGAACTTCTGGGAATTATCGAGAACGTTTCAGTAACAGATAGATATGCTATACTATCTGTATCTATTAACCCAAACCCGAGTTGTCTAAAGGCATACAGTATGGCTAATCTCTTCCATACACGGCAAGACCCAGAACAAAAAGACTCTGAGAAAAACATATTTTGATAACTTTAAATGTACAAAGAAAATTGCTGTTTCTATACTATATAGTGCACCTCACTGTGGATTGATTTAGGCCCTCTGATCATTAGATGTGATTAAATAACAATAATAATAATAATAATAATAATGATAAGGATAATGAGATATTGCGCAGCACTGAGGTCTAGCAGGACAAGCACAGAGATGAGTCCACTGTCAGAGGCCATAAGAAGATCATTTGTAACCTTCACTAAAGCTGTTTCTGTGCTGTGATGAGCTCTGAAACCTGACTGAAACTCTTCAAATAAGCCATTCCTCTGCAGATGATCTGTTAGCTGTTTGACAACTACTCTTTCAAGGATAATGCCATAAACACAAACCTTCTCTATTTTACGCTGGTATTTAAAACATACATGCAGGCCTTTGTGTGTGTGTGTGTGTGTGTGTGTGTGTGTGTGTGTGTGTGCGACTTGACAAAAACAGTAAGTGATTTTGGCTCGCCACAGAGAAGCATATCGCTCACTCTCAGAGCCGTACACACACACACACACACACACACTCATGTGCACTCACACACACACACACACACACACACTCATGTGCACTCACACACAAACACGCACAATGGGCCTCTGCAAGCCTTCCTGAGGCTAAGTGGCATTAACCTCTTTCTCTCATGGGGCCCAGACAAAAGCCCCCAAGGAGGGCTAATAATCACATCGCTATCTGCCCCTCCTCCTCCCCTACAACACACCAGCTCTCCTCACGTCGGAGCTTCACGCCACCAAAAAGGAAATTTCAACACAAAACTGAAATGCAGAACAAAATAATCCTAAACAGTTTTGTTAAATACTGGTTTGAAAAAAATATCAATGTGTTACTATCATACATGTATAATTCAATGGTAGAGCCTACAGCAATACAGAGAATAGAGAAAAAACCCCTCAGATACTGGAGGAAAAATGTGATTCTTTGCAGAACACCAAACCAGCTCTTTAACCTCATCAGGATATTTGAGGGTGCATGGGAGGTAGCCCAACCAGTGTACATGTATTTTGTGGACTTGAAAAAGGCATTCAACCCTCAGGGTACCCTGTGGAAGGTGCTTTGGGAGTATTGACCAATGTTATGGGTCATTTGGCACCTGTGTAGAAGTTAGGCTATGTTAGATAAGTTAGACTTGTTTCTGGTGGGTGTTGGACTCTGACAGGGCTGCCCTGTGTCACCAATTCTATGAACAGAACTTGTAGGCATAGCCAGTTGGTTATCTTTTTGTAGATAATGTGCTTCTGTTGGCTTCACCAGGTGGTCACCTTCAGCTTGGTCTGGCCCAGATCACACCCAAGTGTGAAGCAGTATGAGTCTGAGACAATGGTGGAGTGCCCACTCCAAGTCTTGGACTAGTTGCTACCCCAAGTGGAGGAGTTTAACTATCCCGGTGTCCCGTACAGAAGTGAGGGGAGATTCCGCGTGAGACTGACAGGTGGAATGGGGCAGCATCCACAGTGATGGGGCATTTCTGCCTTAAGCGTGCATTCTTTTTTATAGCCAGCAGGAGGTAAATCATCTGAATGCAGTAAAGCTGGGTAAACAGCTGAGTTTTTGTAAGTGCATGTCACTTTGTGTCCAAAAGGACATTATTGCAGGGTATGCCAACACCTGCTCTTACTGCAAAGGGAAGTGATTATGGGATTCATTGGCCAAAGAACCATAAACAAGAAAGCACACATAAGTAGCTCAGAAGCAATTTTCAGCTTGTGGGTAATGAGCACAGAAACACAGGATCTTTAAAAATGCAAGATTATAAAAAATAAAGACAGAAAGGCCACAGCCAACCAGCTGGTTCAAACCCATAACTTGCTTGCTGTGAGGCAGCAGTGCTAACCACCATAGCACTGTGCAGTATGTTCTCCCTGTGCCTGCATGGGTTTACTCCAGATATTCCCTCTTACTACCATAGTCCGTGCAGTATAGGTTAATGGGTGATTCTAAATTGGCCAAATGTGTGAATGTAAGTGTGAATTGTTGTCTGTCCCTATGTGTCCCCATGATAGACTGGGAACCTGTCCAGAGCGTGCCCTCTCTCTCACCCTGTGACAGCTGGAAAAGTCTCAGACCAAATCACAACCTTGAACTGGATAAACAAAGAAAATGGATGAATATTATCAAAATATCCAAGATAACATAATGTCCAAATCCTCAGTTAAAAAATAGATTATGAGATCATTTGAGTGTTCACTGGCCTGCTTATTTTACTCTGTTTGTTTGTGCTGTATGTATAGGATTATACAATATCTATTTTGTAAAATAATTTTCTATTTTCTGTTCATCATCAGGACAAATGAAAAAAAAGACATGACATCTCTGTTGTTTTGCTAACACCAGGTTAACTCCCAGCCTGCTGGCCTTGGGACACGCCTCCTCCTCCTCAGTGGTACTACTGTCTGTCTGTCTGATCCTGTCTGTGAGTCACTTAATGTCTCACCTGATCCTATCCACAAATCTTTCCAGAAGACTCGCTCCCCAAAAGAAAACTCAGCTTTTGACATTTCCCTTGTCATCCTGTCTGTGTTGGTACGTAACTTTGGTCGGTATGATATTTGCTCTGTGAGCCAATCAGTCAGAATTAAACATGCTCACTCTCTCTCTCAGTGTGAGTTCCTAAACAGGATGATGTAGGGGCAGTGCCCTCCATAACAGCTTTCCCCAAAAAGTATGTGTTATCTTTTCTAAGTTGGACATTTTCTTCTGTAAGTCTCTCTAATTTCAACTTTTCTGAATGATCTCTTGTTCAGACTGTTGGTCTTTTTTTGTCTTTTTGCTGTATGCCTGGCTTGCTGATTCATCTACTCGACTGGGAGCTCTGGTGGATACATAGCTATAACTGGGAAACTTTTATTTATAACTTTAATTTCGTTTCGTTTCACTGTATTCTTTTTGTTTACTTGATACTCTGGTTGGATAATCAAGGTCAAAATAAATTCTCTGTTTATTGAGTATATTCTCCTTCTTTTCGCAGGCCTTACATAAGACCTCACTTAGTTGCATCGGTGGAATTTCACCATGGTTCACTCTCAATACTGAGTTGTGTTTTGGATCAAATATCCACTTTCTCTCTCATCACTAAGTCTCCCTCCTCGTTTTACAGCATGTTGTATATTCTAATAGAAAGAAAGAGGAAAATCTCTCTTTGACCTTGCTCTTTGGTCAGTATGTGCTGCATTTGGACCATTAATCATTTTTTAAATATGAGCTCAGCTGTTTGCACACCGTTTTCCACCTCGCCAATCTGTTCTTCTGCTTCCTCAGTTCTTTGACTGCTGAGCTTAATGTCATTCATCTGACAGTTTTTTGGAAGTCTTGCAGTATCATTACCTGTGCACCGTGTGGATCCTTCTCATCATTGTTTGATTGGGTCATTTTTTGACTTTGTTTTACTCTCGTTTCCATCATCATCCTGCTATCTGCTTAAAAATCAGAGTGGGGTTTGTTTCGCTTTAATAGCATAAAATAGATAATATTTCAAAGAAAGAAATCTAGTATTAGTTTTGCAATTTTTAAAACTTGCTGGACTAATGGTTAACTTTATCATAAATACGTTACACTTGTCTCAGTGGACATGTTTTTTTTTATTTAAATTGAAATAAAAGGAGCAGTTTTAACTCTACATAAATCAGGCAAAGGGTTTCAAGTCTAAAGATGAATAGGAAGGCAATCATGCATTAACGAGGGTGGGGGGTGGGGGTGGGGACAGAAAGGAATAAATGTAAAGGGGCACCAGGGGTGGAGGAAGCAGGGTGGGGGAGGTGAGAGTGTAGGATCTGGACAGAAAGAGATAACAGCTCTCTCTCTCTTTGAATTGTCATGTGAATAGTGTGTCACAGCAAGCATCTGGTTGATAAAGATAGCAGGGTCCACTGCAGTAATCTACTCTGCACACATCACATGTGCACGCGAATCCATGAAAACACACTTTATCATGATTAAATGTTGTCCGGTAAGGTGTTCATCAAAACCTGTACACTCAGTAAACGTACACTATTACTACAACAAATCACCATCAATGATTCTTTCCATCAGTGTTTGTTTGTTTTGTTGTTGTTCTTTACATAATGACGACGCCTGCAGGAAAGACCAACAACCAAAATAAACTTTTGGGTAATATGACGGAAAAACCAATGAGACATCATTTTCTACAGAATGAGTTGGAACCAGGAAGTGTGAGGCAACAGAGTAATAATATGATAAATGGATTGGTTCTTATGTAGTTATTATATAATATATTCAACTATACCTGAGCATACAAGCACTGCGTTTTCTATGCTTCACTTCTTTCTATTGAACATTTCCACATATTAACACACTGCTCTCATTACATCAAAGCGAAACTTGGGGTTTTGTAGTTGCAGTAACTAAGTTATTTAATGCATCTAATTACCAGCATATTAACCAAGTCATAACAAGTACACGTTTTAATGCAAATATTGCACTTTTTTTGTCATTTTATGTATTTTTTATTTGTTTTTATTTATTTGTAAAATGCTGTCGAAATATTTCTCTTCAGTGAAGTTTCTTGTAACCCTGCAAAATAAATTTCATGCTATTATTACTCATCTATACCATTGGTTATATTAATTTACTACTTGATTATTACCTATTTATATTATTATTATTATTATCGTTATCATTTATAGGTGCTTTAGATTGTAAGGTAGACGCTACAATAATACAGAGAAAAACCCAACAATCATATGACCCCCTATGAACAAGCACTTTGGCGACAGTGGGAAGGAAAAACTCCCTTTTAACAGGAAGAAACCTCCGGCAGAACCAGGCTCAGGGAGGGGCGGGGCCATCTGCTGTGATTGGTTGGGGTGAGAGAAGGAAGACAGGATAAAGACATGCTGTGGAAGAGAGACAGAGATTAATAACAGGTATGATTCAGTGGGGTGATATGGTACTACAGGGTCATTAAGACAAGATGGGGCCTGATTATTCAAGACCTTGTATGTGAGTAGCATCAAATTATTACTCCACTATCATGTGTATTACTATGCTGTTATTTATACAATAGTGTTTTCTAAAGTAGAATAAGGATTTTAATAGGTTTGACCAGCAGTATTGACAGCAGAGACGCAGAACAGATCAGCTGTTGTGTGGTTAACTACAGTGAGACACAACAGTAATGAACTCAGACTAGAATCAATGGACTTTTTAAAACATGACACTGACACTGCTGTACATGTGGGAATAGTTCAACACACACAAACTTTGTCAAAGCTTTCTCCAATCATTTATCACTCTGTTTCATACTATTTTTGTGTATGTACACACTCGGAACCACAAAGTCAACACAGGCAGCAAACCCCTGACACTTTTGCCACACACAAACACACAAATGTCAAGTTATGCCTGGAGGCATCGTGACATGAAGATAATATCTATAGAACACTGGATCCTGTCGCTGCAGCCTTTAACACAAGATGAAGCCACTGATAGAGCCCACAGAGGCTCACTGAGGACTGAATAATGACAGGACAATAAAGTGGGGTTGTGTGGTAGTGATGATGGCTGACACTGTCATGCACAGTGGGACGATGGTAATCCAGGACAAACTGAGGAGACGAGCTTCTTTGCATCTTGGTAAGGTGTGTAGGTGTGAAAACATTAGAAAGCAATTACATTGAAAGAAGAGAAAGAAATCGAAACAAGAGAAAAACTAGAACACAAAAACCACAGACACACACAGACAGTGTTTTCTTACCTTTTTACACAACCTAAACCTGGTTCTCAAATGTACAAGACTTGTTTTAACGTCATAATTCGGACATCCGCTGTGAGACCATATAGTCATTGCACAGAGCAGAATGGCCACATTCAGGTTTGTAATATTGTTGCTTGGCTTTTCGGCCAAATTGATACACTTTTACTTCATTGTATCTTCAGGGATACACCAGCATATCATTAATCTTTTACAGAAAGGTGCCAAATTTGGTCTCCAGTTTCCCCAGCATCCAGTATCCTCCTTTATCACAAGGCTGACTATTAGTTAAAGTGGGAATTGATGGGTGGGGGAACCCTCTCTCTTTTATCGTCTATACTGCTATCTATTACCTAAACTAACAAAAAACACTAAATACTACAGCCTAATAGGACTACTGCAATATGCTGTATTTTTCGGACCATAAGGCGAACGTTCTGTCAGTGAACGAGTCTGTTTTCATTAGTGCTGTCAAAATTAACGCGTTAACGCAAATTAATCTGCCATCACGGTCAATGCCATTAAAATCTTTAACACAATTAACACATCCGGAGTGCAGAATGACTCAAAATCCCTGAAATGTTTCTGTCAACACATTTTGGGCAGTTTGTCCAAGTAGAGTTACCTTCGCACATGCGCTAATGGCTGAACCAATCAACTCAATATGGAAAATGATAAACGCACATCGGCCCTCTCGATGGGAAATTTGAGTATTGAAAAAATAACAAGACGGAACAGTCGACCGACAGAAAGTATTATGCACATTGTGCAACAAGGAATTTTCTTTTCACTGAAGCACTTCCAGCTTAAAATATCACATTGATGCGAAGCATACGTTAGCCATGCATGCAGCTAGCACTTTGGCTAACATGTCACCCAGCTTGCGACAAACCACTCACGGAGCATCGGGGACTCAGTAAGTCTACCTCGGACATATTGACTGACACAATTGCCAAATGATTTGCAACAAACTGCAGACCTGTTAATATCATTGAGAACACGCGCTTTACACAGCTTTGGTTCCTCGTTTCAAGGACTTGAAGTGTCTCCCCAAGAGTGACAGAGAGAGAGAGGATAAATGTTTACAGAGTTTTTTATTAACATGAATGTGCAAGAAACATATTTCAACTTTTTTCTCCAGTCTGTTTACTCATGCAAAATGAAATGCGATTAATACAGAATAAAAATGAATATTTAATCGTGATTAATCAAAATGAATCCACAATAACCCTGTGATGAATCTGATTAAACATTTTAATTGTTTGACAACACTAATATATATTATATATTAGTGATTAACTATTAGTACAGGGCTCTAGAGTGCAACCAATTTGGTCGCAAACTTCTCTTTCTCGGCTTTCTCACCCAACGGCCCGTACACGGACACGCCGTTGGGGCTAAAAGCCGACAGCTCACTGATTTTGGTGCGTCGGCGAATCAGCGCTTTGTGTTTGTCTCTTTTTTGTGCTAAATTCTGAGCTGCAGGTTTTGTCTCTCTCCAACCAAAATTCACTGAACCAGCAGCAAAAGAAGCTCCAAACTACAATCCAAACTCACATTTGTTAAATGTCGTCATTAATTCACTCTTACTTTTGCTGTTTTGCTTCCACCACAATAAAAATCACACTTCATGCACAGCTCTCTCAGTTTCCCGTCTCAAATCTCCGTTTTCTGCATTATTCATTGGCTTATTACCCACCAGTCTACCATTGTTTACAGTGTTTACCTCGGACAAGAAAGCCTCATTTCTGCTGTTCAATACTGAAGAAATGTAAACTTTTTAAAATTATGTAAAATTGCAGAATATTTTTAAGGTTACCTGCTATAAAAAGCCAGGCCAGGAAAATCGCCTTTATGTTTTTCTGTGTTTTCTCCTCAGTTACTTTGACACAAAGGCATCTGCTGTGATGCTCACACCTCTGATGAAGTCTCACATGTATCAGTACTGATAAAAGATCAGAATTATAATATTTCTGACTTTCTGAGGCTAAATTGAATTGAATGTTGATACCCAGCCCTAGTGAGCAGCCTAGGCCCAACAGAAGTGGATGTAGCTGTGGGTAATAAGAAAAGATGAAAAGAACGATTGATAACTTTTTTGTTAAGGCCTGATCCGTCTGAAATTCATAGCCAGTGCTCTGACACGGTGCCATCAAACTTTGAATGCTGAAAAAGCACAGTTTATCCAGAAAACACATTATATGCAGCGATAAATGCACTGCCCAAGTGTCCCCTCTCCCCACTGCCTTTCAGCAGCAGGCAGCAGCAAACAGGTCGTCAGAGGAGCCAAGATGATGATTAAGTTTAACATTTTCTACAATATTGACAAAGAGTGCCAAAGCACTATAAGCACAAGCAGTTTTTCAGTAACTTCTCTTTCTTGTAGAAATGTGCTCCAAATAAAGAACTTTGTGTTGACAAGATTGTTAGTTAATCATTTACAAATGAATATTGTCTCTATGGACAGCAATTTCCCCCAAAAAAAGGGCACACGTAAAACTGCGGTGTTAAGCGATGCGGTTGAAAAATTTGGGTGCGCCTAACTTTTATGCTGGTGCGCCTAAGAAAAAAAGTTAGGCACACTAGTGCAACAGCAGCAAAAAGTTAGTCTAGAGCCCTGTAGTATATAAGTTGGTTTTTTTTAAGGTTTTTTTTTACAGGAGAGAACCTGTGCTAAACGGCTGAAGAAAACTATTCAAATTCTCTTTGAATTTAAGCATACATTCTTTGTGTTTATTCTGCATTTACTTCATTATATTACATAAATGTCAGTTACAAGCTTAAATATAAAGTTGAAAAAAATGTAATTGCAACCAGGCTATTGATCAAGTAATTGCGATTAATCACGATTAATTAAAGAAAATTGTGAGATTAATTAGTTAATTTTTCTAATCTAGACAGCACTAGTTTTCATACATAAGGTGCACCGGATTATAAGAAAGATAAGTCAACTCATTCTTCTTGCTTCCTCCACTTCCGTACTATTGATTCATTAATGTTGAATTCTCTGGCAGCTGCTCTATTCCCATGTTGTTGCAGTATATTAATGACTAACCTCGTATTGTGGATGGATTATCTCAGTTGTTCTCCTGATTGAATTTTGGTCCGTTTACAGCATCCTGCCATGCGATTGCATTTGTCTCTAACCACCATGTTTAGGTGGAAGCTAGCGAGCTAACTTCCTGCTAACTTCTAACTCTGCTAAATTTAATAAATTCTGTTTTCATGGATGCCTGGATGTTAAACTTAATTGTTACACCTGTTAAAGCAGCAACACTGATCATTTTATTAAAGATGAAAGAATTTAGACAGATTTTAACTCTCAGTTCGTTTGACTTTGGGATCTGAAGCAGTCGGAGTTTAGGACCCAGATTACTCTGCGAGGCTCCTGAGTACGGTAGCCGTAATGCTCCGAGAATCCATCAAGCGGTGCGGCTTCATAGCTTACCAAAGTCGTACTAAAACATTTTTGAGCGCCGTGTACCACATAAAATCGATTTGAGGTCAGTAAGCACAACCAGAATTCATATATAAGGCGCACCGGATTATAAGGTGCACTGTCAATTTTTGAGAAAACGTAAGGATTTTAAGTGCGCCTTATAGTGCGGAAAATACGGTAGTTTATCACTGTTAAATGAATCATTGCAAACTACCCAGTTTACTCCAGTTTAAACCCCTTTCCACTCCAGTATAAACTTATAACATGGAATTATTATGAACTATCACATCATGTACAAATCCAACATCATATAAAAAAATATAAAATGTGTAAGGATAGAATAGAATAGAATAGAACAAATGGCCAGTGTGACTCAGTGGTAATTTTTCAGAAAACAGAGAACATTACATTATGTTTAAAATACAGCTGTATACCTCACATACATACACTTAGTGTGTGGACACAGAAATTTGGTGTTCCATTTCCTGCCCAAGGGTACTTCAACATGTAAAGTAGAGTAGGTACCGACTGACAGACTTCCAGTGGTAGCTGAGCGGCTCTACTTCCTGAGTCACAGCTGCACCAGTTCATTGTTCAGCTTCCACTACTGAGCCTTGTTAAAATCTGAAATGTTCATATTATTTCTCTTGGTATATTTAAAAAAAAACTCAAAAAAACCCTAAAAAAAACTCATGACCTCATGTCCAGAGCTCTTACTGAGGTTGACCACAAGAGTGATGACCTTTAAGATTTTTGCAGTTAATGTCACAACAGTGAGCAGATTTTATAAAGTGATTCTTCGAGTGATGCACCTAAACATGTCAAATGGGCTGTTCACGAATTAGAACACTGCTGCTTGCTGGCTTAGTTGCTTTTGTCTGCATGTCACAGGGTTGCTTGGCAAATCACTGAACCACAAATTACCTCAGTGGATGCATAAATAAATGCATAAAAGTGCACAGAATTTATGTGAATGTGGCTTGTACTGAAAAAGTATTAGAAGGCAGGACTTCCGGTAGGCCATGAGAAGGTGAAGACGCGTGTGTCAGTGGCTCCTGCACTTGACTTGTCGAAATTACGATAATCATCAAAGTAACATATTTTATTCTTAAAAAGCAATACAGTGGTTGTGAAGAGTACATTCTTTCTCGAGATGCCACCAAAAAAGACAAACCCGAAGCAAGTGGCGACTGAAACGACCGATCTTGGTGAGGCCTCGGCTGAAAATGACGGCGCTAAAGCTAGCACCCTGGCGAGTTCTGTACATGAGGAGTATACACAAGGCAATAAACTAGTGCTGTCTGCGATTGCTTCTTTGGACGCCAAGATAATAAAAGTGGACATTTGTGATACTCTGCGCGGGGAAATTGCAATGCTGAGGGCTGAAAATGATGAGGCCATTTCAGCTTTGAGAACTGTGATGGAAAACCACAATGTCCAGCTAAAGGATTTATCAGAAGCGGCTACAAGCACGTCAAACTCCATGGTGAAATTAGAAGAAAAAGTTAAACAACTTTCTAGAAAAGTGGAACAACTGACTGAAAAATGTATTGATCTGGAAGGGCATTCAAAGAGGAATAATATAAGGATAGCCGGGGTACCTGAAGGCAGAGAGAATGGTCAGCACGTCAGTGATTTTGTGGCAAAGCTGTTGCTTGATCTTGACTGCATAAGTATGGAGAGTACCAGAACTAAGCCACCTTAATTTATTCAAATGCAAGACAATGAAAATGGAAATGAAAAGAATGTGGACCTGACCTTTTGTACATGGAATGTTAAAGGTGTAAATGGACCTGTAAATCTCTTAAAGCAGATATTATCTTTTTACAAGAAACTCATCTGAAAAATGCTGCTCATAATAAACTTAGGTGTAGATGGATTAATCAGGTGTATTACTCAACATTTTCTGCTAAAACTAGAGGGGTAGCTATATTAATTAAGAAAGGTACTCCGTTCAGGCATACCTCCACTATAGCTGATAAGAATGGTAGATATGTATTTGTGACCGGGGAGCTGCACGCCATTCCGATTATTCTACTGAACATTTATGGACCTAACCATGATGACCCAGAGTTTTATAGAAAGGTTTTCAGTTTAATTCCGGATATACCGAATGGTAATTTAATAATTGGTGGTGATTTTAACTTAGTGTTAGACCCATAGTTAGATAAATCCCTCTCTAAAAAAAAAACACATTGTGTAAAGGTAGCAACTTTATTAAAACATATATGAACAATATGAATATTTGTGATGTGTGGAGAACTTTAAATCCATCAGGTAGAGAGTATTCTTTCCACTCTTCTGCACACAACGTTTATTCAAGGATTGACTATTTTTTGGTAGATGGAAAAATGCTCTCCCTTGTTCGCAACGTAACCTATCACAATATTATTATCTCTGATCATTGCCCTGTCACCTGCTCCTTCACACTTAACAACTTCACTAAAGCATATAGGAATTGGAGATTTAACCCACAACTACTGAGCGATTTAAAATTTCAACAGTATATAAATTCTCAGATCTCTTTATTTTTCGATATAAGCGATAATGCCGAAACCTCACCTGATATATTATGGGAAACGTTTAAAGCCTATATTAGGGGGTGCATAATATCATATCAGGCCTCACGGTATAAAAATAATAAATCAGAACAGTTAAAATGAGAAAAAATGATCCACGATTTGGATGCCAATAATGCAAGGGCTCCTTCTTTAGATAAGTACAACACTATTTGTGCATTAAAATATAAACTAAATCAAATACTAACCAGCAACATTAATAGAGCGTTCACCTTTGTAAGACAGAAGTACTTCGAATTTGGGAACAAGCCACATAAGTTGTTAGCTAGACAGCTAAAGAAGTTAGAAAATGACAGAATGATTCACAAAATTAGATCATGCAATGGAAACCTGGTTACATTACATAAAGACATTAATGATAACTTTAGACAGTTTTATGAATCTCTCTATACTTCTCATTCCACTGCAGGGCCTAAAGATATGCAGGATTTTTTAGATAAGCGTGACCTCCCTATGTTAGATCAGGTGGATCGCAAGATTTTGAATGCCAAGATTACAACCGAAGAAATTATCAAATCTATTGGTTTATTAAAAAATGGTAAGAGTCCAGGCCCAGATGGGTTAGGGAATGAATTTTATAAACAGTTCAAGACTAAACTTGTTCCATATCTATTTAAACTGTACAATCATGTATACAAAGTGGGCACTCTACCACCAACATTGAATGAAGCAATTATTACAGTACTCCCAAAGAAAGGTAAAGACTTGAAGGAAGTGGGATCATACAGACCTATTTCTTTATTAAATTCGGATCAAAAAATCCTGCCTAAAATACTAGCGAGTAGACTCAGTATGGTAATAGATAAACTGGTACACTCAGATCAAACAGGCTTCATACCAGATAGGAGTTCCTTTAATAATTTTAGGCGTCTATTTAATATAATTTACTCCTCCAAGGTGCACCAGGATCTACTTGTACTTAGCTTAGATGCCGAAAAGGCATTTGATCATGTGGAGTGGCCCTATCTCTTTGCTGTCTTAGAGAAATTTCAACTGGGACAAGATTTTATTTCCTGGATAAAATTACTCTACAAGAATCCCACAGCCAGAATCCTCACAAACCAAACATTATCCATTCAGTTTAAGCTCAGCAGAGGGACACGACAGGGATGTGTGCTCAGTCCATTATTGTTCACTCTGGCTCTGGAACCCCTGGCACAGACAATTCGTACTCACCCTGATATACATGGTTATGACACAGTATATACTTCTAATACTTCAGTGGGCTGGTTTCAGTCATTATGCAAATGTACTGTTTCTAAGATTGGGGAAACCTGCAGTCAGCTGAGACTGAAGAAGTCACTTGGATGAGTGACGAAACGTTTCTCCCACAAAACGCTACGTCCAGATGAACAGATTCAACTTTTGGAGATACTTCTAATACTATATTGCTCTATGCTGATGACATTTTACTATACATAACAAAACCCCAAACTTCCATCCCAGCAATCCTCTCCGTTATTGACAAATTTGGCACCTTTGCCGGTTACAAGATCAACTGGGGAAAAAGTGAAGTACTGCCCATCAAATTGGAAAGCAATGAGTGGCTTGCATCTCTTCCATTTAAAATAACTTATGAAAAAATTACATATCTGGGCATCACAATAACAAGAAAATATAGTTCCTCAGTGAAAGAAAACTTTCTCCCTCTACTGGAGAAGTTAAAAAACAACATCCAGTTTTGGAGGACACTCCCTATCTCATTGATAGGGAGAGTGAATTCAATAAGAATGGTATTTCTCCCGCAATATCTGTATTTGGTCCAAAATATCCCAATTTTCCTGCCCAAATCTTTCTTCAAAAAGTTGGATACCATTATTATGCCGTTTATATGGAACTACAAAACACATAGAATAAAAAAAGAACATCTATGTAAACATGGATCCCTTGGTGGACTTGCACTACCTAACTTTATGCATTACTGTTGGGCATCAAATTTAAGAATAATTTCCCTTCTACTGGATGATACAGCGTTACTCCCCCATGGTTTGCAGATGGAGCGGGAGGACTGCCTTCCTTACTGTGTTGGTGGAATATTACTTTCTCCTACTCCCTTGACAAATGCATATTATAATTATAACCCAGTGATCCATACCACTTTGCGAATTTGGAAACAAATAGTTAAACACATTAAACTGAAACCATTATCAGTGAGTATGCCTGTTACAGCTAACCCCTCTTTCCTTCCATCATGTGCAGACGGAGCCTTCAACGTGTGGCAGGAATTGGGAATCCGTAAATTAAAAGACTTATATTCAAATGACACCTTCATGTCATTTCAACAATTAATAGATGGATAGATTTGGACTACCGCGCAGCCATTTTTTAAATTCAATTCAATTCAATTCAATTTTATTTATATAGCACCAAATCACAACAAAAGTCGCCTCAAGGCGCTTTATATTGTACAGTAGATCGCACAATAATAAATACAGAGAAAAACCCAACAATCATATGACCCCCTATGAGCAAGCACTTTGGTGACAGTGGGAAGGAAAAACTCCCTTTTAACAGGAAGAAACCTCCGACAGAACCAGGCTCAGGGAGGGGCGGGGCCATCTGCTGTGATTGGTTGGGGTGAAAGAAGGAAGACAGGATAAAGACATGCTGTGGAAGAGAGACAGAGATTAATAACAGATATGATTCGATGCAGAGAGGTCTGTTAACACATAGTGAGTGAGAAAGGTGACTGGAAAGGAAAAACTCAATGCATCATGGGAATCCCCGGCAGCCTACGTCTATTGCAGCATAACTAAGGGAGGATTCAGGGTCACCTGGTCCAGCCCTAACTATATGCTTTAGCAAAAAGGAAAGTTTGAAGCCTAATCTTGAAAGTAGAGATAGTGTCTGTCTCCCGAATCCAAACTGGAAGCTGGTTCCACAGAAGAGGGGCCTGAAAACTGAAGGCTCTGCCTCCCATTCTACTTTTAAATACTCTAGGAACAACAAGTAGGCCTGCAGTGTGAGAGCGAAGTGCTCTAATAGGGTGATATGGTACTACAAGGTCATTAAGATAAGATGGGGCCTGATTATTTAAGACCTTGTATGTGAGGAGCAGGATTTTGAATTCAATTCTGGATTTAACAGGAAGCCAATGAAGGGAAGCCAAAACAGGAGAAATCTGCTCTCTCTTTCTAGTCCCTGTCAGGACTCTTGCTGCAGCATTTTGGATCAGCTGAAGACTTTTCAGGGAGTTTTTAGGACATCCTGATAATAATGAATTACAGTAGTCCAGCCTGGAAGTAATGAATGCATGAACTAGTTTTTCAGCGTCACTCTGAGACAGGATATTTCTAATTTTAGAGATGTTGCGCAAATGGAAGAAAGCAGTCTTACATATTTGTTTAATATGTGCGTTAAAGGACATGTCCTGGTCAAAAATGACTCCAAGGTTCCTCACAGCATTACTGGAGGCCAAGGTAATGCCATCCAGAGTAAGAATCTGCTTAGATACCATATTTCTAAGATTTTCAGGGCCGAGTACAATAACCTCAGTTTGATCTGAATTAAGAAGCAGAAAGTTAGCGGCCATCCAGGTCTTTATGTCTTTAAGACATTCCTGCAGTTTCACTAATTGGTGTGTGTTACCTGGCTTCATGGACAGATAGAGCTGCGTGTCATCTGCATAGCAGTGAAAATTTATGCTATGTCTTCTAATGATGCTGCCTAAGGGAAGCATGTATAATGTAAATAGAATTGGTCCTAGCACTGAACCCTGTGGAACACCATAATTGACCTTAGTGTGTGAAGAGGACTCTCCATTTACATGTACAAACTGGAGTCTATTAGATAGATATGATACAAACCACTGCAGTGCAGTACCTGTAATACCTACAGCATGTTCTAATCGCTCTAATAGGATATTATGGTCAACAGTATCGAACGCAGCACTGAGGTCTAGCAGGACAAGCACAGAGATGAGTCCACTGTCAGAGGCCATAAGAAGATCATTTGTAACCTTCACTAAAGCTGTTTCTGTGCTGTGATGAGCTCTGAAACCTGACTGAAACTCTTCAAATAAGCCATTCCTCTGCAGATGATCTGTTAGCTGTTTGACAACTACTCTTTCAAGGATGTTTGATATGAAAGGAAGGTTGGAGATTGGCCTATAATTAGCTAAGACAGCTGGGTCTAGAGATGCTTTTTAAGTAAAGGTTTAACTACAGCCAGCTTGAAGGCCTGTGGTACATAGCCGATTATTAGAGATAGGTTGATCATATTTAAGATTGAAGCATTAATTAATGGCAGGACTTCTTTGAGCAGTTTTGTAGGAATGGGGTCTAAAAGACACGTTGATGGTTTGGAGGAATTAATTATTGAACTTAACTCAGAAAGATCAATTGGAGAAAAAGAGTCTAACTTAACATCGATGGTACTAAAAGTAGCTGTAGATAATATAATAATAATAAAATATATATATTTTTAAATATCTTCAACTACGAAATTATATCCGCACACATCTGCCGCAGTTTGAAAGCATGTCGTCTGACACCTTGGATAGATGCCTTAGTGATAGCCGGGGGTCCGAACAGAGAATTTCATTATTCTATCACTCAGTACAGGAGATGAGTGTACCTTCAACTCACTCAATTAAAGAGGAGTGGGAAAAGGAATTTGGGATTTCCCTACCGGAAGATTTTTGGCAGGAGGTGCTACGCAATATAAATACGCTTTTTATTAATTCCCGTCACTGTTTAATTCAGTATAAAATTGTACATAGGTTACATTATTCAAGGGAAAGACTTCACAAAATGTACCCGGACTGCTCTCCTCTCTGTGAAAAATGTATGACACATTATGGAAATCTGTTACATAGTTTTGCACTTTGTCCAAGGCTTCAGGGTTTTTGGTGTGACATTTTTACTTACCTGTCTAATATTCTTAAAAACAAGATTGAGCCAAATCCAACAGTAATTATCTTTGGGATCTCCAAAGAGAAACAAAGTTTACAACATTCTCAAAAAAGGTTTATATCATATGCATTGATTATCGCAAAGAAATTGATCCTGCAGCTTTGGAAAGGCAAAGAGGTTCCTGTGTTAAAGATGTGGCTTGCAGAACTTACAAATACTCTTCACCTTGAAAAAATAAGATATACCATGAATGGCAATGTGAAAGATTTTGAACTAATTTGGTGTCCTTTACTTGCGTATCTTGGGAAAATATAAATTTTTGGCAGTCGGGGGATTGGGGCCCATAGAGGGTTTTTTTTTTTTTTTAATTTATTTGTTTGTTTTGTCTTGTTTTGTTTAGAGAAAAAAAGGAGGCATAAGTTCTACTAATTTGTAACAACTGCGATACTTGCTTCTAATAAAAGATATATTTACTGAAAAAGTATTAGAAGTATTAGAAGCTCTATATAAATACAAGGACAGTTAACATTTTATGAACATCATCTCCTATAATTCGCTTATTCTAATTTGATGCCCAAACCACCTCAAAGTAAAGTCAAACTTTATCTGACTGTTTTGTTTCACTTAATGCACCTTATAATCCGGAAAATACAGTAACTTCTACCTTCCTTTAGCATGTCCAGTCCAACTTTTTATGCGATGGTTAGCATCTTCCTTTGCCTTTGGGTGCTACTCCAGGTGCCTTTGACAGTGCAAAACGTTTCATCGACATTGTGTTTGTTGGGGAGAAAACTTACAAACATACAGTACAGCTGTCACACTGCTAGTGATCAAAGATTTATGTAAATATAAAAAGCTGAACACATTCTGTACTGTAGAGGAGACACAGCATGAGATTGAGTGACAATAGTCTACAGCCAACCAGGACGCAGAACACAATGCGCTGTAAAAAAAAAACAAAAAAAAGAAAAAAAAGAAAAAGGATGCAAAATTGCCACAAAAAAAAAATCTGCGAAAACAGCGAGGCAGTGAAAGGTGAATATATATACATACATATGTATCAATGATACAGCAGCAGCCTTGGCTGCTTGGATGCATTGCCCTGTCACACACTTCTGTACTGTTGAGAGAATAAGACTAGTAGAAAGAAAGTCTATGGGCACCCAAACAGACTCAGGAGTGCACAAATATCAGCCCTAAGGACTGACAAGAAGTCACTGCCAGTGGTGGGAAACAAACATAAAGGCAGTAAATGAGGGTTTTTCAAACCATTAATTTCTTTTATTCTAATACTTTTTGTATACTGTATGTCAGAAAATGCACTTCAAAGCACTAACCTAATGGAAAGTGTTGACTGCAACAAACATATAGCACAAAAACCATAGAAAGTTTTAAATAGTCAGGACAAGCAAAGGAAGCAGTGCTTGTAAATTCTCCCTGCTTGCCCTGATATAATAGTCACAGGATGACACTTGTTTTAAACATTTGCCTGATGCTAGAATAAAAGCCACTGAGCCTTTGAAAGAAAAAAAGGTTCATTATAAAGTAACCTTCTGAATAGAGTAGGTGTAGTATTATTTCACCTCAGAGTCATCTAACGCTACATTTAATTTTTTGTGTGTAAACAAAACACTGAATCATTATTCAATATCAACAAATGACACTAAACAGTTCTCTCAGCTCTCCATGGCATTTGAAGATCTATTAGTTTGTTGTTTTCATTTTACAACTACAAACTTCACTTTGTTGCCTGAAGCAACTGGAGACCTTCCAGTAGTGAAAAGGCTCTGTAACACTCAGAACTAATGATAAATAATGGAAGCATTTAAACATAGTGAGCCAGGTCTCAGTGCAGACAAACACACCCACAGACATGACTTCAAATTGTTTGTTTGTCAATTTATTTAGATCATGGTAACAATATACAGAAGTTCATTTAGCAAAGAAAAAAAGAAAAAAAAAATGCTGAAAAGGAGCGGGAAGAAAATTTCAATATTTCAGACTACAAGAATATTGAGTTTGTATGATCCTGATAACCTGCATTATGGATGATGCGAACTGCTTTTTTTTAGAGTAAAAAGTGAATATAATGCACTTTTATAGTTATTGCCTCAGACCTCTGCACAATAGCTTAAGTAAGATGAAAAACCAGTCAACAGTAGAGATTATGAAGCGATGTCCAGTCTAACACTTGCTTTGTCTTGTTTAGTATTGCAATGCTTCGTGATACTTTGTAATGAACATATCTTATGTGAGCTCTCTAGTTGAGGTTTCCTGTATTATAAACCCAAGAAAAGTATTTTCACTGAATCGTTCAATATGAACACCATTTATTTGAATCCTTTCATTTGTACTTAAACTGTTATTTCCAAACAACACATAACATATAGTTTTATATATATGGACACAGTAATTACTTTTCTTTAAATTACTTTCAAAAACATTAAAGGAATATATTATAATGAGTTATAATTGTGAGGCATTTATAAATTGTATCATGAAACTGTCATTAAGCCTAATGGTGTCCAGTCGTAATATAGCAAATCTTTCAGAGCACATGCTCACTGATCATAATCACTTCTAGTTGCACATATGGCCCTTCTTCTCCTTCTCTCTATGTTGCTGCATTATCACCATTATTGTTGTCCTCATATTTAATGAACTAGTTTGTACATCATTTGTCTGATAGGCTTTTGTCAGGCAGGGCAAATATTTAATAATTATTTTTATTTTATTTTATAACATTTACATCATATATTACATACATATTATTGATAATGCACTATACTGGAAGGGGTCGAGGGTACTCTTATGTATTATAATACACTACAATAATGCACTTCTGCTGTACTCTTTCTTTTCTTCTTTCTCTCATCTTTCTTTCCTATTTTATCTCTTCTGCAGACATTACTTGGGTAATTTAGATCTGGAGCAGGTACAGGTGTGGGACAGTAGGCTGGATTACTCATCTCGTCCTCTCAAATAAACTCAGCATCAAAGTCACTAGTCCACTAGGGCCTTTTAGGGTTGGCGTGCATTGTGTCAGCTATCTCTTATTGGGTCTGTGGGCAAAACTGCATAAATTGATCTAAATAACAGCAGTGAAATCATGGAATAGAACAGAATAATCACTAAAGGTTTAATTATTAAACAGTGTATGTCAGCCAATACTGACCTACTGTCAATTCTACATTTTGAAGTTATAATCCACCAAGCATTGCTGAAACCTGACTTCATCACCATCCTATTGCGAAGGAGGGATTTGTGTCTTCCAGTGATCTAAGGGGGTATGCTGGTTTGGTCCCTCATGGAAAATTGATCCTGGATAAGGAAGAATGAGTCAGGTGACCCTATGAAGAAAGGAAAGACGAGGAACCGCTTCACCCTGCCCAAGCATGGTGGGCAGGACCCAGTCAATGCTCATTAAACATAGAAATGTGTGACTCGGAGGAACAGCCTGCACGATCTGAACCCAGTGGTATCCCAGTGTGATTGGACTTCAGTGTCAACCACAGTCTGTCCCTAACAAACACCAACTTCAAGCATAAAGGTGCACGTGGCACCAGGACACCCCACAGGTCACAGATAAATCATTGATTTTGTGAATGCTTCCTGACTACGCCTGCATTTGTTCGGGAGGAGTTTAGGAGAGGACCCCGCGACATATGGTGTCAGAAGTGGGATGGCTAGTCGAGGCTGAGGACTGTTTCTCCTCCCACTGCTCAGCTGCCTTCAGATTTTGCTGGTCAGGAAAGCCCAGCCCAAGCACCAGCTGGAGCAAGCACCACAGCAGCAACGGCCACACCAAGCACCGCAACCGCAAGCAGCCCCAGAATGGTACTGCCCACTCCTGCACGCCAAAGAGGATGCCGGGATCGCCCAGAGGAGGTTCCCTCTCGTCCGTCACAAGTAGTGACCAACAGACTCGACCAGCCAGTCTCAGAGTGGATGCGATCTGCTGGGCCAAAAATTCCACCCTATCAGTTGGGGGAAGACATTGAGAACTATTTATTGCGTTTTGAGCGAGTTGCCAAAACCTGGAGATGGCCAGTGAGTGAATGGGCCTGTCGTCTGGTTCCACTGCTATCGGGGAAGGCGTTGGAGGCCTACACTGCAATGGATGAAGAAAGAGCCCATCATTATGAAGATTTAAAAGCTGCGTTGCTAACCAAATTTGACATTTCCCCTGAGACGTATCGGCAGAAGTTCCGGTCCAATACAGTTCCACCTGGGGAGAGCCCCACTGAGAACTATTATCACCTGAAGGGCCTCTATCAGCACTGGATTCGACCAGAGCAGCATACTAAAGAAGAGATGGGAGAAGCTATCATCTTGGAGCAGTTAATCCGGGTACTTCCAGGGGAGGTGAGGACCTGGGTGAGGGAGCATGAGCCAGCAGATGGATTGACCGCTGCTAAGCTGGTGTCACAGTACTTCAATGCGCGTAAAGGAGCCCCACCTGCACGCTCATCTGGGATGCCACAGCGACCACCACTTCCATCATCGGGTCTTCTGAAGAGGGAGAGCAACCCAGAGCCACCAGAAAACCCCAGGGCATCAAACTTACGAGCAGCGGGTAAGGACTTTCTTTGTTATTATTGCCAGCATCCAGGTCATAAAGCCTCGGTATGCCCTATCCGGAAGGCTAAAGTCACTGGTGCCTGCTATGCACCCCGGCTGGAGATGGAGCCCACAGGGGTCCAGCTAGTGGATGTGCAACGCTATAAAAAAGTAAAGGTCAATGGTCAGCAGGCTACTGCTTTGCTGGACACTGGTAGTTTTATGTCTTTGATTAAGCATAGTTTGGTACCAGTGAACAGTGTGGACTATAGCAGACAGGAAGAAGTTTTATGTGTGCATGGTGATAAACATCCATACCCAAAAGTGGAGGTAACAGTGACTATTAATGAACAGCCCTACCTGTTGTCAGTTGGGGTGGTACAGAACTTCCCTGTAGAGGTTATTCTGGGGATGGACTTGCCTGTACTCATGGACTTGCTGCAAGAAAAAGAAGAACAGTGGAAAGAGACTGATGTGGGGGATAAGGGGAATGCTAAATTAAATGTGTCTGGCCCAGTGGTCACTAGAGCCCAGGCGAAGGCTGGATGCCAACCCTTGCCAGACTTTGACAGTAGTCTGTGTGAGGGTGGCACTAATGGGCCAAGAAAATCCCGTCGCCAACGCCGCTTTGAGAAGCAGCTATGGTCAAAGGGGCCAGACACTAAAAGCATAAAATGGGATGTACCAGAAAATATCACTTTGTTGCAAAGGGAGTATGAAACGTTGAAAGTTTTGTTTGCTAATGTGACTGAAGGGGGAACTGGAAAATGGGGAGGGAAAGAGAAGTTCATTGTTGACAAAAATGTGTTGTATGCAGTTGACGGTGACCACCAACGGCTTGTGATACCTTCTAGTTGTAGACTCCTCATTATGCACCTAGCACATACCCTTCCCTGGGCAGGTCATCTGGGTCGCCAAAAAACCTATATGCGAGTTAGCTCACGTTTCTTTTGGTCGTCAATGTACACAGACATACAAAAATATTGCCGTACCTGCCCTACTTGCCAGAAAACTTGTCCAGCCCGCAAGTCTGACAGGGCCCTGCTACAGCCACTTCCTGTCATCTCCACCCCCTTCCGTAGAATAGCTATGGACATTGTGGGTCCTCTGGTAAAAAGTAGTCTGCGTCATCAGTACATGTTGGTGGTGTGTGATTATGCGACTCGTTTCCCAGAAGCTTTCCCTCTGCGTGCGGTCACGGCACCCAATGTTCTGCGTGCACTGGTACAGCTGTTCTCCCGGGTGGGGATACCAGATGAGATTTTGACAGACCAAGGGACTAACTTTACCTCTAGGTTGATGCAGCTCTTCCACAACCAGCTAGGCATCTCTGCCATCAGGACGTCACCCTACCATCCACAGACAGATGGGTTGGTGGAGAGGTTCAACCAAACTTTGAAGAGGATGCTGCAGAAGTTTGTGTCAGACACTGGGAAAGACTGGGACCAGTGGCTGCCCTTCCTGCTGTTTGCGTACAGAGAGGTTCCCCAGGCTTCCACTGGTTTCTCACCATTCGAGCTACTCTATGGTTGGGATGTGCAGGGGCCATTGGATCTCCTCCGGAAGGGTTGGGAGTCTCCTGCTTCTGCTCCAAATGATAAAGGGGTGGTGCAATTTGTGCTGGAAATGAGAGATCGGTTGGGAAGATACCATGAAGATGCCGAGGTCAACCTGCGAGACGCTCAAAGAAGTCAGAAGACCAACAGGCCCGGCAACGTGAATTTCAACCTGGTCAAAAGGTGTTGTTACTTCTCCCCTCAGCCAACAGTAAACTTCTGGCGAAATGGCAAGGGCCATACACAGTTCTTCGCAGAATGGGGCCAGTGACCTATGAGATTCATCATCCTGAAAAGAAGAAACCAAAGCAGACTTACCATGTGAATCTCCTGAAAGAATGGAAAGAGCGTGCCCACCAGGCCCCTGCAAAAGCTCTGATGGCAAGAGAAGTGCCAAGAGAAGGGAAGACAGAACCCGAGCAGGGATCCGATCCAATGTCTCCGGTGCTGACTCATCTTACCCCACAGCAGGCTGCTGAGCTACTCCAAATCCTTCGGGAGACTCCATCTCTGTGTTCAGTTAACCCCGGCAGGACCACCCCTGTCGAACATGTGATACGCCTAAAGGATGGACATCCCATCCGCCAACGTCCATACCGGGTTCCACAGCACTTAGTGGATAAACTGCGACAGGAGGTGGAGAAGATGCTGGAGCTTGGGGTGATAGAGCTGTCCTGCTCAGAGTGGTGTAGCCCGGTGGTCATCATCTTCAAGAAAGATGGCTCACTACGCATCTGCATTGATTTCCGGAAGCTTAATTCCATTTCAGAGTTTGATGCCTACCCCATGCCTTGAATTGAGGATTTGCTGGAGAAGATCGGAGCGGCCAGGTACATCACCACCCTGGATCTGTGCAAAGGTTACTGGCAAGTGCCACTGGAGGAGTCTTCTCGACCGTACACTGCCTTCAGGACACCTGCCGGCCTGTTCCAGTTCACGGTGATGCCATTTGGGCTACATGGGGCACCGACCACCTTCCAAAGGCTGATGGACAAATTACTACAGGGGTGTGACCCCTATAGTGCTGCCTACCTGGATGATGTAGTGATCTTCAGCAACACCTGGGAAGAGCATCTGCAGCACTTGTCCGAAGTCCTGGGAAGAATCCATAAGGCAGGGTTGACCCTCAACCCCTCTAAATGTGAGTGGGCACGGCAGGAGACCCGCTACCTTGGCTACCAAGTGGGCACAGGTGAGGTGCGCCTGCAGATGGATAAAGTGGAAGCTATCCAGAACTGCCCTCGGCCTCGCACCAAAAAGGAAGTCTGGTCTTTCCTGGGGCTGGTTGGTACCGAAGATTTGTGCCCCAGTTTGCAACTATTGCGGCCCCTCTTACTGCTTTGACCAGCAAGGACCAACGGAATCCTGTAACATGGACAGCGGAATGTGAACAAGCTTTCAAAAGGCTGAAAACCTGCCTGTGTACGACCCCAGTTCTCAGGAGCCCAGACTTCAGGAAGAAATTTCTGGTCCAGGTGGATGCCTCCACAATTGGCCTGAGAGCAGTGCTGGCCCAAGGGGACCCTGGAGAAGAGCATCCGGTCCTATACCTAAGCCGCAAGCTGCTGCCACGAGAGACCAACTACTCAACTGTGGAGAAGGAGGCCTTGGCCATTAAGTGGGCACTGGAGAAACTCAGGTATTATTTACTAGGAAGGGAGCTTGAGTTGGAAACTGACCACCAAGCTCTCACCTGGATCCATTCCATGAAGGAGCATAACAGCCGGCTGACACGCTGGTACCTTTCACTGCAGCCTTTCAGATTCACCATCCGTCACAGACCAGGCAAGCTCAATGTAGTGGCAGATTATCTTTCCAGGTTGCCGCACATCGCCAACCTCCGGGTGGAAGGGGATGATGTGATGGAGTTACACTGTCCCGGGCCGCAGACAGCTGATCTGGGCGCATACACGCACCACCACCATTAGTTTCTACAATTACCGTGGCTGCGCGTCTTTTCGTCGACCGGGCAGATAAAAAGGGGTGAGAGGTATATTTTGAGCGGCGCAGAGGGTGGCCAACATATTTTTCCCGCTTACCTTTAATAAAGCCGGTCACGTAGACTCGCTGTGATCACCGATTATACGAGTGGTTATGCAAGCCGATGGTATGGTGTTCCGGGGTTCAAATAGTGGGTTCACGTGCGCTTGAAAGGTCAAGTGAACTGCATTATTTTTGTTTGGTTTTTTTGTTATTGTGAAACACTGTAGGCTGCCTGGAATTGGCCATAAATGTCTGTATATACATATAAATGTATTGTAGGAATACAGTTGGAAATAAGCTGAGGGGAAAAAGAGTGTTTGGGAAAAGAAATAATAAAGAGATGACTATTATGCCTAGTGGGAGGGGCAATGGGGTATAAAAGAAGGCTGTCAGGGCCTACCTGAGTATTCTGTGAGATGTGACAGAGAGGGTAACATGCAGACTGTGTTTTGTATATAGATGTTTGGTTTGTGTTGAATTAAGTTAGTTTTCCATTTTCTTTGTAAATAATCTTTTGTGCACCTGGGAGGCCGGCAGAATAAACTATCCACACTGAATGCTTCCTGACTACACCTGCATTTGTTCGGGAGGAGTTTAGGAGAGGACCCCGCGATCAAAGGTTTTTGTATGAAGCATTAAATAAATTTCAGTAAGTGTGTTCAATAAGTTTTCCCTGTAAATTAGTACTACATTATTATTACACAAAACTTACACAAAGCTTATTAACATCTAGGGTTTAATTTCTTCACGTGTGTGGATTGAATAGGTTTTTACCAACATCTGGCTAGAACTTCATGTTAATAGCACCTAGCAAATCCAAGTGTTATTTTCCCCCCTGTATAGTAAAATAAGAGCCATAAAACAGGTTATGAAAGCAAAAAGAGAGTGCAGTAAATATATATTTTTTAAACAGATGAAAAAAAGACAAAGGAAGGTGGACTGTGGGGTAAGAAAGATGATTGATGCCTTATAAATGAAATGCTATTCCCAGTAATGGGAAAAAGGCCATGCCAGAAAGCAGGTCACTTAAACTGCAAAAGAAGTACTTAAGCAGTGTTGCCTGGGGCACAGTGAGCTTGACAAAACTGTTAACATTAACCTTACAAAATCAAAACTGGAGGGATGACACAGGGGAAGGAAAGGGAAGCCGGAAAGAATATATCGGCTTTTGTCTGCAACCTGCAGCCTCACTCCTGAAACTGGGATGGTATCTATACTGGCAAACACACTACTGCGGTGGGTGCACACACAATAAAAAGCATCCATGCAAACAGATATCTTTCCAAATGTGCACTATTCTATCTTTCCATGCATATCACATGTTTGTTTGTTCTATCAAACTCTGTACCTAAAGTATAAGCCAAATTGAGTCTGACATCTGCACATTGTTTCTTAGAGCTTAGCTTGGTTGCACTTTTTAATTAATGTCTCGCTATTCTGTTGAGTGCAATAGTCTCATCAGCCATGAGTAAAAAGAAAAAAAAAGGAAAATGCCTCTGAACCAGCATTACAGAGCAGACTTTCCCTTTGAAATACACACAAAGCCCCTGGCAGAAATCAATAGGAGGAGCATAAAATCCACTTGCATTTAATTAAGATAACTAGCACATTCTCGTTCATAATCTCTCTCTTTCCTCCTCCATCTTTCTCTCACTCAATTTCTCTTCCTGTGCTGCTGCTCGTGTCAGTCCCCTCTGGGGGGTGAGAAATGTTGTTGGTAGGAATCTGGATTTAATCGTTTCCCAGATCGACACTATGTTTTTCTTCCCCTGAAGCATGTTTCATTCACCCACCCCCATAACCTCCTCTTTGAAATGTTGTCTAGGTTGTGTTCTGCAGCGGAAAAATGTTTGCTTTACGGCAAATGGACTACTGGGACTGAAATCTTAACGGGTTGCAATCCACTGTGTTGGTCTGTGGGACGGTGTCAGTGTTCTGCTTCACTGTTTGCAGATGTATTCTGCAGCTAAATAAAAAAACTGCAAATGAAAGACAGACAATTCCTGACTTTCATACTCTACTCTTAATAGTGTTATTAGTACAATACCAAGCTGTAAGTTATAGACTGCTTTAGAATTCTTATGGCAGTGTCTTGTCTCAAATACACTGAAACAATTAGGTTAAAATATTAAATTAAAGACTAAAAAAAACATCTAAATCTGCATTTGTTTGCATTATTTCAAATGGAGAAAACCAACGACAGCATGTCAGCATAAATACCTCATACGACTGTCAATGGTGGAAGGATAATGTTTGGCTTTGTTTTGCAGCCACAGGCCCAGGCACGCTGCAGTCATTGACTCCATGATCTCTTCTGCATGCCAAAGTATTTTAGATTAAAATGTAAGGCTATCTAAACGCTAAACTGTGCCCCAAATAGGGAAATGCAACAGGACAATAATCCCAAGAACATCAGCAAATTTACAACAAAACAAGGAAAAACAAAAGTGTTGCAGTTTCACAATGATAAAAGTCCAGATGTCAGCCGTACTGAAATGCTCTGACAGGACATGAAAAGAACTGCTCATAAACAAATGTCCACAAACCTCAATGGAACGCTGAAGCAACACTGTAACGATTATATGACCAAAACTGCACAACAAGAGAGCACTAAAGTTAAACTGTTGAATCATGGGGTGTACTTTCATACGCGGCTTGTGCATTTTGGCTTAGTTTTGCAGGTAAATTGTGTGGGCTGGTACCAGAGAACCCAAAAAAATTAAGAGTGTGGTTTGTCAGTGTTTGTGTTCTCTCTCTCTCTCTCTCAGTGTGTGTTTTGCCTCTATTTTTGTTGCCACTGCTGTTTGCTGACACGTGACCTGTGCTAGTAAGGTACATGGCACAGTATGGCCCTGCATGAACAGCTTGGCTGTGAGTAGCTCGCCAGTTTGAATCACATGGTAAGTCGTGTAGTTCCTAGAAAACGTATTTTTCATTGTATGGTGCGTGTGATTTTTCAAAATGTGGTAACATATAAGATCATAGGGTAATAAGATGAGACGTGCGTTTTCATTTCAGATTTGGGAAATTATTTGTTACATGATTTAAAAATTACATCAAAAACAACAAACATATTACAAATAGCAAATAAGTAGAATGGTACATAAGATCTCTGGGTCCTAGAGCCTGTCACAGCTGCTGCCAGTCTGTCATAGAGATAACAGACAACCATTCACATATTTTGGTCATTTTAAACCTTTGGGAATAACCTGGAAAGAACCCACACAGACAAGGGGAGAACATGGAACATGTAAACATCGTTCCCCGCCTTCCTCCAAAGAGGACCTGGGTTTGAACTCACCAGCCTGATGGAAACTTTCTGTATGAAGTTTGAATATTCTCCCTGTATCCGCATCAATCCAGGTACAAACAAAACACCAAAGTAAGAGTGAAAAAAAAATTGTAACATGTACATAAGTATTCACAGCTTTTGCTCAATACTTTGTCGAAGCCCCTTTGGCAGCAGTTACAGCGACAAGTATTTTTTAGTATAACACTAGACGAAGTTTCTTCTTTGCAGAAGCTCCATCAGGTTGGATGGAAAATGTCAGTGCACAGCCATTTTCAGATCTCTTCAGAGAAGTTCCATTGGGTTCAGGTCTGGGCTCTGACCACTCAAGGATGTTCACATGATCCTGAAGTTAATCATTTGTTATCTTCACCGTGTGCTTCGGGTCATTGTCCTCTTGGAAGACAAACCTGTCGAAGGTCTAGAGCGCTCTGGAGCAGGTTTAGATCAAAGATGTCTCTGTACATCACTGCATTCATTTTTCCATCTGCTGTGATCAGTCTCCCAAAATGCTTCAAGATCAAAATTCATTTAAAAACAAACAAAGAGGCTTTTTTCTAAATTCATAGTGATGAGGGTTATCGTGTTATCTGCAGTAATAAATCGATAATCTATAATCCAAATATACGAGGGATCATATTTTGGTTTCAGCAGATGAAAAGCAGGTCTGAGGTGCTATCAGTGTTACAGAAAATCAGTACAAAAATACATCTTACAGTGCTGAATTGGGAAATGAATACTGATGTGGATAAAATAAATAAAACTGGGACTAACACTGATCCAATACCAAGTAACTGATATAAGATATTAGCAAGCAGAAATATTGCTACTTTGTTGTTATGAATTTAACTAAGCCAATAAAATAACTGCTTTCCAGGGTGCACTAACAGCATATTTTACCCTGATTCCTAGATACACTGATAGGCCTACTCATCATCTACCTGCTGTCATTGATGCATCGATATTATTGGCTAGTCTCAGAGTCTGGCACACTTACCAGAACTCAGTCAAGCACAGAAAACCCAAATGTCCAAGCATCCCCCACTCCCACTTCACTGTGTCCATGACCTGATCTAACAGCTTCACAGGATTTTCAGATTTATTTTAGAGGCCAATTTTGCTCAGTACTGGATCAATGTGTGAACCTGAATATTTGTATTGATGGGCTTTCTTCAAGATGGCACCCGTGTTTGGTTGCCGCTGCTGGTGAAGTTTTTTATTGCCGGCCATCGCCATTTGCAGTGTTATGTTTTTCTTCTGTATGCTGTTTGAATTCATGGTTGACGTACATTACGGACTCATTGGAGAGGTAATGTGACAGCTGGAACAACTACAGCAAAGTCTTTCCTCCTTTCTGTGTTCGTCAGTGGAGTGCTTGATACTGTACACACCACACAGAGTTATTATAGAGGGTAAACAGGCAGCATTGGAGGCGAGCTTCTTGGCTGTGGGGAGACTCCCAGCGCCTGTGGTCAGTTCCTCTCCTGTCATTTGGCAGGTACACTGCCCTGCTGTCTGTGGCCCTGGGTCCACGGGTCGATGGCAGAATGGTCATCTGGGTCTGTTTTACTGGTAGCAGCGATGTCCTCTCATCAGTGATCGTTTTATCTGTTTTAGGAGTCCATGCAGGTTCACAGATGTGTACAGGTGTTGAATTCCAGTGAGCTGTTGAATGTCCCAATCAACGGTCACCAATCCAGTTTCCCCTGCTTAATGTTTTCTAACTTACATTATTTATTCTAAATAATCTCTTTATTAAGGACTCTCTAGAGTTTATGTTGCTGACTCAGACATGGCAGCGACATATAGATTATATTCTCTTCTCTGGCTGCTCCGTCAATGGAACGTCATATCTATTGAGACATAGCAGAGGACTTGCTGCCTGATGAACTCAAACCGGTTTTCTTCATTTGAGTTACAGATGATTAAGTTCAGTTCTCCGAAAACCTTTTATTTTATTTTAATCTATTACCTGCTGGCATTGCTGGAGTCTTTTTTAACTGAATTTAATGACCTTTGTCATTTATCATTAGATTGGAGAAGGATGTAACACTGGGAGATTTTAACCTTCATATTGATGAACTCTTGATTGATGGACTCTTGTAGGACAGCTGCTGATCTCATCATTATCACAAAGTATTTTAACTTTCATATAATGGGCCCCACATTTCATGACACTTTTCGGGTACAGGAGCAACTCTGAAACAAAACATTGTCCAATGGTAACACGTTTGTCCTTGGATAAATATTTGTCATTTTATGAGATATTGTCACAAGTTAGGACATTTATGGGAGGCCTCCAAGCTTGGGGTTTGTAGGTTTTTTTATTTTTTTTTACTAAATCACATGTTGAAAAATTTAAGAACAGAATATTATTGTTGGATACAATTATCAATACTGTTCATCCATCCATCCTATTCCACTTATACTTATGATGGTCAGGACTAGAGCTAATCCCAGCTACCACAGGGCGAGAGGCGGGATACAGAGTGGACAGGTTGCCAAACTGACGCAGGCTAACACACCTGATGCAACAATATTGTCTCTTCCACTATTCCACATGCACCAGTGGATACAAAGTCTGAGTACAATGAGTTTTTGAACAATTTGTAAATTAGGTCACTGACATTTGTATTTCTCCAAAATTGTCTCAATATAATGTCCATCAACTTTAAGCCCCCTCGATGTCCTTCCTACTTTGTTTTTAATTAGCGTGTTTGACTGTGTTTGACTGTTTGCCACTGTATCATGGAAATGATTATTGCTCAGTTTCCAGCTCAAACAAACTGCTGTTGGGCCAAAGAAACCACAGTAGACCCACCTCTGTCGAATAGTTACAGACCAGTCTAGAATTTTGTGTCAAAGGTTTTTGAAAAAGAGTAACAGCAGAGCAGCTTAACTACTTATTAGAGAAAGACAATGTTATGGATATGTTTCAGTATTGTTTTCACAAACTGCACTCTATTGAAACTGCTTTAACATTTTGGTTTAATTGTATATTAGGTTGATACTTTATTACAGTATCTTGACAAACAAGCTATAGGCTCATGTAATATCTATCAGAGAGATTTTTTACTGTTTGTATGAATCAAGTGATGTCTGAAGCAACAGCAAGATAGCATGCATGGTAGTAATATTGTTCACTCATCGTCATAAACACCAGTGAAAACAGAAAAGTGCATCCCCACAGGCAACAAAACTGAACAAAGTTTTATCTCAGGAAAGACTTTACAACTCAACTCAAAATACTGTTCACATTACAAACTAGTTTCAGCAACGATTGCGACAGCTTTATTGCCACTGTGCATTTTTCCACACACTCTCTTAATTGGCTCTACTGCTTCATCAAAACACAGGCTTATGTAAACGAGCAGAAGGTCCACAAAAATGCAATAAAAACAAAAAAAAAGAGAGAACGAAGCTAACAAAAACTGATGAGCCAAAGAAAGAGGGGCAGGCAGTGAAGGAAAGACAATAAAACAGGAGTAAAAAGATAGCAGAGTAAGAAAGCAAAGACAGATAAGTAGAGAAGAGAGGGTGACTGACCCAAAAAATTAAAAAAAGACAAAAAGAGTCTGACCAGATATCTGAACAAGATCAGGACAGAATCACTTTATGTCAGCCCAAGACATCAAGAAATGTGACTCCACAACTGCAGACGTACCTTATTTTATTATTCCTTTCTTGCTCTGCTATTCTGCCACCAGTGAGCTGCCATGCAAATGGAGCCAGAGCGGAGCCTCTTGTCTGCCTAACACGAGACAACAGGGAGCCTGTGTATGCGTGTGATACCTAATAATGTCTACATCTTGCTCAGGGATTAGACACAGTAACAAGAAAAACAGCACAGGTGGTGAGGGAAGAGGAATCTCCAGGAGCTTACACAAGCTTTTTCTGTGAATGGGGGAAGCCATCACAGGCGTACACAGCCAGATTCAGCCAATCACAGCTTCTCAGGACAAACACCCGACAACCTTTCGGCACTGAAGACTTTGTACTAACACCTACTGCAGCTCTTAAATTTCCAAATGAATTGGCATGCTGAAGTATTGTGTGATCATCAAACAGTGGCACCAGCTGTACATGTAGTGGAACAAGTGTTTGAAGTTCAATTAACACTTTATAACATTATAACAGAGGGGAGGTTTAATCCAAAGGTAGGCTTTCTGCTTTATAAATCCAGTACACTCTATGATATCTAGAATTTCAGTAGCACATTTACAATCACACATATTAAAGATGTGATAAAGCTGAAAGTAGAAAATATATTTTAACAGTCTAATGTTAAAAAAAAAAACTGCTAGCCCTTACGGTCTTTGGTAAGTAGCCCAGGCTCAGTCTCCTTATGGCCAAGGTGCCCACCAGTGTCCTGTGTTTAGCTTCTGGATAGCGGCAGTCTTTCAGGCTTACCCAAACTCTTGACTGGTTGCTCCATGATGGATGAGATGACGGTCCCTAAAATCAGCCAATTCAACTTCCCTTTCTTCAGTGCCATGGGCCATTACTTGGAGGGCTTGAAAATTATCCTAGCGCATGTGATGAGCTTTTCCAGCCTTTTTAGGTTCCACCTACTTCCAAGAATTGACGTTGTAGGGATGCCAAAGTTGTCCACATAAGCTTAGACTACCACTATCACTGGCACCACAACTAGGTAGCTCAGAGTTTAGCCTTAGCCATTAGTACCAGCAAACACCATCATTCTTCAAAGAAGACAATATCTTCTGTCAAAGCTAGAGAGAAGCCCTTTATACACCAACAAACAAATACAGGTCTACTCCACACAGACTTTGGCCGGCAGATGCAGGTTCATCTGGGAAATCATCTGATGTTCCCAGGCCACACTGTTAAAAACTTAACTCAGAACGGACTTGTTCGTTATCTCTGAAGCCTCAAAACATCTGTTCATGCTGGAACTCTAAGTTCCCTCAGAAGCTCCTATTGAGGAAGCCAATGAGAGAAAACATGTTAGGTACCCAGAACTGGTGGAAGAGTGCAGGAACAGAGGCTATAGGACTTGAGCCAACAGAATAGGATGCAGAGGCTCTGCAGAAAGCTCAATTTGGAAATTACAGGAGTTGCTAAGAGGAGGGCCATTCAATCCGTGTGTCACAAAGAAAGCAATAAAGTGACTTTGGATTAAGGAGCCTGATTTGTTGCTTCTTGCTGGGATGCAAGTCGGGCCTCACCAACCTTGGCTAGATCACCCAGGTGAGGGTGTCTGATGTTTTGAGACCTAAAACACTCAAAGAGTGATGCATCCATCAGAGTGTGAATGTATATGAATGCTGGTTAGATTGCACTTAAGTATAGAAGGAAGTGCTTGTATGAGTGGGTGTGATTGCGTGAATGAGGCATGTTGTATACAGCACTTTGAGTACTCCGGGAGAGTAGAAAAGCGCTATATAAGAATCAGTCTGAATTACATCAATTTCACATGTTATCATCAGCTGTATGGATAGTGTTGTTATCAGTTCCATACTAAAGTTGTCCCTGACAGCCAGAACTAGGCTTCCTCTACTTATGTAGCCACATTCAGTGTAAGTCATTCTGCTCTGAAGCGGCAAATGAAAGCAAAAAGTAAGTGAAAAACAGAAGCCAAAAAAGTATAAAGCACATTGATGTCCCCACTATAAAAATCAGGTTCCCTTATAACATAAGTCTACAGCACTAAACATCCAGTCTCATAATGCAGGCTTGGTATATTTCCATGGCTGATCTAGCCACAGCCTGTGCACCTGAATACCAACATTAATGGGTGACTTGTTCATTAGTAATGCCTGGATGCTACAGAACTTGTTGATAAAACAAGACTGCTTTGAGGTGAAGGGACCAGAGGTAGCCCCAAGCTTCATGGTGCAGGAATATGAGGTGAGGTGCACACTGAGTGCAGTGAACCCCAGGAAGGCCGCCGGTCCAGATGGGGTAACCGGAAGGGTCCTAAAAGAATGTGCAGACCAGCTGGCTGGGGTCTTCACTAAGATCTTCATGCTTCTCTGTATCAGTCCTGCATCCCGCCGTGCCTAAAGTCGGCCACAAACGTCTCACTGCCTAAGCGGACAAACATTAGCAGTCTCTACGGCTACAAACCAGTTGCTCTAACACCTGTTATAATGAAGTGTTTCGAGAAACTGGTCCGACGTCATATCCTGTCCTGCCTGCCACCAACACTCGACCCGCTCCAGTTCGCATACAGAGCTAACAGATCAACTGAAGATACCATTGTTACAACGCTCCACACCACCATCTCTCACCTGGAACAACAGGGGTGTTACACCAAGCTGCTCTTTGTTGACTTTGTTGACTGCCTTCAATACGATACTCCTGGACAGACTAATAGTAAAACTGCTGGATATCGGACTTCCTTCTACCATCTGCCGCTGGATCAGAGACTTCCTGTCAGACCGTGTACAGAGAGTTAGAGTGGGGCCTCATCTTTCCTCAGCCCTCAGCCTGAACACCGGCTCTCCACAAGGCTGTGTACTGAGTCCCCCACTGTACACTCTGTACACACATGACTGTGTCAGTACCCACTGTGGTGGGGCTCATCTCTGGGGGAGATGAGATGGCATACAGAGCTGAGGTTAAAAGGCTGTGGGATTGGTGTGCACTCAACAACCTGGACCTCAATACCACCAAGACAAAAGAGCTGCCCTACCATCTGGCAGGAGATTCAGGCTGCTGAGGTTGTAGACAAACAGACTCAAGGACAGCTTTTACAACAGGGCAACAGACCTAATCAATGCTAACAGCTGACCTGATTGGCTACCTCCCTGGACAATAATAACAATGTGCAATAAAAATAAAAAGAATGAGTGTGTGTAATCCTTTACTTTTTCTTTCTTGCACTTAAAAAAATCACCTTAAGTTACTGTGTTGTGTTGTGTTGTGTTGAAGTCCTGCCATTAATTAATTCTTCGATCTTAAATATGATCAACCTATCTCTAATAATCGGCTATGTACCACAGGCCTTCAAGCTGGCTGTAGTTAAACCTTTACTTAAAAAGGATCTCTAGACCCAGCAGTCTTAGCTAATTATAGGCCAATCTCCAACCTTCCTTTCATATCAAACATCCTTGAAAGAGTAGCTGTCAAACAGGTAACAGATCATCTGCAGAGGAATGGCTTATTTGAAGAGTTTCAGTCAGGTTTCAGAGCTCATCACAGCACAGAAACAGCTTTAGTGAAGGTTACAAATGATCTTCTTATGGCCTCTGACAGTGGACTCATCTCTGTGCTTGTCCTGCTAGACCTCAGTGCTGCGTTCGATACTGTCGACCATAATATCCTATTAGAGTGATTAGAACATGCTATAGGTATTACAGGTACTGCACTGCAGTGGTTTGTATCATATCTATCTAATAGACTCCAGTTTGTACATGTAAATGGAGAGTCCTCTTCACACACTAAGGTCAATTATGGTGTTCCACAGGGTTCAGTGCTAGGACCAATTCTATTTACATTATACATGCTTCCCTTAGGCAGCATCATTAGAAGACATAGCATACATTTACACTGCTATGCAGATGACACCCAGCTCTATCTGTCCATGAAGCCAGGTAACACACACCAATTAGTTAAACTGCAGGAATGTCTTAAAGACATAAAGACCTGGATGGCCGCTAACTTTCTGCTTCTTAATTCAGATCAAACTGAGGTTATTGTACTCGGCCCTGAAAATCTTAGAAATATGGTATCTAAGCAGATTCTTACTCTGGATGGCATTACCTTGGCCTCCAGTAACACTGTGAGGAACCTTGGAGTCATTTTTGACCAGGACATGTCCTTCAATGCACATATTAAACAAATATGTAAGACTGCTTTCTTCCATTTGTGCAACATCTCTAAAATTAGAAATATCCTGTCTCAGAGTGACGCTGAAAAACTAGTTCATGCATTTATTACTTCCAGGCTGGACTACTGTAATTCTTTATTATCAGGATGTCCTAAAAACTCTCTGAAAAGTCTTCAGCTGATCCAAAATGCTGCAGCAAGAGTCCTGACAGGGACTAGAAAGAGAGAGCATATTTCTCCTGTTTTGGCTTCCCTTCATTGGCTTCCTGTTAAATCCAGAATTGAATTCAAAATCCTGCTCCTCACATACAAGGTCTTAAATAATCAGGCCCCATCTTATCTTAATGACCTTGTAGTACCATATCACCCTATGAGAGCACTTCGCTCTCACACTGCAGGCTTACTTGTTGTTCCTAGAGTATTTAAAAGTAGAATGGGAGGCAGAGCCTTCAGTTTTCAGGCCCCTCTTCTGTGGAACCAGCTTCCAGTTTGGATTCAGGAGACAGACACTATCTCTACTTTCAAGATTAGGCTTCAAACTTTCCTTTTTGCTAAAGCATATAGTTAGGGCTGGACCAGGTGACCCTGAATCCTCCCTTAGTTATGCTGCAATAGACGTAGGCTGCCGGGGATTCCCATGATGCATTGAGTTTTTCCTTTCCAGTCACCTTTCTCACTCACTATGTGTTAACAGACCTCTCTGCATCGAATCATATCTGTTATTAATCTCTGTCTCTCTTCCACAGCATGTCTTTATCCTGTCTTCCTTCTTTCACCCCAACCGGTTGCAGCAGATGGCCCCGCCCCTCCCTGAGCCTGGTTCTGCCGGAGGTTTCTTCCTGTTAAAAGGGAGTTTTTCCTTCCCACTGTCGCCAAAGTGCTTGCTCATAGGGGGTCATATGATTGTTGGGTTTTTCTCTGTACCTATGAAGCGCCTTGAGGCGACTTTTGTTGTGATTTGGCGCTATATAAATAAAATTGAATTGAATTGAATTGAATTGAATTGAATTGAATTGAGTTGTGTTGTGTTGTGTTGTGTTGTGTTCTGTCTTGAAAAGGCAGCACAGCCACACAGAAAACCATCAATGTATGGTCTAGTGGAACTATTTCTATGCTTCCAGGACTATTCTGAGTAGACCAATTGGCAGGTTTTCAGAGAAGCAGCAATCCATGAGGGTGGGATGGACTTTGAGGGCTTATGCTTGTTCAGTTTGTGGATACATCAGCAAGTGCAATGTGTAACACTAAGGTTATAATCATCTCTCCTAATCAGAAACCCTGGCTAAATGTGGAAGTGAGATGTCGTAAGGATACAGTGCTCAGCCTTTACATCTGAAGATCCAGTGGCACTGAGAAGAGCAGGGAGGGAATTGGATGCAGATATTAAAATGGGAAAGGCAACCTATGCCCAAAATATGGTCATTTTTTCACCAGTGGCCCTTGAAGCATGTGGAAGGGTATAAAGAGCATCACTGGGTGCAAACAGAGGCATGTAGACTGCCCTAAAGAGCCATTTATACCTTCTACGCTCACTTTGAGTGATCTAACTCTCATCAGGTGAGATGCTCTTCAGTATGCCTGTGGTAGATGTCAGAAGAACATTACAGGGGATCAACCCTCGGAAAGCAGCAGGTACAGACAACATCCGAGGACGGGTTCTAAGAGAGTGTGCTCAGGAACTCACCATGGTGTTGACAGACATTTTTAACATCTCCCTCTCTGGCTTTGGTCCATTGTTTTCCCAGTGCCCAAAAACCCAGCTGCGAAAGCCATGAATAACTATTGCCTGGTGGCTTTCACCCCAGTTGTCATGAAGTGGCTGGAATGGCTGCTTTTGGCCACATTCGGGAGTCAGTTGACATCAGTGTGTGTCCACAGCAGCATGCATACAGGAAGAACCAGTCTGTGTCTGTCATCCACTCTGCTCTCATGTGTCAGCCTGCTCTTTCTGGACTCTGATTCTGTATTTCTGATGCTGGACTTCTTGACAGGCAGGCCATCCTCCACCATCAAACTTAAAGCCAGCTCTCCACAAGGGTGTGTATGGTGGCCTCTACTGTATATACTTCTCATGTGATTACTCAGCAAAGTATCTCTGATCTCTACATACAGGAAAGAGGTGGCAACCTCACATGGGCCACAAATTCAGCCAGTATTATGAAGGAAGCTGACAATGACTGTTTTTCATGAGGAGGCTGAAGTAGCTGATCTTGGTGTACTGTGTTCTGGTGGAGAGTGTTCTGACTTCTTCTATAATTGTCTGTTACGGCAACTGCTCTGAGGCTGACAAGACAGCGCTGCAAAAATGGTGAAATCTGCCCAAAAGACCACCAACAGCAGTTTCCCTTCTCTAGAGCACATTTATATTAAGAGATGCAGAATCGGGTATTGAACATCAACAGCATCTATCTAAAAACTAAATTACTGGAAAGCTTAAATGATCTACTGTTCTGTATCGATGGTCTGTTTGCATGATTTTGCTTGATAAGATGAATTATCAGTAACATAAATAAACAAACTAAATGCACCTACATTGTTCTCAAATTACAACACACCGGTTACATTTTGAGCATTTTGAGTATTGTTTAAGGACAACCTGCTCTGTCACTGGTTCCATCAGCCAGGAGAAGATCATTTATTTTCACCTGGCTGTTCTGTAAACTGCCCCACAGTGACGGTTGTTCTTTTAACATCATGCAGCTTTCTCAGAGGTGTACTGTATACAACTCAGATCAAATTACAAAACACATGCACACTTTTATAAACAAGCAGAAAGCAACACAGTGTGTTTTTTTCCTTCTCCTTCAATTAAGGTTGGCTTAATTACTTGCTTACGCCAAGCACTCTCTGTGGAAAGCCATTACACAAGAGAAGTGAATACAGACAAATAAACACCTTAAAAACATCAAACACATAACACTGCACTGCTCTTAAACACTCACAGAGCAACCGGCGCTTTTCATAGAGGTGGAAAAGGAAAGATTTTGAAAAAGCTGTACCTTTGCTTTTAGCTAGAAGAGCAGGGGGAGGCGGAGACAGCACAGAATCCACAGCCAAGTGTGCCCAGAGAGGGGAGAAGAAGAAGAGGGAAATTTAGTCCAAATTATAGCAGACACCAACCTTATCATGCCACAGAATTCAATAATGCACAGCACCATCTCTGATGCAACCGTACATCTCAAACACATGAAAGCTACGAGCAGTAACTACTGAAATAGAGGACTTCTGGGGAAAAGGGGTGGATAGAACACTCATCAGGAAAATGAGGAAATTTATATAATATCTAAAAGTACAGATTCATGCATGAAAATAAACTTACAATGTATATTACATGACCATGCAGAGCTATTTCACTAATTTACCCTTTCATTCATACTTGTGCATTTTGTCATGTTTCTACTGACATTCATTCCTCTTCTATCCACTGCATACTTTCACCTCTCAGGTCTTTCTCCGCCTGCTTCCTATTCTCACTAGAGACAGAAATAGTGCCCTTCTGACCTTCTCTATACTTCTCCATCAACATTCTCAAAGCACATTTGTAATTCTCTTTCTGCTGCTCACTGATCATCAGGTCACCTTAAAAACTCTTTCTCATAGCTTCATGGTTTGGCTCCACTCCCTCTGCGGTCACAGTAGCCATCAGTACCAGCACAGTTCCTCTCTGCTAGACATCTACATACCTGCACCAGTGTGTCATGTGGACCAAGTTCCTTTCACTCTCAATCCCTTTTTAAAGCTGCTCACTTCCTCCTTATTAATTCTCTGCACTTTCGGAATCACTAACTTTCCTCCATCCATCCTAATCTCGCTCTCATCTTTCTTCATTTATCTGCTTCTCAGAGTACTCCTCCCATCTTCTTACCACACCTGTAACTTGTTATTACATTTCCATCTCTATCCTTAATTACCCTGACCTGCTTCACATTGTTTCTAGCTCAATCACTGCCAATCCATCTAAGTCCCTTTCTCCTTAGTGTCAAGCTTTACATACAATGCAATAAAAGCCTTTTTCTTTGCCTTTCCCACTCCTTCCTTTGTGATATGCCTTTTCTGTCCTGTGCATCCTCATTCCACCAAAAGACAATTGTCCTTGTCTTCTTTCCTCTGTCCACAGTATAAATCATACACCTCCTTGGCTATTTCTGTCTCACTTCCTCTCTGAACTTCCTCCTTTAACTTCCACCCTTCCAACCCTTGGCTCTGCCCGATTCCCAGAAACACTCTATAGACTACGCCTGATGCTGCCCACTGTAGCTACAGTCTCTCCAGGACAACAGATTTCAGATAAAAATCAAGCTTTTTTGTTACAGTTTTCTTAGGGCAGTAAAAAGAAGGAGGGAGGGGTAATAAAATAACATTGTATAATGAACAATGCACTTTCATGAACACCATGAAAAACAACCACAGCACAGCACAGCACAACAGAGTCACAACCACAAATAGACTTGTAGCAAAGACATAAAGAGAGGCATACCTTGCTCTGCCATCATATGTGCAAGGCCTTAAGAAAATAGGAAAGGTATAAAAGAGAGGAGAGGAAAAGAGTGAAAGAGAATATTTCAGCAAAGAGAACACTTAGTTTCAATACCCTCTGGTATTGTGATGATTCATGCTTTTACTCATAGTGAAAGCATAACATCAGATCACACAGGTGCCACAAAGCTTCCTGTGCCTGAGCAGGAGGCTTCCTCATAACAAGTATAACACATAAAAAGCTCGTGTGTGCTTTTTAAGTTTGTGTAGCAGAACTCAACTGACCTGCTGTATAGACGTAAAAATGCGATATCTGCTCTTTGTTCTTTGGCCGTTTGAGGCAGCAAACACAAATTATAAACACATTATTGAAATTTCTTCAGTTTATTAGTTTATGTCTCTGTCTCGCTAACACACAGCTGCTTATTTAAACATCCAGTTAATGGGAGTGACATTTCTGTTTTTCTGTTTCTGGTTATTGTCCAGTTCTATTTTTTGGTTTAGTCTTTATAATGTCGATTTAGTACTTGAGCATATTTTTAGTATTACAGCTGCTTTACAATGAATTGTTTAAACGTGACAGAATATATAATATTTTAAATATGATTTCCTGAAGGCTAGCTGGTGATCTGTCCAAGCATTTGACACACCATAAATGTCCTGTGAAGTTTTGGTCCACATGAACTGGATTTCATTAATTTTGTGCAAAGACGGTGTAAAATAATGAGAATTTTTTTAGATAACAATTACTGCAATGCTCTAGTTTAATAAATTCTTTGTTTTCAATCAGATATTTAAATATCCCAAAAGAACTTGTTACAGGTAAGTAATCTGTAACTACTGGTATGACGAAATGACCCTAGAGGCAGGATCCTAAAATCTGTGTTGAATATAAAAAATTCCAAAGAAATAAACAGAAATATTATGGACATTTGTAACTGAAAGATAAACCTAACATCTACACATGGTTGAATAATAATAATAACATATGTGTCACAGTAATAGTCTTAGTCATTTGTCCCTCCTTTGTAAAAGAAATATCCCATTTCAGCTAATGCAATGTGCATTATGTTAAAGCACAGACAATTCAGTAAATCATTAAGCTGGAACAGAAACTTCATTTTGTTGTCACCACGTCTGTTTGAACTTGTCTGAATATCTGCTTCCATCTGACATTATTCACTAAAAAAACTCACCTGGCATGTTGTTGCTGTTGATTTCTAGAGCAAAAAAGGAGACAAAGAAAACAAGCAAAGACAGTATTAGAAACACACTTATTTCTTGCATGCTGACTATCATGCAAATGATTACACACATAGTTCATACAGAGGGCTGGCAGTACACACAGCCATTTGCATGTTTTTTTACAATGCAGAATGTTTCAGCAAGGAGCAGTTAAAGCAGCAGCACTTTGATTCACAGTCACGACAGGAAATACAAAGAGAAATGTTCATGTTACCTCATTTATACAGTATTAGTATACTGTTACTACAGCATGAAGACATGCAAAGAAAAAATAAAACTGTCAAATTTTAAAGCCAGAAAGGCCCTAATGTCAAAGATCTGCAGTTGTGGTCTGAGACGTGTTATGGGCATCTTTCAGGGTGGAGTAACTGTACAGAATAGATCTTTATTAAGTATTGGGTGCATATATTTGAATTTATTTTTGATTTTTCCTAATCCCCAACCTCAGTATAAATACAGGATCTACTTATCTACGTTAATCCCCACGAATATTTGGTGAAATGTCCCTTAGTGTCAGGAGTGTCGTGTGTGGAGGCGAGGAAGAGATGACCCAAACGCTGGACTCACGGTGCAGGATAATGGGGTCTATTGTAGGTAGGTTGGATGAACAGAACATGAACTGAAATGGCTGACTGGGTGGACGACTGACTGACTGAAGGACTGAATGGCTGGCTGACTGATCTGAACATACATGCGGAGAGACGACATTAACATCAATGACACGACAAAGAACTGGTGAAACCGAGGAGCTTAAATACACAGGTTGAATGATGACAATGATTGGAAACGAGTGAGTACAGGGCTGAACATAATCTGACTAATGACACAAGCTGACATGGGAAAAAAAAAAAAAAAACAGGAAGTGGGAACATTAGTGTGGCACACTAAACTGAACATGAACAGAACTGAAAACACTGGGTCACCGACCCAGGAACCCTGACAGTACCTCCCCCCCTTCAAAGGCCGGCACCCGACGGCCGAAAGAGAGAAGGACCAGAACAGGGCGGGCGGAGGGGGCCCAGGACGGAGGGACGGAGTCCAAACAGAGACAGTTCAGGCGGACGGCCACGTGGCTGGCTGTGACGCTGGAGGTGATCCGGTGGGCGGCTGCGAGGAAGACGGCGGCGGCCACTGAGAAGGTCCGGTGGGCGGCCGCGAGGAAGACGGCGGCGGCCACTGAGAAGGTCCGGTGGGCGGCCGCGAGGAAGACGGCGGCGACGTCCAGAACGTGGCTTGGGCGACGGCGTGGCAGCCGCAGGACCAGGCGAGGCTAACGCAGAGGCAGGAGCTGGAGCCGAGGCTGGACCAGGCGAAGCAGAAGCCGGCAAAGCGGAAGCTGAAGCCGAGGCTGGACCAGGCGAAGCGGAAGCTGGAGCCGAGGCTGGACCAGGCGAAGCGGAAGCTGGAGCCGAGGCTGGACCAGGCGAAGTGGAAGCTGGAGCCGAGGCTGGACCAGGCGAAGCGGAAGCTGGAGCCGAGGCTGGACCAGGCGAAGCGGAAGCTGGACCCGAGGCTGGACCAGGCGAAGCGGAAGCTGGACCCGAGGCTGGACCAGGCGACGGTATGGGAGCCGGCGTTGACGGAGCAACAGCTTCGGAGGCTGGGCCAGTAGGCGCGGAAGCCTCTGGCTTGAGACAGGCCGGGCCAGTAGGCGCGGAAGCCCCTGGCTGGAGACAGGCCGGGCCAGGAGGCGCGGAAGCCCCTGGCTGGAGACAGGCCGGGCCAGGAGGCGCGGAAGCCCCTGGCTGGAGACAGGCCGGGCCAGGAGGCGCGGAAGCCCCTGGCTGGAGACAGGCCGGGCCAGCGGGTGCGGAAACCCCTGGCTGAGGAGCGGCCGGGCCAGCGGGTGCGGAAACCCCTGGCTGAGGAGCGGGAGAGCTCACAGCTGGCTCTGGATGCTGTGGCTGCAGGTCCGGGAACTGAACAAGATGGTGAATGAGTGACTGGACTACAGAAGGCTGGGCGACAGAAGGCTGGGCGACAGAAGGCTGGGCGACAGAAGGCTGGGCGAAAGACTGAACTGACTGGACGACGGGCGACTGGCGAACAGGAAAAGACTGGAGACGACGAGACTGGAGGACAGGAGGAGACTGAGCCACAGGGGACTGGAGGACAGGAGCAGCCTGAGCCACAGGGGACTGGAGGACAGGAGCAGCCTGAGCCACAGGGGCAGCCTGAGCCACAGGGGACTGGAGGACAGGAGCAGCCTGAGCCACAGGGGACTGGACAGGAGCAGCCTGAGCCACAGGGGACTGGACAGGAGCAGCCTGAGCCACAGGGGACTGGACAGGAGCAGACTGGAGAGCAGGTGAGTGAACTGGACAGGAGCAGACTGGAGAGCAGGAGAGGGAACTGGCTGGACTGGGAGCTGAACAGCAGGAGAGGGAACTGACTGGACTGGGAGCTGAACAGCAGGAGAGGGAACTGACTGGACTGGGGATGCTAAGGGATGAACAGAGGTAGGCCAAGCTGACGACGGAGCTGTGGTTGGTGTGGCTAATGGCTGAGCTACAGACTGAGCTAGTGACGGAGACAAAGCTATAGCCTGGGCTAGTAAAGCTGGTGCCTGAGCAGGGGAAACCTCAGCTAGCCTAACAAGGGATAGTGCAAGGGTGTGAAAGGCTGGATCAGGGGGTGGTTGAAGTGGTGGACTGACGGGTGGAGAGGCTAACTCTTCTGAGCCTTTAGGGAGGTCAGGCTGAGTTCTGGCTGCCCTCAGCCTGGGCGCTGGGACAGGCACGGGAGGTGGCTGGACACCAGTCACCCCCACCCGAGAAACAGGAGCGGGTGTGGAGGTAGACTGGGTCGCAGCTGCCCTCCTCCTGGGAGCTGGCACTGGTGTGGGTGTAGGCTGGGCCCTAGTCATCTGAGGAGGTGAAACGGCTGAAGAGGAAGGCCGAATCTGGGCCACCGTGCTGGTAGGAAATGGCTGAGTGATGGGTGTGGAAATAGTGACTGGGTGTGTGATACTGGCAGGTTTATCAGGGATTGTTCTGGTCTTTCTGCCATCACTATTTACAGTCTTTGGGGGAGCAGAGCAGAAAAAATCTTCCCAGTCCACAGAATCCTCCAGGAGGGAAACATCCCATGAATCAGAGATGGGTTTATCAGTGGTTTTAAATGAGGAATCGAATGAGGGTGGAAAACAGTCACTGGAACTCACCACTGGGAATTGCTGGAAATAGTCCATTTTATGGCGGCGTATGCGCCGCTTTCTCCGGGAAGAGGAAGCGGGCGGGGTACACATCCGAGCCTCTGGCGCGGGAGCCTCTGTTGAGCCGAGGTGGGAGGCGGAGCCGCTGTGCCGTGGCGAGGTTGAAGGTCCGGTGAATGAGGCAGATGGTGTGTGAGCGAGGAGCGGACCCGCGAGAGAGGGAGCCGCCGAAGCGCGGCGCAAAACGCCCACTCTCCGCGGCAGATGCTCCGGTGCAGGTGGGGCAGCAGGTGGGAGAACGCGGTGTCTCCGAGGCCCGCCCAGAGCCAGGCGAGTGCCCTCGAAGATGTGCTCTTGCTCCGCGAAGAGCCGTTGTTTCTCCTTAAGCTTCTCCGCCCAAATGGAGAGCGCTGCCTCCTGCCGCTCAAAAAGGTCCGAGTCCGCTGGGTCAAAAGCGGGTCGTGTCATTCTGTCAGGAGTGTCGTGTGTGGAGGCGAGGAAGAGATGACCCAAACGCTGGACTCACGGTGCAGGATAATGGGGTTTATTGTAGGTAGGTTGGATGAACAGAACATGAACTGAAATGGCTGACTGGGTGGACGACTGACTGACTGACTGACTGACTGAATGAATGGCTGGCTGGCTGGCTGGCTGACTGATCTGAACATACATGCGGAGAGATGACATTAACATCAATGACACGACAAAGAACTGGTGAAACCGAGGAGCTTAAATACACAGGTTGAATGATGACAATGATTGGAAACGAGTGAGTACAGGGCTGAACATAATCTGACTAATGACACAAGCTGACATGGGAAAAAACAGGAAGTGGGGACATTAGTGTGGCAAACTAAACTGAACATGAACAGAACTGAAAACACTGGGTCACCGACCCAGGAACCCTGACACTTAGCAAGTTGCACCTTAACAGGATACGTTTGTAAGTCATCAACAAGCTTGTGACAAAACTCTGGTTGGATAACTGACCACAGTTCTCCTTCTTAGCTCTTGGATTTTCAGGCCAATCAGAAGAGTGCCAAACAAATCCTTTTTATGCTGGCAGAAAGAAACTAGCTGGTGCAGTCAATCATGATCACTAACAAAAAGTTAAACAGGCCTTGGCGTTGTCATGTTATAAAACAGTAGCAATAATAATGCAAAATTCAGCTGACTGCAGTCAGATTTTACACACTTTATTTATTTGAGCCTGTATATGCGCCTTTGACCCTGCGTGGGTTAGATGATGATTGGATGTGAAGTTGTGATCACAACTGCATGTTTGCATATCCACAGATACAAATGTGGAAATATGGAACTATTTGAGCTTTTGTCACAGATGCAAGAAAACTGACATTTTAGCTTCTATATGAGTTTCAATCTATTTTTTATGCACAAATTTACTTACATTATTAAAATAACCCACTAAGAGAAAGATGGCAACAACAAAAAAATAGATATCTGTATAAAATCAGAGTAACCTAGTTTGCTGCAAAGAACTCATACTGTATGCTGTTAAAAACAGTACAAATTATCATTGCAACTAATATTTATTTACCTTGAACACAGGCTTGGAGAGAAACCTAACAAAATCAATGATTTAAAGCCACTGGAAACAAATTTTAGGTGGAATGTTGTTTTTTTTTGTTTGTTTGCTTGCTTGTTTCTAAATCCAGTTAACATTGACCTATAAATCATTTAATTCAAGTAATGAATACGTGTGGAATCTATACAGAACAACTTAGCAAAGAACAAATTTGAGAGTGTATTTCTCTGCTATTTTTGTTTCTGGGAGCCAACAGCCTGGGTCACAACACCATGAAATATCTTTCCATGTGTCCAGTTGAATCTTTGAAAATGCAAACTTCACACAAACTTCATAGAAGACCATTAACCAAACGCATAACTCAGCATATCATGGTAAATAAAGAACCTGAAATGGATAACCAGAGGACAAAAAAGACTGGGGCTACATTTCAACCAGTGGTGCTGAGGATCTTGTCAAAATGATAAAGGCAGAACAGTACCAGGAGATTGTGATCCACCATGCTATAGCATCTCAAAAGCATCACATGTATTGCTTCATTTTTCAGTACGTCATTAATCCCAAACACACCAATGCAATAAAAGTATACCTGGATAAATAAAAAAAAAAACACACGTTAGAGCCTTATCAGTGATGGAGGCTCAGCTTCCCATCTTAGCAGAAAATGAAGCAAAAGCTATAAAGAGTCCAGAAATCAGCATTGAAATGCCCTTCAAGAAAACTGCAGGACTATTCATGGTAACGACAGAAAGAAAACTTGACTAAGAGAGTTCAGCCTGTGTTGAAAAATAAAAGTGGTTGAAAATACTGCCTTTCACCCTGATTATACTCTCATTGTATAAACTCTTTAAACACTGTTTTTGCCTTATATACTGAATTTTCCATTTATTGTTGTAAATTGTAAATCACAAAAACACACACACACGCAAAATAAAATCCCCTCTAGCCCTGCGGGCGGTCTATCCTTCAAGCCCGGGTCCTCTACCAGAAAAACTTGAGAGTCCTGCGCAGTATCTTAGCTGTTCCCAGGACTGCGCTCTTCTGGACAAAGATCTCCGATGTTGTTCCCGGGATCTGCTGGAGCCACTCGCCTAGCTTGGGAGTCACCGCACCGAGTGCTCCGATTACCACGGGGACCACTGTTACCTTCACCCTCCACATCTTCTCAAGCTCTTCTCTGAGCCCTTGGTATTTCTCGAGCTTCTCATGTTCCTTCTTCCTGATCTTGCTGTCATTCAGTATTGTGACATCTATCAGTTACAGATGTCTTCCTCTGATTGTCCACCATTACTATAACCAGTTGGTTAGCCATCACCATCGCAGTATGAATGCGTGTCAATGTTAGGTAGAAAGCTGTTAGAAAAAAGTGAATGTGGCATGTTGTATAGAGTGCTCTGGAAGTAGGGGCCTATCCTTCCATGATGGTTTCTGCTACCTGAGGTATTCACTGAGCACATCTTCCTGATGTGGATGTTTGTTGTCGCATCCTGGACTGTGGTGCTGACACTTATTAGTCCCCGGCCTCCTTCCTGATCATGGGCAGGGAGGAGGTGTTAATAGCTCGGATCTTGTTCTTCCAATTCAACCGACTCCTCAAGATTTGCGTTACTCTCTGTAGGCACTTGGTGGTTGCACCAAGTGCCTACATTTGCCATTGCCTGTGGGACCCCCAGGATGCACCAGAAAGGAACTTGGGGTTAGTATGTTCCCCAAGGATATTTGGCATGCAGACTGAAGGAGCCAGGAATTGAACCACCAACCTTCTGATCAGGTAGATGACTTGCTCTACCTCCTGAGCTACAGCCACCCCAAGCATTTAACAATGACAGACTTAAGGTCCTGTGGGATTTCCAGCTACAGAAAAAAATGGTACCTTCCATCTCTTATGTTATCATCCGACTCTCCTTGGTAGATCCCGTACTTGATGGCGACCTGTGGTATGGGCTTGAAGTTGGCCTCTAGTGTTGTTCGCCACATCCCCATGGAGTTCCTGATGAAGGCTCTTAGGCTCCTGTTGATCTTGTTATAGTTCTCTGGACTCTGTCTTGGGACCATTATTGTTTTTGTTGTATTTACTCCCTCTTCTGCAACTTCTTAGCTCTTTCTCTGATATTTCATATCATTGTTATGCAGATGATATTCAGCTATATATCTCTTTTAGGCCACCTGATGTTTCTAAGCTTACAAATCTTGCAGTCCTGCTTAGATTCCGTTAGAGATTGGATGGCTAGTAATTACCTTCAACTAAATGCTGATAAAACGGAAGTCATTGTCTTTGCACCTGAGAAATTTGTTCCCCTCGTGGTTAAAAATCTAGGCCCTCTTGCTTCTTATATTAAATCATCCATTAGGAACCTTGGTGTTACATTTGATCCAGCTCTGACGCTGGACACACACGTTAAATCTTTGGTTTGCTCTTGTTTTTACCATTTAAGAAATATCGCTAAGCTGAGTGCCATTGTGTCACGTTCTGAATTGGAAATGATTATTCATGCTTTTGTTTCATCTCGTTTAGACTATTGTAATTCTTTGTTTACTTGCTTAAGTAATGCCTCCATGGAACGACTGCAGGGTGTTCAAAATGCTGCTGCTAGGCTTCTGACAAAGCATCCCAAACACTCCCATGCCACTCCCCTGCTGATTCAACTGCACTGGCTCCCTGTCAAGTTCAGGGTCCAATTTAAGATCATAATCATGACTTATAGGGCCCTGCATGGTGTAGCTCCAACTTACATAAGTGATCTTCTTTCTTATCACCCCAGCAGGTCCCTGAGGTCTTGTGACCAGGGGTTGCTGGTTGTCCAGCATACAAGGTTACAAACAAAAGGTGACAGAGCGTTTGCATCAGTGGCTCCCAGACTCTGGAACTCGCTCCCTTTGAGTTTGAGATCTGTGGACTCAGTCATGTCTTTTAAAAAGCAGTTAAAAACGTATCTGTTTAAACTCGCTTTTGGTTGATTTTGTTTTGTTTTAGATTTTAATGTGTTCTGCCTCTGTAAAGCACTTTGTGATTTTATCTTGAAAGGTGCTGTATAAATAAAATTTTACTTTACTTTACTTTACTTTACTTTAGTTCTAGGCAATTCAGGATCCAGGTGTGGGGTACTGAGTCATAGGCCTTCTTGTAGTCAATCCAGGCAATGCACAGGTTGGTCAGCCTAGTCTTGCAGCCTCAGGCAACCACTCTGTCTACCAGTAGCTGGTGTTTCCCTCCTCTGGTATTCCTGCCAATTCCTTTCTGTGCCCCACTCATGTATTGAGCCATGTGCCTGTTCATCTTAGCCACTATGATGCCTGAAAGGAGTTTCCATCCTGTACTGAGGCAGGTTATAGGCCGGTGGTTGGATGGGACCGGTCCCTTCTGGGGGTCCTTGATGATCAGGACTGTCCGGCCTTCGGTTAGCCATTCTGGGTGTCTCTTGTCAACTAGCAGCTGGTTCATTTGTGCTGCCAGACACTTGTGGAGTAGAGTCAGCTTCTTCAGCCAGTAGGCGTGAATCATGTCAGGGCCTGGTGGTGTCCAACTCCTCATACTGGAAACCCGTTCTTGGATGTCTGCCTGTCCAGAGAGGTTGCTGTGGTCTGCTCTTAAATCCAATAGCCACTGAGCATCCCAGCCCACCCTCATACCCAAGTGTTCACAGAGCCTCAGTATGATGGACTCTGGGTGGAGTCCTCCATGGATTGTGAGGGGGTTTTGCAGTGTCACTTCAGTGGCATTTATCTCTGTCTGTGGCCAGGTCATTACTCCAGCTGGGTATCTGATGACTGGTAGGGCATATGCATTGATGGCTTTGATCTTCTTCCTGCAATTTAGCTTACTTCTCAGCACATGAGTCATGTATTGACTAGCTGCTATGATGCCTGAGAGCATTTTCTATTTTGTATAGCAGTTTGATGTTGTTGTGGGGATTCTTCATGCTCGGGACCATTCTGCCCTGTGTAAGCCAGTCTGGACACCTGCTGTTAGCATCCCCTTTATTTGTGTCATCAGGCATAGAGAGCTGTTGGCTTGTTCAGTCAGTAAGTGTGGATCTGTCCACACTTACTGTTATGTTGACTGGTTCTTGTTGGGAGGTTGCTGTGGTCTGATATTAGGTCCACCAGCTACTTGGCGTTGGTGTAGTGTTAGTCACGGAAAACCATAACTAAGAAGATTCCTCATCTACATGAACAACAAATTGAACTCTATCAGATAGATTTGAGTCACACCATTGCAGCACAATTCCTTTAATACCAATTGTGTGCTCTAATCTATATAATAAAATATAATTGTTGACAATATCAAATGATGCACTGAGGTGTAGCAGGATAAGTTGCCTCAAGGCACTATATAAATAACACTGAATTGAATTGAACTGAATTGAATAAGTCCACTCTCTGAGGCAATAAAAAGATAATTGGTAACATTCACTTCTGCTGTTTCTGCACTATAATGCAGATACTATACTGAATCCTGCCTGAAACTCCTCAAATGAACAATTTCTTTGCAGATACTTGTCCAGCTATTTTACAACTATTCTTACAAGATTTTTGTTTCTAATAAAAGGAAGGTTAGAAATTGGTCAATACAGTAAGTTGCTAAGACAGTAAAGGGTTTTTTAAGTAATGAATTAATTGTCCTAACTGTAAAACAGGTCTGTTAATAAGGATAAACTGATCACATTTAAAACTGAAGCCTTAATTAATTGTAGGAATTAGACTTATTGATGATTTAGAGTAGAACATAAATGAAAATAAGTAAATAAGGATAGGAGAGAAACAGTACCAGCAAACATCAGCAACCATTACAGGCACGTCTGTGGGAAGGCGACTTTGAAAGAAATGAGTGAAGTCATCACTAGTTAAAGCTAAAGCAATAGCTCAACTGAGCTCAAACTCTCTGTCAGCCATTCCCATCTTCCTCTTCCTTACATATAGTAAGATGCCCTAGCTTTACAAAGAATTTTTTTTCTTTTAGAGCAATTATTTATCTAGGCCAAATGAAGATCCTCCAAATTAGCAAGGTGTCATTTCCTCTCCAACTTATGAGTTCTTTGCTTAAAGAACTCATATTTGTGGGTTGTGCCAGGGAGTCTCTGTTTGGTTGCTTTCTTTTTCAGAAGAGCCACAGTATCCAGATTTGTATGCAGTCATGAATTAATACTGCTGCAAGATAACAGGCTTCTGTACATAAAGTACAATTTGGGTAGTTGTTGCTCTTTGTTACTATTGCAAGTCATTCCATTTTGTCTCTCCTGCAGCTATGTTTGGTTTATTCTTGTTAAACTGAAATTCTTCCATTACCTTGTCAATTCTCCCAAGTGCTTACTGATAAGAGATCATCTGATCATTGAGCTTTTCTAATATGGTAAGGCTTGCTTTGAGATCGCTGTTGTTGTAAACTGGCATTATGTATATAAAACTGAACAGAACAGCTATCTAACTTTTGTTGACCTCTAGCCCCGGTGATTTACTGGTAAGTAGGGAAATGCTGAAATGTGATCTGCCATACACATTGTCCTGAGAAATGTGGTAGTCTCAAAAGAAAAATGAGTTGATGTTTGAATTAGTGTTAATTCACTTTGTTTTTTTAATCAGGTTTCTAACAGGCCCAATTCAAGCGATAGCATTTACACGTATATGAACTAGTTTGATTGATTTTTTTATTATCTACATTTTGAAAAAATAAAAGACTATAAACTAGTAAAGGAGTAGTGTTATGTTAACCTAATTAAATACACTCAATTAGGTTACATTTAATTAAATATTTAACTGAACTCAAACTTTAGTTTTAATCCATTATTGCTGACACATCAGTCAATTCTTATTTATCAAATACAATATATAAAATATAGTAAAAATGGTAAAATGGTAAAAACAAAAACAGAAAGAAAAAAAGTCATGCAAGTGAGTTATGACAAAACATTTGCAGTTTAAAAAGATATCTTGTCAAAAAGAGATTAGTGAGTTAATTCTGGAGCAGCTCATAGGTTTAGTTAGCAGCAAAAGATACAATGTTCTTGATTAAAAAACAATTCTGTTCTTAGATTAGTGAAGAATATGTTCCTGTATTCATTTTGGCCACTCACAGAAATTAAGTAATGGTGTGACTGACTTGCGATCCATTAAATCCTCTTAGCATGGACAAATTGGGCATGTTAGGGAGTTAACACGAAGGCAGGCATGTGGAAGTCAATCTGATATACATTAAATATTAATTCAGTTTAAAGTGAAGACTGTCAACTGTGCTCAAATGTCGAACAAGCTGATGCAGTGGTAATCAGGGGGAGGAAGTGTGTGTGTGTGTGTGTGTGTGTGTGTGTGTGTGTGTGTACACAACGAGCTGTAATAACGAGATCCTTCAACGAAAGTCTCAGTAGTATTGAATATGATGGCACACCAATGACTACCAACATTTGACTCGTTACTTTTCATTTCCAGCGTTATGGTGGACGTTCTGGAGTCTATAGATAAAAAAAACAATCCAGTTTTGATGCATGTCTGTCACTACTTGAAATTCTCCACAAAGAGTTTCAAGTTTTCCGTAATTCAGTGAAGCAGAGCACGGCCTTTGGAGAACTGGCAGAATCATTCACCGAGGGAATGACGTGACTCTCAGAAGAAGACAAAGAAAGTCAAAGGAACCATTGGTAGGTTTTAAACCCTTTTATGAAGCTCTCCAGCTGCCCTAAATTAAACACAGCATCCCTAAAAACAAGCAGAACAGTAGCAATAGTCTCGCTAATGTCTTCGTTTGTTACAATTTCTTATTGTGGTCAAACTGGGCTTAGGTGATTGTTGACAGTACAGTACAGTTAGATGGACTTTAGCTGTTGTCCAACAGCCCTTATTACAATTAAAATATTGCTATAAATCTTATTGGGCTGTTTCACTGTTCCTTTTACCTTTTGAGTGACAGAGGACGATAGTGAAGGAGAGGAGGAAAAGAAACAAGCAGCAGTGGACTTGTCGTCAAAGACAGCACCATGCTGTAATGCCAAAGTAGCCCCTGTTTGAGTATGTTCACTGATTATTGGTTATCACTGGTTATTTCACATAACAAAGCAGTGTGTTATACTGTTATCAACTGTGCATCTGCAGTGAGAACAAGGTGAGAAAATAGACCAATAATGAAGCTGGGTAGAAAGCAATAACTGCTTTAGTTGCTTGGTGATTTGGTGGACTGTCTCCATGTGGTTAGGAGACCACAATAACCTTGTATAGTTCTTTAATAGTTCTTTAACTTACTTTTGAAAGTTCTGATTGTCACATTTGATCCTTTGCCTCATGTTTAATAACTAAAGCTCCATTGTAAAGGTCTTGTAATATATTGAAATCCAAATAACTTTCTTTTGAAAGTAGCATTGTAATGTGTACACAGCTAAACTAAGATGAAGAGAACTGGTTAAGAGACGTGACCAGAAACTGACAGGACAGACTTCAATGACCAGCTTCCTCAGGAGATTCTGCAGAAACATGGCCCTGTTCCAAATTCAAACACACACACACCCATACAAGACAGACGTTTACCAACATACAGCACACATCCACTCAGACATGGAGGGTACCCACAGAAGAACATACAAAACACCCACATACTCCCAGCATGGTCACATTATCGCTACAATAATCTAAAAGATTGCATGAGTATGCAACCTTTTAGATTTTTTCAGCACCTAACACTGTCTTAAATACTTGGTTTTCCACGTATAGAGAAACAAAGTCCTCCTATAAACTAGTCTGAGAGACACACTGAGAGCTGGAGCCTGTTTTGTTCATCACATTGTCTCCAGTCTGCTGTTCCACCTGCTAGTCAGAATCCAGAGCCACCCGCCTCTCCTTGGTATCACAAGCATATCATGTTCTCCAACAGTCTTCAGTAAAGATAAAACACTCTCTCCCACCACCTAGACCCTATGATTCTTCCATAGATCTCCTTCTTGTACTCTGTTGCCTAAAGCAGATTATGTAACTTCTATCACCTTGAGCAGCAAAGTACATGGGGGATCACACTGAAATAATCAGACAATCCTCTTCTCCTGTGGTTGCAGGATTCTTCTCTGTCACTTAGAAAGACAACATTCTCAGGCTATGCATTGATTACCACATTTTGGACCAAATTCCAATAAAAAAATATCAACTCCCTCTGAAAGTTTAGTTTTCTAATTCCTTCAAAGGGACACTGTTTTCACAGAGCTGTGCAAACCTTACAAACTTAGGCTCTGTGAGAGGGACTAATGGAAGACAACTTTCAACACCCCACTTGAGTATTTTAAGTTTCTCGTTATGGCCTTTGGACTCACAAACACCATGCAGTATTTTAGGCACTAATGCTGTGATTACCTTTATCTCTTAATGCTTGTATATCTCTACAATATCCTAATCTTTTCCAGAAGTCTGAAGAAACACCATGTCTGTGTGTGGCAGGTGCTACAGAGTCTACTGGAGAACTGGTTATATGTTAAAGCAGAGAAATGTGAGTCCTTTGGGTCACTTTACTTGGTTTTGTATTTGAGGGTGGCCAAATGAGGAACAACCTGGAGAAAGTCAAAGCAGTCGTGAAATGGCACACCCCCACGACTCAGAAGCAGTTTCAGCGCTTCCTAGGATTTGCAAACTTATGGCAAAGCTTCATAAGGAATTTTCCACTTTATTGTTGAAGTTGACGCCTCTACCTCTGGTGTTGATACACCCCTCTTCCAACGGTTCACTCTAGAAGGTAAACTATAGCCTAGCTCCATTTTTTGTCCTGTCATCTAACCGTTGATGAGTGCAATTACAATGTCGGAAAATGGGAGCTGCAAGCTGTAGAGTTAGCATTAGAGGAGTAGCAACATTGATTGTGGCAACACCCGAAAACCCATTTGTTGTTTAGTCTGTTCAGAAATATCTAGTTTATCTGCTAAATGATTGAATTATCATCAGGCTCCATGGTCACTGCTTTTTGGACATTTTGATTTCCATTTCCTACCACCCTGAGTCCAGAAATATGAAACCTGATGCCCTGTCTCATCAGTTCGCTTCAGAGGATGAAACGACCGAACCAGAAAACATCCCACCCTCCACATGCTTCATTGGCTCCCTCACCTGGGAGATTGAGGAAATCATTCAACAAGCTCTCCAAAATGAGCCTGGTCCTGAGAATGGCCCCCTCAACCATGAGTATGTCAGTTCTTCCGCTCACACCAACACAATCAACAGGCTGATCCGCAGGGCCAGCTCTGTTCTAGGCTGCCCTCTGGACCCAGTGGAGGTGGTGAGTGACAGGAGAATGGTGGCTAAGCTGTCATCCCTGTTGAACAACATCTCCCACCCCATGCAGGAGACTGTGACAGCACTGAGCAGCTCCTTCAGTGGGAGACTGCGGCACCCACGGTGTGGGACGGAGAGATTTCGCAGGTCTTTCCTCCCCACTGCTGTCAGACTCCACAACAAAGACTTTAACTGATCAAACACACACACCCACACGTGCAATAAGACTAAGTGCAATAAGCTTTTCTGGCATCGTTGTATTTTTACTCAGTTCTATAAAGCATTTGTATCCTATTTTTATCCTATTGTATAGATTATTTTATTTTATTTTATTCTATTCTATTCTGTACAGTATCTTATCCTTGTTGTATTCCAGTGTTCTCTAATTTTTGCTATATAACTGTGCACTGTCCACTTTCTGCTGTGACAAAACAAATATCCCACGTGTGAGACTAATAGCTTATCTTATCTTATCTTATCTTACCATGTTTGAGCAAGAAACTAAACCTTCGCTGCATTGCCTGCCAAAATCCCTCTATCCCAGAGTACTGAGCTACCAAAGATTTAGTATCCACATGCCTTAACATCTTCTGCCACAGGGTTCTCACTGTTGAAGGTTGCTCTGGGATACCAAACACCCATGTTCGCTCCAGAGCAAGACCCAGCAGTGCCCCTGGTTCAACATCACCTGCAGAGAAACCATGGAACTTAAGAGCAAACCACTGCAGCATTCCAGCACACTGTGGTGCAAAACTGTTGCTTGACAAATCACAAAGGGTCTCCAGCCCCATGTTACACCCAAGGTAAGAAGTTCTGGTTATCTAAGCTGGTAAACTCCTGAAGTTTGCAGATGACACCTCCGTCATTGGCCTCATTCAGGATGGTGAGGACTCTGCATACTGGCAGGAAGTTGAGCAGCTGGTACTCTGGTGCAGTCAGCACAATCTAGAGCTAAATACGCTTAAGACTGTAGAGATGACAGTGGACTTCAGGAGACAACCCTCAACACTGCTCAGAAACAAACTGTGACAGGAAGAGGTCTGGCAGACCCAAAGCTACAACTGAATCAGAGGACAAGTTTCTGAGAGTTAACAGGTCGTGTGATGGCGGCTCACAGGACAACAGCTTAAAGCAGCTTAATAGTGGTCGTAGTGAGCAAGTCTCAGTTTCAACTATGAGGAGAAGACTTCAAGCTGCAGGTTTGACAGGACAAGTTGCAGCAAGAAAGCCAGACGTCAGAATAAGACAAACAGGCTTGGCTGGGCCATGAAACACTGACACTGGACTACTGAAGACTAGAAGAAGGTATTATGGACTGATGAATCAAATGTGAAATCCTCGGTTCATCACACAGGATCTTTGTACACCATTGAATAGGTGAAAGGATGGTTCCACAGTGTGTGGCATCAACTGTCACACATGGAGGAGGAAGTGTGATGGTCTGGGGCTGTTTGCTGGATCCAGGGTCGGTGGCTTGTACAGAGTGAGAGACACCCTGAACCAAAACAGCTACCACAGCATTCTGCAGCTCCATGCAGCACCCTCTGGTATGGACCTAGTTGGTCAGGGGTTCATCCTACAGCAAGACATAAGTCCAAGCTCTGCCAGAACTACCTCAGGAAAAAACAACACGATGATAAGCTTGAAAACATGGAGTGGCCATGACAGTCTCCAGACTTAAACCCCATCGAGCCGGTTTGGGATGAACTGGACAGAAGAGTGAAACCAAAGAAACCTACAAGGTCCACATTTACAGGAACTTCTGCAGCAGATATGGGAGAATATTTGATTTCTATTGTAGAAAGAATGCCACGGGTGTGTTCAGCTGTTATATCTGCCAAAGGGGGCTACTCTAATGAGTCAAAAGTTTAGAAGGTCTATAGCTTATTTGTACTATGCTTTCATTTTAGAGTGCAATGAGACATTAAACTAAAAAATAAAAATTTTCCAATAAAAAACTGGAAAACTTTGGTGTTCTAAAATGGTAGTGTATAGTGTATATACGATTTCCTGGTATACCGATTACACTGATGCAGACATCAGAGCTACAAAGAATCAGAAGAAAGCGCGTTGCTAGGACTGATCTGAGGCAAATTTCATTTTAAAAGACTGCCCGACCGAAGCCTTGATAAATGCGTGGTTTTGTGCAAACTGTGCAAAAAGGAGTTTGCATACCACCGAAGCACTTCAACCTTACGTTACCACCTAAATGCAAAACATGTTGCAGCGAGCACAGAAACTGTGGGAGCTGTTAGCGCTAGCAGTTAGAGTGTCGGCAGCCCAAACTTGATGAAATGACTGGCTTCAGGACCAAAGTTAGTAAGTCAACATCAGACAAACTTACAAATTCTCTCACAAAATTGATTGATCTGGACTGTAGACCACTGTAGAAGATAGGGGGTTAGAAAATGTGCTACAGTTAGTGTTAGGTGATCCAACTTTCCAACTGCTGTGCCGAAAGACTATTTCAAGCAAAATTCAACAGCTTTATTACACTGAAAAACAAAGTTAGATCCATTGCAGACATCCCTGCTAATATGGAGGAACTACACCAGGAGCCACTCATGCAGGAGGTTTCCACACGGTGGAATTCAACACTGGATATAGTTTCTCGTCTAATAAAGAATCAAGAGGCTGTTTTTGCTGCTTTAGACAAACAAAAGCACAAGCAAGTCATTTAAACTCCATCAGAGCTGGCAAAACTCCAAAAGCTGGCCACTGTTCTTGAGCCATGCAGGTAAATAAAATTATTTTTAACTTATTGTTACTGTTTCTTCAAAAAGATCTATAGTTGACAGTTATTGTGTAGATGAATAATGACTTTCTTGAACTGTCTATCACAGGTTTGTGAGTGAGCTTCTTGGAGGTGAAACATATGTCTCATGTTCAGTGGTTTTACCTGCTTTCTACTACCTGCATCCCACCATGGACTAGGGCTGGGCCATATCATACCATTCACGGTAATACCAGTATAATGTTAGGCAATGATAAGAAAAATAAGATATGGGTAAAACGCACATGCGCAGTGCCTTTGTTTTCATATGCACATGGCGGAAAAAGCATGGCGGCGATGGAGAATGAGAAGAGCAAAAGCGGATTGTTGAATGAAACAGATGAACCAGAATTGGTTTGTAAAAATGGTGCAACTTGAGTGGTGTGGAACTGGTTTGGCTTTTGTCCGTCAGAGCACATTGTTTCAGTAGAACATGCAAGTGGGCCGTCGTTATTACCGTATTTTTCGGACTTTAAGGCGCACTTAAAATCCTTTCATTTTCTCAAAACTCGACAGTCCCCGTTATAATCCGGTGCACTTTATGAACTCTGGTTGTGCTTACTGACCTTGAACTGATTTTATGTCGTACTCGGCGCTCAAAAATCTGTCAAAAAATGTTTTGGGTACGACTTTGCTAAGCTACGAAGCCACACCGCTTCATGGATTGTCGGAGCATTACGGCTACCGTAGTCAGGAGCCTTGTGGAGTAATACGTACTGTTTCAACATAATATTACCGTATTATTACCGTACCCCAAAATGGCACCTGTTAAGAGACATGTGTATGAAGCACATTTTAAACAGTCGCGCAGTATAACATGAGAATAGAGCAGCTGTGAGAGAATTCAACATTATTGAATCAATGGTACGGAAGAGGAGGAAGCAAGGAGAATGAGATGAGTAAAGTTTGACTTATCTGACTGTTTTGTTTCACTTAATGCACCTTATGGTCCAAAACATATGTATTTGACCTTTTTATTTGGCACACTGCAGTTTAATGTTGCAAAGCAGCTCTTTTTAAGTTTTGTGGATATTAAACATGGTTATGCTCAGGATATGTCGACCAGTTTCTACTGGAAATGCCTTTTGGTTAAACTGTCAGCAAGGAATTTGCATTTGCACTGTTAAATTTTTATATAGCTTTAATGCACATAAAAAAACAGCTGCTTGTTTAAGTGAAAATACAATGATGGGGGGTTTTTGCACTAAAGTTGTGGAGTTGTAAAGTATTTTGTCTCGCATCAATTATATCGCCTGTTATATTGTTGTCACAAATTTTTGGCCATGTTGCTCATATAGAAGAGGTTTGGAGCAGCCTCGAGGCCCTGCTGCAGGAACAGTGCAAAGATGCCACCACAGACAAAGAGCCTCCTGAAATGCAGTTTAAATGCTTTTTTTTCCAGAAATTAAAAGAGCTTGAGTTTACAGTATTCATGTCCATGTCTATTATTTGATTCTGTCGCCCACTAAAACTCTTTTAAATTGAAAAAACATTTGCACTTTGGGCAAATTTTCTTGTGTGGTTAAATGCGATTCATCGAGATTAATTAATTACAAAACCTCTAATTAATTAGATTTATTTTTTTAAATGAGTCCCACCCCTAATATATATATATATATATGTTTTGTCACTGGTCTGTCACCATCTGATGAAACAGCCATTCTCATAATCCTAAATATGCCCATTTTGTTGCAGTAAACAAATTTAAACTGCCAACCTTCTAGTTCAACGTGTTTTCCAGTTACACGTCGTTCCTGGAAGTGTCAACACACACGCACACGTGTGTGTGTGTCTGGAGCAAAGGAGAGACACAGAGAAAGATGTGAACACATACATTTTTGATGAAGGTTCCAGTCAACAAACCAGTCAAACACTCACAGATGTCCACTGGGATCCTTGTAGCATTTAATTCAATACAATTACCGAATCAGGAACCTTTGAACATTCTCTGTTTTCTCCAGCTCACCTCAGAAATTGCTTTTTACAAATTACTTACTAAACACTTTGAGGTGATTCACGAGGACTTGGACAAATCTGTTTATTCATCAGTGGATACACAGCCACCAGTAAGGTTATGCTGCTTTTAATTCAGTACCCGAAAGGTGACGTGAGGATAGGAGAGGATTAGAGCTGAAAGTGGATTACTTAAAGGGATGATTCATGATGTACAGGAAAAAGTGGGAGAGCGCAGTGATTAATGAGGCATTCAAAACCTACTTTCTATCATCATTGTTGGCTAACTGATTTTTTTTCTGTTAATTAGAAACACAAAAGGTAAACCAATACACTGACCAGTTATCTACACACACATTCACCATTCAAGGACCTAAAGAACTAAGTTTCCACCGGCCGCCATGGTTCATGTTCATATGAACATACGGCTGAGATGTGCAGTCGAAGCCACCTGCTCATGTCCAGGTTCAATATGATACAGCTGGTAGCTCAGTATAGTGAAATCACTGTTACCCTTTTAGTTTCTCAAACAATGCTTGTTTGGTATGTGGCTAAAATGTGGCATGACCTCTGAGTTACTGGTTTCTCAGGAACCTGGTTGACTTAAAGGGGTTAAACAATTAGCGCTGTTTTACTGCAGCGCACATTCCTCAGACACCTTTAAAACACAAAGGTGTATCTTTGTTTTTCTTTTTAAAAACTCTGCCAAAGTGCACACGCTTCTAAAAGTACCATCGATCAGATGTAGATTATTTGTCACAACAATGAAAAGAATCAGCTTATCTTCTGCCAAACCTAAACAGACATGCCAAAAAAAATCATATTTAGGTTAGAGAATTTTTATTGAAGACTTAAACCACGACCATGTATCTATCTAATGTATCCTGTTAGCCTACTGTTCCCAATATGCTGGAAAAGGTGGAAAGAGCTAGTAAAGTTGATAAGTAGGCATATCCAGCTCTTAAAACTCACTGGCAGAAGTGGAGACAGCAGATAACCTGCTCTGGCAGCTGCTAAAATCAGCAAATGTGACCACAGACATGTTTGTCTAATTATATTACCATCCAAAGTGAAGTGCACAGTGGTATTCCTTGCATACCTGATGGCTTGTATGTTTTGCACATGGCACTTGTTCATAGATATTTACTCTATTGCTTGTGAGTAAACTGGTTTGCTGACTACTACAGTACATCTCTCCTGCCTTGAGTCTCCTTCTGCTTGGGATGATGCATAATACACAAAGACAGAGTAGAATGAGAATGAAAAGCTAAAGCACACATGAAAGTAATGATGAACTAGGGGACCGGGTTAGCTCAGTGCATTGAGCAGGTGGCTACATGCTGTATGGCTGAAAGCGGCCGGCCTGGGTTCAAGTCTGACCTGTGACCCTTTGCCGCATGTCTGCCCCGCTTTCCTGTTGTTTGGTCACTGATCTGTCTGAAAAATGCCAAAAAAAAAATGAGAAACTTGACAGAAATTGGTTTCTGATATTTATATTGAAACACATAAGATTCTTTTTAGTTGTATTTTTTTAATCACATTGGTCATTGTCTCTACATAATTTACACGTTTTAGAAGAATAAATTTAGAATATATGCTAAAAGCTGTATTTGTGACTTTCAGTAAGATATCAGTTTCTCTCCATAATGTATTCAGAAAGCAGCCAATCGACCAATCCATATCAGCCAGCCTCATTAAGCATGTCATTTATGCCTTAACAAAAACTAATCTAAATTCTCTCTGGTTTGGAAGAGGCCCCTGCATCCCTCACCTATCACTGCTCTGCAGAAGGCAGCCAGGCGGATCGGCAAAGGAGGGAGAGCCAGACATAAATCAACAATGGGAATGGGTCCCAGCATGGAGGCTACAAATCAAGGTCGGGAAAGCAGCCTATCAAACTACAAGGGTCAATAGATAAAAGGTTGTTAGGTGTGTGTGTGTGTGTGTTTGTGTAAAATTTTTACTTACATTTTATTATTATTGTTTCCGTTTGCTTGCATTGCACATTATGTGTCAGAGCAGCGTGAGCTTTTGGCTTCACATTAGCTGTTCAGACATCGGTGTCATTATTTTGGAAGCACTGCATCAGAATATATTACATAAGGATGAGGTAAACAGTAAATGGACTGGTATTTATAAAGCGCTTTTCTACTCTGACCACTCAAAGATATACATAAACAGTTCTCTTTAACCAGTACACACACCACATGACTGATAATGGGTGACTACTAGTCCCAGGGATTTATTCTATAGTCCATTAATCATACTTTTGAGAATACAAATCTATAAAAGTGCTAAGCATGCTAAAATTACATTCAATACATACAGAGAATATGTGGAGGAGGAGCAGCTCTACTCTCCCAAATACCTGAAGTCCTCAGTCTGTTTCCAAAGGAGATGCAAGCCACCAATGTGAGGACAGCTTTGAGTGCTCAGAGTAGGAAAGCACAATATAAGAACCAGTCCATATACTTAAGTATGGTCTGTTGTATAATAATACAACAATAACAGGCTTAACAAAGAGACAACAGTTATGTTGCGCCCATCTAGAAGTAAACCCACCTGCCTGCCCTCTATTACACCACCTATTACACCACCTTCATGTGTTTAAAAAACTAGAGAAATGTTTTGTTATTTTTATTTTTTTTATGTTCCAACATGTGAAGTTCTGTTTTGTATTATAACCAATTTTTATGTGTCGCTTTGTCTTGTTTCTCTCTTGTTTTGTTAACTGTGTCCACGATTGTTCAATAAAAATATTTTGAGTAAAAAGAAAAACTAGAGAAACTTGTACCTGTGTTGATCTGCTTCTGTGCCAGTTTTGACAGATGGTTGGATGGTAACAGATTCAAAAGTGGGCTCTCTCTCTCTCTCTTGCAACAATATAATCTTCTGAATCACCTTTATCATTTTCATTAACTTAATTTATCATCATTTTTTCAATCTGTCAGTCTGAAGACAGAACAAACTTAGACAAATGCTTCCATGAGCTGAGACTACAGACATGTCTTAACAGGTTTCACTCTATTCATGTAAAAATCATATTGTAGGAAACATCAGCACACGCATCCCAAAGGATCAGGCTTAAGACAAAAAACAGCAATCTACATGGATTCTGAACGAGCCCTGCCCAAATGTCCCATTTAGAAATGTTATAAATCTTCTAAATACTAAATGGTGAAGGCAAATAACAGGTCTGATAACAGGATAACAAAATGTTCTTATATATTGGACTGGCTCTGGGAGCAGACCGGTCAGTACACAGAAAGTGTGGCTTCCCCTCTGAAGCAGACAGTCCTCCACTCCGCACATGATATTAAACGTTAGTCTTCTCCAGTTCTCAAAAGCAACCAAAAGACACGAATCAATGCACAAACACTTCTTCCCTCCATGTGAGTTAAATGCCTTCCTTCAATCAGCTGTACAAAGGCAAAGCAGCTGAGCTACCACCAAGACAGAGAGGAAAAGGAAAGCCCTCATACCTCCCCCTACCTCCAAGACAGATTAAAAGAGTCTAATCTTTAAACTCCAGATTCCCTGGCCTTTGTCTGGGTGCTGGGGATGTGGCATCAGCCCAAATGGGATGGAAATTCTATATTTGTGAAAGGTTAAGAGAAGCACGCCAAAGTCTATGAAAAACAGGGAAAATAGAAGAATAAATGTATTTAAATGACATCTGATCTAAATTAATTAAACAAAAAAAGAGTCCAGGGACTTTTTCATCTAAGTGGTATTGATTATCTTATAAGGAGTCAGATTATTGTGTCTACTTAGCAGCTGAAGGATGGTGGTTTGGACAAATGTGTATTGATTGTGAATAATTAAATTCATGGAAAGAGTTTTCAGCGCACATAAAAGAAGGAGAGGTGCTGGGATCTATTTCATGTACTAATGGTACTGTTCACAATTACTACAGGAAAGAAGAGAATTTTCAGATCTCATGATTTATCAAATGACAAGAAGTTTCTATGTAAAGTCAATCAACGCGCCTTTTATTTGGCCTGTAGGGAGGAAATAAGTAAAGGAGGTTTCTCTAAATAGAAATCAATTTCACCCTGGCTACACACATCTGTAAAGCAATCGAAACACAGCTCTAGCAAAATTCTCAGCACAAAAGGATGTGATATAAAGCACCTGCCATCGTGTGATTGGGTGAAGAAAAGGGACTCGGGGGGCCCCGTTCTCTGCAAAGGCATCCTTATCACTGCCTGCAGGGCCGATGTCATTAACCTGGACTTCACTGACTAACTGTGGCTAGATTAGATTCTGATTTTATGGTGTAATCATACAAAAACACATCCACACGCTCACCCAGATTCCCGGTGTGACATCGGAGGGAAAACAGCTAAGTTATATGCAAAAAGACAACGTTTTAATGTTCTTATTATGAAGCTATTTACACTGAAGTCAGCTATATACTGTCCCAGCTAAAGCTCATTCTTATTTGAGCTAGTTCAGCTTTCCCTCTTAGGGCCAAACCACGTAGGAGTAAGGATATAGGTGGGGTTATACTGCTTATTAGCCACATGCTAACACAAACGCTGTTTCAGAAACAGAAGATGTCAGAAGATCTTTCAAATCAATCAAATCAAGTCTGATTACAGTTGAAAAGGTAACATAACCTGGAAGAGGTCCTGTTAAAATCTTTCAGGATCAATAACAGCAGGATTGCTAGGTTTATATTACCTTCTCTGCAGAAGCGGCCCTTGTATTCTGTTTTGGAGCAGTCACAAACTGGTTCTCCGTCCACCACTGTGCACATCCCACCATTCTCACACGGGTTCACGGTGCACCATCCTTCCGACTCCAGCGGCACGTTAAGGCTTCCTAGGAACAGGGGCTGTGAGATGCCGTATTTGAGGTCTGTGATTGTGCCACTGAAGGGCTGCATGTTTCGCACCGTAGGCAGTGTAAGTGCACCGCTGCGGATATCCTGAGGCACTCCACCTAGGAACAGGTCACTGACTATTTTCATGAACTGACGCTGAGGCTTTACCTCGCCTGCTTTGGCTTGGCCGTCCAGCACCAGCACTGTGCGCAGGTTGTACCTGCTCAGGGTGGCAAAGTGCCAGCTGCTGTCATCTACCTGTCTGTCTGACACAACAGTGGTCTCAGCACAGTCGATGCTGAAGCGCAGCTGCAGTAGTCCCTCCGCCACTGAGAGCTGTAGAAAGTCACAGTAACCTCCATCGTCAAAGTACAGCAACAGTGCGTCTGAGGCCTCTGTCTTAAACTGGAAGCTGAGGTCACCGCGGGTGCTGGCATCCCAGCGGAGGTAGCGTGCCCACTGACCTGGTGTACCTAAAAATTCCAGTCCCAGGCATGTGCTGAGGAACACATGCAGCCTGATAGAAAAACCTACAAGATCCATAGCTGTAAATAATTTCTTAATCCAAAAAAATGTCTGATGAGAATTCGGTTAGATTCAAATCTCAGGGACTGAACTGAATTTCAGGGTTCCACAGTTCAGTCCACAATATAGATAAATTTGGATAAACATTTATTATAAAAAAATATGTCTTTAAAAGAGGGAAAGGGCAATAGCAGGAGAACAGTCGTTGTAGTTAACAGTCGTAAGGTAAATCGCAATAAATTGTCCAGGTGTTGCAGGGCAGTGATTGTTTTCCTTTTAAATGTTACAGAGCAAGCTGACAGAAGGAGGAGACCGGGCTTTAAGACGTCGTCCTGCTCTTCAGACCGGATGAAGATGGAGACTTGTGGTGCGAGGTCATGTGAGTGGAATTTCCTCCTTCATTTTGTCTGCTGGGATGTGGAGCTGGCAGGGGAGCCGCTGGCCTTTTGCAGTTACATCCCTGTCACAAAACAGAAGGCACATGGTTACAATGATCCACGATGCAACACACATCCTAGACCACTGCAGCTCTTTGTTCCATACTGTTCACATGGATGCAGTTTCAGTGGTACAAAGGCAGACCCTCATACCAACTGTACTCACACAAAGTGGAGCATTAAAATGCATCTGTATTTAACACATAGCAGCAAGGAAAACAAAAATGCAGTTTTGTTTATTAGAATTTCATCATCTTTATTTCATATTCCTGAAAATTCCATAAAATATTGGGCACATCATCGCAGAGATAATCAGAGGGGAAAACCAGGTTACACACTCAGCTGTGAATGGTCCACTAAAATACATTCAACCTCTTCTTTCTAACCTGCACGCTGCAGAAAACAATCCTGAATAACAGTGCCTGTGAAATCACTGCATTTTTCCCTCCTCCACAAAGGTTGTTGGGAGTTATCGGTCATCTGCTTGGGAAATTAGTCTCATTATTCTCATGGCAGTGCATGACTATCAGTCAGCCAGGCGCACTGCCTTTATCTGATGACCAGCCTGGAGAGACAGCTTTCAGCTTCAGCTTTCAGCTGAATAAAAAGAAGCACAGAAAAAACACAAGCAGGCACTGATCCAATATCCACTAGCTACATACTATTTTATTTAATAAAATCTTTTTTTTAAATACAGACAAATTGTACAGTCTTTTACCTTCCTAAAAATTATATTTATGCTTTCTGTATGAACTGTCAAGTCCTTCCACAGTACTATCCAAAAGTCTTGACACCTCTCGTTGCTTTACTTATTTCTTGATTTATTCATGTCCAAGGACAAAGAACAACGGGCTTACAGTGAGCCTGAGGTTCAATAGTTTTCTGTAGTTTGTCTTTGGACCATCATAGCTGCTTTTCACGCATTTTCAATCCTGTCCTTGTAACTGACCAATTTCAGAGACGTTTGCTTTTGTTCTTTGTTTAGCTTCCTAACACTCACCTACTCAAGCATCAAAAAGCACCAAACTCAAGAGAGGACAGCATAGAAAAGAACTCCTTTTAAACTAGATTGTCTTTAGTCCAATCTATAAAAACAAACACAACACGATGATAGGCATCAAATGGTCTTTTTGCACCAATAACTTGACATATCTCAGAACACATCTGACCTTTAAAAACTGAAGGAAACTGGACACCTGGAGGACAAAAGAAGAAGTGGCAGGCCTAAAAAACTACACAAAGCAGATAATATCTGAAAACCACGTCTTTAAGAAACAGCCAAGCATTTAAAGACATGACACAGAGGCTAAGACTTGCTCCTGGACCCTCAGTTCATCCGGCTTGTGTTCACTGGAGCGCCGTCAGAAAGGTCTCACAGGAGCTGTCAAGGAGCCGATCTTAAGGAAGAAAAAAGCTCAGGTATGCCAAACATCTGTGGCAACTAGACTTAGAGTATGATGAACACAAGTACTGAAATTTGTAGGTGAAACTGTCAGAAGAGCAGCACAAACGTGAGTGTGTACAGCAATGTGTAAGCTGGAGGCTCTGTTATGGTTCGGGGCTTCATTTCAGCCAGTGCTGCAGAGGAAGTGTTCAAAATTGATGGAATTATATTTTCTATACCACACTGCTAAAAAAAAATAATAATAATAATAAAGGAACACTTGGAAAAAAACTGGATATCTGTACTGATATGGACTGGGTAGGAACTAAAACATGTCACATCAGGGCAATGATAGAAATGAAAAATACAGTAGGCTAGTCTGAAAATTTCATTGCAGCAACTCAAAATAGTACCCAGTAGTTTGTATGGTCCTCATGTGCTTTTATACATGCCTGACAACATTAAGGCATGCTCACAGAGAGCAGGATGGTGTCCTGGCGAACTCCTCCCAGATCTGGACCAGGGTTTTACTGAGCTCCTGGACAGTCTGAGATACAACCTGGCAGCGTCAGATGGACCGAAACATAATGATGTTCATAAAGATGTTCTTTTGGATTTAGGTCAGGCGTGGGTCAGGGTCAGGCAATGGTACCGAGGCCTTGATCCTATAGGAACGCCCCAAGAGACCAGCCACTGCACAAGGAAGAACCCCGACAGTGTGTCAGGTCTGATGATCTGTTTATCATCCCGATACCTATCAGGTGCCTCTGCGTAACCTGTAGAGGTCTGAGCGTCCCTCTATGGTTATATCGCTCAGACCATCATATGACCACCAAACTGGTCATGTTGAAAAATGTTACAGGCAGCACAACCTTCTCCGTGTCTGTCACATGTGCTTGAGGTGAACCTGTGGTAGACCTGCTGATTCTGATATTTATGGCAAATCCCAATCATATTCCACAATGTGGGGCGGTGATCACAAGCCCCACTAGAGGACGGTGGGTCCTCGGCCAACCTCATGAAGTCTGTTTCTGATTGTTTGGTCAGAGACCTTCACACCTGTGGCCTGACAGAGGTCCTTTTGTAGGGCTCTACCAATCCTAATCCTGTTGTAAGAGGCCCCCGCCTGTAAAACCATTCTTGTTGTGGGGTTGTCTCTTTGTTGCTCCTCTGTTGTTTCATTAACACCAAGGCACCTCAAACTGATTAGCAACACCTGTTACCTGCAGTGCATCTGGAAAGTATTCACATTTTGTCACGTCACAGCCTTATTCCAAAGTGGATTCAATTTGTTTTCACCTCAAAATTCTTTGCATTATAGCCCTTAATGAGAAGGTGAAAAAACAGCTTAAATTCCTGCAAATGTATTAAAAATAAAGAACAAAAATGTAACACGTACATAAGTATTCACAGCTTTTGCTAAATATTATGTTGAACCACCTCTGACAGCAATTCTAGCCTTCATGAGTGTGATGCTAAAAGCTTGGCACACCTGTCTTTGGGAAGTTCTCCCACTCATCTTTGCAGAACCTCAACTGCTCCACCAGGTTGGATGGGGAGCATTGGTGCGCAGCCATTTTCATATCTCTCCAGAGATGTTCAATCAGGTTCAAGCCTGGGCTCTGGCCTTGCATCTTAAGGACATTAACAGAGTGGTTAATGTCTCTGTAAATTCCTGCATTCATCTTTCTCTTGACCCTGACTAGTCTCACAGTTCCTGCTGGGATTGGCCTAAAATTCTCTACCCTACTGGGTTTTTTGAGGGGGTTTCACCCTAGTAGGGAAATAGCAATAGTAGGATAGAGAATTTTGTTTCTCATGGTCTGGGAGTCCTTGAGGTGCCTTTTGTCAATTTTAAGATCCTGCTTCTTACTTTCATCCTCCTCTTCCAATTCTGAGATCAGGACAGAGACTGAATATTTATGTACATGCATTTTTATTCCTTTTAGTTTTTAATACATTTGCAAAAATTTCATGCAAACATTTTTCACTTTGTCATTATGGGTTATTGTGTGTAGAATTTAAGTTGAAAAATGAATTGAATCCATTTTGGGATACTTTCTGGATGCACTGTAAACGACTGGATCAAGATCACAGAGGTTTAGTTGACTTGATGCTACACTCTGAATAAAAAGTGTTCCTTTAACTTTTTGGAGCAGTGACATTTCCCTTTGTACCTCTTTTCTCAGTGAAATATACAGAGGTGTGGCTCTTTTACTGTACTGCATTTTTTAGTTTCTAAATACTAAAATGTGTAAACATTTTTGGTGCCTTACTAAAGTAATCTGAGTAATTTTTGTGCACATAATGAATCAGATGAGGAAATAAGGAAATTTAATTCACCAGCAGTTCATGTCCCAGTTTTTTCACCATCACAGTAGAATAAATCTTTCTGGAATTCAAAGTTTCCCAACATATTCCGACATGGAGCCATGAAATTGTGAACATGGGTAAGAGCAGATAAATTACAGTGAAATTATAAAATCAAACAACACAGGCCAACCTGAGCGTGGAGGAACTGCATGTAAACTGATACATAATAATAATCCATATCTCCACTGCAACAAGTACGTCCTCCAGTCCTGAGTGATAATTGAAAACAATATCTTTGAATAATCAACATTTAGTTCTACTTTTTCTGGATCTGTTCATGCACACTGCTTTCTGTTATATAATAATAAGGGTAATATTTAGCAGGGATTGTTACAGGCCTGCATCAAACAAAATCCATTTAACAGCACCTAAAAGTCATTAATATTAGTGTTGGAATTGGCAATGTTTCCAATATTCTGTCGTACATACAATTTTTCTAATATATATTTGAGCACAATATTACTTCCCAACTGCTACATTTTCTCTCTGTGTGTGTGTGTGTGTGTGTGTGTGTGTAAAACCCCATTATAAATAAGACATAACTAAAATTAAGCACTTTTTTTTCCTTTTTCTCATGCACAGCATTAGGATCAGTTGAGCTTCATAGTTGATCATGATGAAGAAATTTGATACATTTTCATATGATAGTTGTATGTTCAAAGACTTTTAATTTGGTGTCACAAACTGACAAAAATTATACAAAAATGTTACCTTCATGACTTTGATCTCAAACAGTGTTCTAACATAAATGTAATACTGACACTTACAGCAATGATGTGGGTTTTTTTATTTGTACACACAGTACTGATGTATTTTGTTGTTGTATGTGATAATTATTATTAAATGTATGAAGATCAGCCGACCAGAGTATTTCACAAGGCTTCTTCTGTGCACGGTCTACAATAATAATAAATCATCTTTTTAAAAATGAAACCGTAGATCAGCCCTTTGAATATTTACACTCTCAGTGAGTTTATTGAAACACCACCCGAATCCTTTGCTGTGTCTCGGGGTGGGAGCTCTAGCAAGATGTCATGTGACAACTCTTTGGGTGAAAAATCTGCACCACTCATTTTTCAGCTCTTTTGAAATGTGGGCTTGTTATTCTGTGTATCATAATTAATTATGAATTCTTAACCAGATGTTACTGCAAATTGTTTTCTGGGCTAAACTGTGTCAACTACTCATACAGCCTTAGTATGTGCCCAATGGTACGAGATATGTAAACCATTTCCACAGGAATGTTCACCTCTGTAGTATAAACATGAAATGCAGTCATGTTAATATCACTGGACAGTTTTCAAGTATAAACTGAGAAATGAAATCAAGAAATGTTTTAATATATTGTTTTACACGGACACACATAACATTTTGTTTTATGTTGTTGATCATTACTTGGTTGTTTGCTTGGGTTACCATGGTAATACGGCTCGATGTAACCCAGGAAAGTAAAGCAGCCAAAAAAGGCCAAATTGACATTACTGACACAAATTAAGCCATTTTTGATGCAGCGAGTCTCTGTAGTGACTGTTTAGCAAAAATAACAGAATTCAAAACCAAATCAGGGCAGATGCCCGAGACAGCCGTGGATGTCAGGTTTGCATCATCATATCACTGACCCCTGAACCTCCACAACGATCCTCGTAAGACTTTTTACGTGTTGTGTGATGATTGTGTCATATGACTCTATCAGCACACACAATGTCTACAGTGGGCTGGTTCTTTTACAGCACCTTTCACTCAGACTACTTTATAAAACATGTTTCATTCACACAAGCACGTTCTCCATCTAAGTGAATGCCCAGAGCGCGCATTCATACTCCAGCGAGTCCGTCGGGATCAGTTCAGGGTTCAGTAGATTGCCCAAGGGTACTTCAGCATGCTGACTAGGGCAGCCAGGATTTAAAATACCAACCTTCCAATTAGTACACCTGCACTATCTCACTGTGCTATGCTAACCCCTTGATTATCAGCTGCTCCACTCTTGGAAACAGTTCTCTTCTTCAGTAATGCCAAAGATGATTATTAAATGTTGCATTTAGAAGCAAACTTTATCATTTCATTTACTCACATACTAAGAATGAGCATTTTATATTATTGGAGGAGCGGCCTACAAAACACTATGCATCACTTTAATACACATCCCAAAAAAATTTATCAAAATTTCAAAGACCTGCAGGATGGTGAGGTGTTTAGCTGATTTACTGAAAACAGGAACTTCCAGCTAGCAGCACAGGCTGCAGGTATATTTCAAATCCTTTGAAATCGCCTATGAATGTTCAAATTAGTAAAATCTTGATTTTTAAATGTTCTGTGGTTGTAGTCGTAATTAATATTATCAGCCCCACATGGGTATCAGGCAGTAAGAAATTGAGGGTGCAAGTTTGCAGTTTTGGTTTCAGGATTGGTACACTCAGCACGACGCATGTGCACACGTGTGTGTCTTTTGTTGCTGTGTGAGAAGTGTTGGGGGTTAAAAGGCTAAACGGCATGGATCATTGTTCTCGGTAAAAGGCTCCTTTGACGAACCCCACAGGGACGAGTCCACATACACTCACTGACAAAAGGCAGCAGCACACTGAATCCTATTAAGAGCCACACGGACTGGAGTGAAGCGTGTGTGTGTGTGTGTGTGTGTGTGTGTGTGTGAGTACAAATGCAGATGAAAGCAGCCAATCGGCTGGCCTCTTGTGCTTAAATTGATGCTACTTGCCAGTAATTTTACAGCAGGTGCCCTGATCACAAACGTAACCCGTTGCACAAAAACACACATGCATGCGGTAATGCTGTCCAGATGCAGAGACAAAATGTCCTCCATAGCTTAACGATAATATCTCAGAGGGCAGGCTACCGATTTTTGGGACGTGCTTATCTCACTGAGAGTAAAGCCTCCAGATACGTACAGAGACACTGGCCATTTTGCATCTCACAGCGGATTCAAAGAAGTGCCATTTTCTTTGCCTGGCTTTATTGCTGCAGTGGTACAAAATCATTTGAGCAGCACATGCATGCTGACAGCGGAGAGGAGGAGAGACAGCAGAAGGAAAGATGAGTGGAAACAGAGAGGGAGGAGGGAGGGATGTTCCACCTCATCCATTCCCACTCATGCATTTCACGAAACACCCTAACACTATTCTTCATCACACTGCAAACACATACTTCAAGTCTGTAACAGACCTTTCCTGGTACACAGAGCAGCACTGATCCACCATTTTAGGCAGATGGATTTGGGCTCAGTTCTTCTACACAGACTGGATGTGACAATATGCTGTGATGGACTGAAACCTCTGGACAAGCTGCTGAGATAGCGTGTATTTGTTCCTCAACAGAATGTCTCTTTACTTCTCTGTACTCATGTGTTTATTCCTTTGGCATGAAATGAAACACGAAATTACAGATGAGATTTAGAGATGGTAAAATGATCATTGTTCAATTTTTTTAGACAGTAATAATATGTTTTTTGATAATTCTATCAGACATGATAATCATGCCAAGAAAATCTCATATGACGACAACCTAACAATCCATCATATGTACCAAGGTACTGGCAAAATGTGCAGAATCTCTATTACAAGTTGACTAAAATAAGTCTATCATTTCATCTTTTTAAGGTGGAAATTGTCATTAGTTTGACTGAAAACATTGTTGGGGTTTTTTCTTTCTGTTGTTTATTTGTTTTTTGGTTTTATATTTTTATTCATACAATTATCATACAATTCAATGTATCAACAGAGGAACGTTGTGGAAACCAAATATATTTATTATTAAAATCTAATCCTAAAACCTTCAGCATGAAATGAGTCAGCATTGAGTCTCCTTATTTTCTTTGCTGACCTGTAAAAAGCTTCCATATTTTATTAGTGCAGATTGTTCGTTTTTAATCTACTAAAATAAACAAAAAGTTCATTAAATTAAATAACAGCAACATAAAAAGAAAGCTAAGCTGAGGGACGGTGGGTGTGAGTTTAAGGAGCAAAGGAAGGGAGCGAGCGGGAGGGGGGTGTATTTGGCAGCGGTTGTGCGTGGGCACCGTGTTGTTATCCAGCTTCTCAGCAGGCAGGACACGCCTTCTCTGGGCTCCGTGATTTCTGCTGCAGCACCCTTCACGGCATTACATCACCCAGTCAGAGAGCACCCAGCACCCCACAAACTCCCACAGCCTCGTGCACGTGTGCTCAACGACACCACAGACGTCTATACTTTACCAACGCCAGTACACGCAACACGCGAGCGCGCGAGGGCACGCATACACTCTGTAAGTATAATCACGAGTGTGCACGTTCGAATAAAAAGAATAAACGACTGCACGTGTACGCTACAGCCAAAGATATACACCTCTCAGCTACACACACACACACACACACACACACCGCCACCACCCGTTTACGTAACACCAGACAGCCTCATAGCTGAGGACTTTTTTTCATTTGATTGAAGGTATTTTAATCACCTTATATTTTCCATATTATCCAAAAACTCGGTTATTGAATTGCCCATCATTAAGCCTAAAACCTTCATTTGAAATAACTTGTATTTTCAGGCTGACATATACAATTTTAAATGATCAGTTGTTAAAAAATTTAGAAATTTTATGGCCCAACTATGACACACTCAACGAAAAAATGCAGAAAACGACCAAACTAAAGAAAAGAGCATTCTCCAGAATCCTGCGTATTATTTGACTCTCCCCGCCCAGTGGGATTAGTGGTACCTTGAGAGCCCTTGGCTTTTTACACTTGATTTGTCAGCGTAGTTAATCGGATGCCAACCACGGGGGAAAAAGGACAGCCAAATTACCCGAATCACCCCCACCCCACCCTACACACTAACACCACCACCCTAACCTTAAATTAGGATGAAGGAAAATTAAGTCGGAGGGGGTGTTTTATATTTCTGCATCAAACACGCGTGGTACTCTGAGGCGTTTTTCAGTATATATCAATCCAACACTCGATCACATGTTAATAATAAACACACATTTACCATCAGATTTAACACAACCTGCCGAGGAATATTTAAAAAATAATCAAACGAAAGAATTTCTTTTTTCTTTCTAGAACTGTCAGCCTCGGAGATTATTAGCCATTTAATGTGTAGGTGACGAGACATCATTGGGCCCTTTGCAGGGGAAACAGACGCATTCTCTAGGTTTGGGTTACGCCCATCCAAAGAAGCGTTAAAAAAAATCCAGATTAGGAATTCCCCGTGCATAAAAGCACAAAGTAAAATAATCTAATCCTATTAACTCTACAAATCCGACACATCGAAATATGCACTGCAGCGGCGAAGAAAAAAAAACGTCTAACTGCCATCCGCCTGAACTCATTTTCACTCTTTTTCATGGGTTGGAAGTAGAGCTGCAGATGTTAGACGGCGTCAGATCGAGGCCTTGATTGTTATTTTGCGGCAGACGGTGGATTTTTATACAAGCACGGGCCCTTTTGTTTTTCTCCAGTGGAAAACAGTCAGATTTGATGTTAATGAGACATCCTGTATTTGCCGCAGTGTAAAAAAAAAATGGTGTAAAAGAGGAATAAAGACTGTCCAATTAAAATTACATTTTATTTATTTATTTATTTATTTTGTTGTTTTTGTTAAATGAATTCGAGCTGATCTTATAATCGGGCCCAGTTAAAGCAGGCCCCTTCACCAAATGTGGATTGATGCAGATGAAAAAAGTTGTAAGCTTGAAGGCGCCATGAAATGCAGTTTACTGAGAGGAGCAGAGCAGTCAGCAAACCTCCCTGCTGTTACTGCGGACGCCATTTGATCCACAGGGGAAAAATCCAAATCATCCAAAAACTCCTTTTACGGAAATGAAATTTTCCTCACATATAATCGCCATGCTCCATTTCAGCGGAGCACGTTCGTTTTCCCAGCAAATGCTAAAACTGAAGGATCTTGTTTAACCGGCTATTATTGATCTAGATAGAGTAATGTGAAGGCTTTTAAAGAATTCCGTTGAGTTGCGCTTAGTTTTAAAAAAAAATCAGAAAAAGGGATGATTGAGGAATGTGATGGTTATTTCATGGTGAAGAAGCGTGCAGCCTGCCGCCGCGCGCTGTCCATCTCCGGAAGGTCATGAATCAAACTGCTCAAATGACACGAAATGACATGAAGCTAAATGTAAAGATTGTAGGCTGGGTTTGTCGGGCCTAAAGGGCGTCGCAGTGTGTTTGACATTCCAGCATAAAAGCTGCAGACAAGAACAATGCGCGGACACTGGACACCTGGCGTTCACCTCGTCTATTATTCATCATTTTAAAAACGAGTTCTGCAGGTTTCCCTCAAAGCCTTGTTTATGGTACGCTTCATATTCAACACGAGCATGTTTATTTGTGTATGTGTGAAATATAATGAAACGAAAATTGAGCATTTCTGTTGTAAACAACGAGAGAGCGAGGGAAGGGGGGGGGGGGGGGGGGTAATTCTACACCCGCCTGTCACTGTGCGTCTGTTTCATCAGACCAATTTAGAAGACAACATGGCAGAAATTCTCATTTTCAGCCCCTCATACGCGACTTTTCCTTCAAGGAGACTCGGCACGTTCGCCGTTTCGGTGCGTACAAATTGTGAGTGAGGGGGAAACTCCCGTAAAAGTGGCTAGTCCCGTGGTACCTGTCCGTCAGGAGTGGAAACTCGATCCGCCTCTGCCCCATATTTTCCCTGGAACATGCTCCTGTCTCAGTTCAAGTCATACACGAATAAATGATATGGACAGACTAGACTACACAGACGACGTTACTGACCTTAGTTAAACAGACAACCAAGAGTATCCAACTGCTAAAATCCAACTCCACAGAGATCTTTTTTCCTTTTTTAGTCCAGACTTGTGTTGTTGTTTTTTAAGCAGCAGTGTTTCCGGCGCCGGTGGTGCTGATGTAGAGACGGTACAGTGACAGCTTTATCCTTCCTCACAGGTGCGACGACCACGGTGCATCATGGGCACAAAAGCCGCTGTTAGCTCGGTGCCACTTGCAGCGGCTGCAGGCGAAAGGCGCACACGCGCGCGCCACCCAGGTCCGCCCTCTCCTAAGCACCAGTACACGCCATTTAAAGGCATACTGGTTAATAACGGCCCGCTCTTTCGCACTCACACACCTCTAAATATGGTCTTTTGCGCTTTAGGCTCTTAATAGGCTTTGTCAGGAGGTGTGGTGCTTCACTTTATCACCGTGGGTCAGCAGCATACCAGATCTTTCAGGCTCCACATGAGGAGAAGAGCATGATGTAAGGTGTAGCTGCACCCGGCCATTGATTTGTGCTGTGTTTACAGTGTAATCGATATTACACTGATAACCTGACTGATTATGCATTACATTGTTTTTGTTTTAACCATAATTGAAGAATATGTGACAAAAAAATTAAAATGTGTTCAGTTTTCTTTAAATCACCTTTTTTTTTTTATAACTCCCTTTATTGTGGCTTTTCTTTGCAGTTGAAATCAGAGGACCTTCACAAAAAGAGAAGCTTTATTAGAGGAGGAGCCTGTCAGCAGCAGGCTAACAGTGCTGCTATCCAAGGTGCTGAAATGCCTGCAGACACCTCATAAAATATTTCACTGTTAGTATCTTTTGCAGTGCTCACTGAGGGAAATTAATTCTTCACCTTTATAATAACATGCTGCAGATAATTGTGGTAGCACATATATTTGGTGAGAGAAAACACACGTTTAACAAAATTTGTGTTCCTGTTAAGACTCATGGACATCCAACACTGTCAGTGCAGCAAACAGACCCACTGTTTATATTTTACTTTCTTCATCTTACTACAAGAATAAAATGACCTTGACATTTATGTAAAATACTAAAATGCTATCAGAAATACAAAGCAAACCAGCCAAAAATGAGTTGAACAGCAAGTTCTAATCATTTCAACTGTGGGAAGACCTGCCTGCAAAAGCATGCATTATTGTTACATGAATAGGTTTGAATAAACAGAGGTAGGCATGACATGGACATTTGTTTAATCTCCCTGTGTAACCGCCTCCACACACACGCACACACACACACACACACACACACACACAGTGAAGCACCTGCTTTCCTCCTGGATAAAGTTACTCAGGGAAACATATGCTGCTTACCTTATTGTTTTTCATTCACACTAAACTACATCAAAGCTCTGGTATTAGATAGCATGTTCTACATTTCAGTTCATCACACTGTATCTTACACAGGTTCCCAGATGTTCTTTTTAACCCTTTTGAAGGTCTTCCCTTTTCTTTCTGTAACACAGTGAAATGGAGCTGAATGGGCCGTCCACAGCTTTCCTCAGAGCAGTTTTTTCAAGCTCTGAAAACAACAGGACTACAGTTTTTTGGCAAGTGACCTCTTGTGGTTCCAAAGAAGAAATAGAATGATGTCACTATCTGATAACAACCTCGATGAAGACATCAGCAAAACAAGTGATTTTCTCTCCACTATTTTCTTTCCTTACATTAAACATGTTTTCTTCAAAGTCCTTGAAGCAAGTGTTGCAAATTATCTGTAAACACCTTTAAACTTAATCTGCTCAAATACATTTAAGTATTGAAATTTCTTGTCATTTGCAGACATTCTTGTTCCTTTTATTTTTCAATAAAAAAACAAAAAGTACAAATACAAAGAAAACTGAGGAATAAAAAACATGCTATCAAACTTTTCAAAATCATATTAAATAATTTGTTTGGCTCTGCACTTTCAAAATTAATCACATATAATTTCATAATATTTCACAATATATTTTGAAACATTAACTAAATTAATTTAATGTCACTGGTCATAAACTGTGACAGACAGGAGAACAAACTTGTTAGCCCAGACAAGCAAATGACAGCTACAAACTTCAGGACACACATGAAGTTTTTAGCTGTCATTTATTTACATTTCAGGAGCTTTCCTGGAAGGTCTCACACACTTGACATAAAACCCAAGTGTTTGATGAGCACAGTATTAAAAAATGTTCTTTGACTTTAGATCAATTATACATTTAATATCATTTGCTCAAAGATGTAAAACGATCTTGATCATTTTGTACTCTTAATTGGTAAATAAATCAACAAACAAGTCAGATACTTATCATTTACTTTTGACTTGTTCATCATTTCAGTTTAATTCAATCTTATTTGCATAGCACCCAATCACAACAAAAGTCCCATCAAGGTACATTATACTGTAAAGACACCTAAGACAGGAGTGTCTCCGGTGTCTCAGGTCACACTCCCCCAGTCCAGGAGGGATGTACAGCATTCCACTAAGGTGCAATGGAGGTATACGCCAGGCTTTGGTGGGCACCAGCTGAATGCAATTGTGATCACTAGTTAGACCCTCTGTTGTTTGCAGTGTGGGAGGTGCCCCAGGCCATGTCCAAGCCCGGCTAAAATGAGAGTCAATATGTTCTGGGCCTGAGAGCAAAGCTGCACACTTTGGGGAGATTGTCACAAGAAAATTTGCTCCAGGCCCAGGAACGTCAGCAGTGCCTGTACAACAGAGGGGTTAGACTCAGGTAGTTTTCACTAGGAGATAAAGTGCTTGTATTACTCACTTGACCCTTCGTGGTCACACTGCGAGTGGGGGATGTAGACTATGAAGTGGTACAGTCGGACAGGGGAGGACCCACACAGGTATATAACCTCAACCTCCTTAAAGCATGGAGAGAGGCTGAAACTGCTTCTCTGGTGAGCGTGGTTAATGAAAGAGATGAGTTGGTGCTGGAGGTGCCAAATTCAACAATTTCCGCCTCCCTCCATTGTGATGACCATCTCACACAGGCCCAAAGAGCAGATGTTGCTGCATTGCAACAGCAGTTTTCAGATGTGTTCTCCCCCCCTGCCCGGCCATACCAATCTCATAGAGCACCGTTTTGACACACGGGGTGGTGTGATGCTGGGTTCATGGCCCTACAGCTTAGCTGAGCATAAGACACAAACTGTTCAGAGAGAATTGGCTGAAATGCTGAAAATGGGTCTAATAGAAGAGTCGCACAGCGCTTGGTGTAGCCCCATAGTTCATGTGGTAAAGAAGCATGGGTCTATGTGGTTCTGTGTCGACTATAACAAAGTGAACAAGGAGTCATAGTTCGATGCTTATCCCATGCCCTGGGTTTATGGCTCAGTTTTTCACAACACTGGATTTAACCAAGGGATACTGGCAGATTCCTTTGTCTGCAGTTCAGGAAAAATGGCTTTCTCCACTCCATACTCTTTGTACCAATTCATCTTCTGTTCAGCTTGTTTGGAGCTCCCCTCCAGGATGGCCAAACTTCTCACCCTATCTCTAAGGGAGAGGCCAGCCACCCTTCAGAGGAAGCCCTGCCGCTAATATCCGCAATCTCGTTCTTTTGGTCACTACCCACAGCTCGTGACCATAGGTGAGGGTAGGGACATAGATCGAGCGGTAAATTGAGAGCTTCGCTTTTACACTCAGCTCTCTCTTCACCACAACAGACCAGTACAGCGTCCGCATCACTGCAGCCGCAGCACCAATCCATCTGTTGATCTTCCGCTCCCTACTCCCATCACTCGTGAGCAAGACCTCAAGATCTTAAACTCTTCCACTTGGGGCAGGAACTCATCCCAAACCCGGAGTGGGCACTGCACCCTTTTCCGGCTGAGAACCATGGCCTCAGATTTGGAGGTGCTGATTCTCATTCCCACCACTTCACACTCAGCTGCAAACTGTTCCAAGGTGACCTGGAGGCCATCACCTGATGAAGCCAACAGAACCACATCATCCGTGAAAAACAGAGATGCGATTCTGAGACCAACCAAGTGAAAGCCTTACGCCACTTGGCTACACCAAGAAGCTGTGTCCATAAAAATTCTGAACAGAATCGATGACAAAGGGCAGCCCTGGCAGAGCCCATCACCCACCAGGAACGAATCCAACTTATTGCCGGCTATGCGGGCCAAGCTCTTGCAATGGTTGTATAAGGATCAAGTATCCTTGAGAGGATAAAGAGCTGATCCAGTGTTCCATGACCAGGACAAAAACCACATTGTTCCTCCTGTATCTGAGGTTCAACTAACGGACGGACTCTCCTTTCCAGCAACCTGGCATAGACCTTTCCAGGGAGGCTGAGGAGTGTGATTCCCATGTAGTTTGAACACATCCTATCCGGGGGTACTACCCCTGATCTCCATGCAACATTGTAGAGGCCTGTCAACCAAGACAGCCCTACAACTTCCAGAGCCTTCAGGAACTCGGGGCCAACCTCATCCAACCCAGGGGCTCTGCCACCAAGGAATTGTTTAACTGCCTCAGTGACCTCGCGCCTGGAGATTGGCGGGTCATCCCCTTCGTCCCCAGACTCTCCTTCCTCCACAGAAGAGGTGAGAGTGAACATGTGCCGACAGTTTTCTCAGTCGAAGTCAGCAGTACTCCACCCGCACTTTACACAGTGCTGGTAGCACACAGGTTTTCCCTCCTGAGTTGCCTGACAGTTTGAATCTCTTCCAGGCAGTCCGAAAATCTTTTTCCATGGCCTCTCCAAACTCCTCCTACACCCGAGTTTTTGCTTAAGCCACTGCCCGAGCCGCGTTCCGCTTGGCCTGTCGGTACCTATCAGCTGCCCCCGGAGTCACACAGGCTAACCAAGGCAGATAGGACTCCTTCTTCAGCTTGGTGGCTCCCCTCACCTCTGGTGTCCACCATTTGGTTCGGGGGTTACCACCACGACAGGCACCAACCACCTTGAGGCCACAGCTCAGTGCAGCAGCATGGTCCATTCAGACTCAGTGTCCCCAGTCGCCCTCGGAATGCTGTTGAAGCTCTGCTAGAGGTGTGGATTGAAGATCTCGCAGACCGGGGCCTCTGTTAGGCGTTCCCAGCACACCTTCACTGTACGTTTAGGCACGCCAGGTCTGTCCAGCATTCTCAGTTGACAGCTCAGCACCCCTCTTTACGAGTGTCCAGAACATATGGCCTAAGGTCTGGTGATACGATTACAAAATCGATCATCGACCTGTGGCCTGGAGCATCCTGGTGCCACGTAGACTTGTGGACACTCTTATGTTCGAACATGGTGTTCATTATGGACAAACTGTGGTTTGCACAGAAGTCCAATAACGAAACACCGCTCGGGTTCAGATCCGGGAGGCCGTTCCTCCCAATCACGCCCCTCCAGGTCTCGCTGTCATTGCCCACGTGAGCATTGAAGTCTCCCAGTTTGACAACAGAGTCCCCAGGTGGAGCACCCTCCAGTACCCCACCCAGGGACTCCAAGAAGGCTGGGTACTCTGAACCGCCACTCAGCCCATAAGTGCAAACGAAGGTCAGGACCCGTTCCGCGAGCCGGAGGCAAAGGGAACAAATCCTCTCGTCCACTGGGAGAAAACCCAACATACAGGCAGCAAGCTGAGGGGATACCAGGATACCCACCCCTACCCGCCACGTCTCACCAGGAGCAACACCAGACTGAGACAGATTCCAGTCCCTCTCCAGGAGACTGGTTCCAGAGCCCAAGCCGTGCGTCAAGATGAGCCACGCTATATCTAGCCGGTACCTCTCAACCTCACGCACTAACTCAGGCTTCTTCCCCACCAGAGAGGAGGCATTTCATGTCCCAATTGCCAGTCTTGGTAGCTGGGGATCAGTCCCCCAGGACCTTCCCTCCTGGGCGTCATCCGGTTTACAATGCACCCAACCCCTACGGCGCCTCCTGCGGTTGGTGGACCTGCAGGAAGATGGGCCCATGTCCATTTTTTGGGTTGTGCCCCGACGGGCCCCATGGACTAAGGTCCAGCCACCAGACACTCACCCTCGGGCACCCTCCCCGCGCCTGGCTCCAGGGTAGGCTCTGGTAACCCTATCCTGGGCAGGGTGAACTGTTCCTTCGATGGTCTTCTCATAGGGGTTTTCTGAATCGCTCTTTGTCCGGTCCCTCACCCAGGACCAATTTGCCATGGTTTGATTACAGACACACAAAAAAACCCTGATAGGGTTTAAAAAACATTATCATGAATTTATCAGTCTACCATCAAAAAATCTGTTTTCTGCATTATTCGCTTGCTTATTATCAGCATCAGTCTATGTCTTGTGTTCAGTGCTGTTGGCCAATGTTTTTTGTGTGTTTTTTTCAAATGACCTCCAACAAGAAAGCCTAATGTCTGCTGTTCAATACTGAAGAAATTTAAACTTTTTAAATTCTGCCAAATTACAAAGCTCTTAGCTGTGTCTGTAATCAAACCTCTGCAACTTTGCTCTGCTTCACTTCAGCAGCATCAGGTAATGTTCATATGTTGATTCATGGTTTTCTTCAGTTTTTGATCTACTGCAGAATATTTTAAGGTTATCTGCTATAAAAAGCCAGGCATGACCATCCGCTTGACTGATTTTACCTGAAAGGGTGCCCCAGATCTAATCCAGTGGGCGGAACACTGTCAGGTGGTATTCGTGAGCTCATTTCCCTTCAGGATTACCTCCTCGAACACTCATTCACCCTCTGCTCAGACCACACCCCACTGCAGTGACTCTACCATGTGAATGATGCCGACGCCCAGATCACCAGGTTGTATTTGGCTTTACAGCCCTTTAAATTCAAGGCGGTCAATAGGCCTCATGCTCGGGGAGGGATGGTGCGCCAGGCTCGAGGGGCAGTGCTAGTGGGCTGCTGCACCTCATTGAGTAATCACATCTCCCCCCTTTTTCAGTGACTGTGTGGTGTCGGCTGGGAAGCTGTCTAGTCAGAGATGCGCCAACCGTGCAAGACAAATATGCTCTTTTGTAAAAAAAAAAAAAAAAAAATCATTATAAACCTCACCAAGCTGTCAAGAGTCATGAGTAGGGTTACATATATGTTATGCCTTCTAATAATATTGCTTAAGGGAAGCAGGTATAATGTAAATAAGCACTTAAGGAAAGCAATTAATAGATCACTAGATGTTATCATATTACATGACAGTTACATACATCATTAGTCATTCAGTTTATGACTGACTTTCAAGTAGTGATGTGTCGGTCGTGAACGAAACAGCTCTCAGAGCCGACTCTTTGAAGTGAACGACGCGAGCCGGCTCCTTATTGGGAGCCGTGGTTTTTTTTTCTTTCTCTCACCCTCTCTCTCGCCCTTTCTTTCGCTTCACTCTGAACGCGAGCCTTGTGCTTTGCTCTGGGCAGAAGGGGGAGGGGCGGTAGTTACACTCGCAGTAGCACAGGAACAGAGCGGGAGGGAAAGAGAGAGAAAGAGAGCCAGGGACAACAACAACACATTAGAAAGGTATAGTAATCATCCACAACTATTTTCAGTTGCGGATGATAAAGGATTCAGAAAGTTTATTCATGCAGGCCCATATGACAGAGAATGTGCATCTTCTTTTTGTTTTGCATATTTTAATTTATATTTAATTGTGTTGTGGTTTGCAGTGTTTTGTGTTGTTTCACTTTAAATTTGTTTGAAAAGAAAAAGCTGAAAATTTAAATATTTAAAAGTTGAAATGTAAATAGTTACTTTTTGTATTATATGATTTATTTATTACATTTTATGTGGAGTGAATAAATAAAAGTATAGCTGGAGTTTGTACATGCTTTGGAATTTGTACGTGCTTTTTGGAGTTTGTACATGCTTTATCTCTAGGGGCCACCGTATATATTTATATGTGAACATATATAGATAAAACCACAGGTTTTTTTACATTAGTAGTTCCTTTTGCGCATAATTTTATATTGTTGTTGATAATAAATTAATTACAGCAACAAAACAACCTGAAGAGCCGGTTGGGAGCCGAAAGAGCCAGCTCTTTTTAGTGAGCCCAACCAAAAGAGCCGGTTCTCTAAAAAGAGCCGGAAATCCCATCACTACTTTCAAGTTATTTGTTAACCATTTACCAACACAGTTTTATGGCCAACTTCAAGGTTTAATAAAGGCTTATGAACAAGTTAGAACATTTTTTTTTTAAATACCACCTACCAATCATCTACAAATGTCTATTCATATCTTTTGAAAAGTAACTTATAATTATGCCATAATAAAATGTTGCACTGGATCCTTACAGTGATTAGTTTCTCCTGTTATCTTGCCAGCTGACATGCCTGCTAATAAGATTGTTGTGGCACTCGATGGCCTTTATTTCACCTTAAACACTTCCAGGTGCCTCACTCTTAATTGTTCCCATGCTTTTAAAACACAGCATGATGATGGGTATAACCAGTGTAAACATCAGGTACCTGGATGTCCCACAGCTTTGGAGTGAGTGTGGTAAGATACAAGGTCATCTCAAACCTCACATTAGTAAGTAGGATAGTATTGATCACATGATTTCTTAACATGATACTTTAGCAAAGCATTCTTTTCTCCTCATTGAAGAATATTGCTGAAACTAAATGCCTATGTAACCACCTACACACACACACACACACACACACACACACACACACACACACACACACACATCTACTATTTTCCCCATCTTACATGGTGGGGAAGCTGTACTTTTTGGGGCACAGGAGTGGACCGTATGGCGGGGTGACTTAATCTTACAGAAATCAAGGTGATTTTAAATATGATGTTAGTAACTTGAGGTATAGTGTAAGTAATTTTAAGGAAAAACCAACAATTATTTTAGAGTGATCTAATCGTTTCCAGGTAATTTACAGGGAAGGAGACACAAACTGTACTGCAGGTAAGGTAGAGCAAGTAAGTACTGTTTAAGTAATTTTGTGCATAATGGATGTTTCACTGTTCAACAGTCTTTTTATTTTAAATATAAAAATGATACAGTGATAAGAACTTTTCTCCTATTCTCGTTGAAATTACACATACAATCAACTTTGCAGGGCATAGGCTGATATGAGCCTCTAATAATGGAGACAAGGTGAGTTGTTTTTATGTATAAAGGCAAATTTACACCATTGGGCCCATGCAGCTCTCAAAACCTGACATAGGTGTAACACTGTCTGCGTAGCTGGATTTAAGACGTTAGTGTCATGGTCCTGAGTCTGTGGACTCAGTGGTTTTGTTTTGATTATTATTATCTTTTGATTTCGGGCTTATTCTGGTTAAGACTTTCTAGTTCTTTGGTTTTGGTTTCTGTGCTTCCTTGGTTTAGTGTCTAGTCACCCTGCCCATGTGTTCCCTCTGTTCTCTGTCAGTTTTACTTTGAAGGTCCGTGTCTGATGTCAGTGTATTCAGTTTGCGTCCTCACTCCTCCCTCCTGTGTGTATCGATAGTGTGTATTGTCTTGTGCTCGTCACTGGTGCTTCTGTATTTCCTCCGCGTAGCTTCCTGTGTTCCTCTGTGAGTCATCCAGTGTTTCTCACTGCATGTCATCCTGTGAGTTTAGGTTTCAGATTCATTTGTTAGATTTTCCCACTTTAGGTTATTTCTTAGTTCCTGTCCTCGCCACCTCCGCTTCTGTCTGTATTTTCACTACGTGTAATTAAAGCTTACTCATCGCATCAAAGCCAGTGCCTGCATCTCATAACTCCACACCCCTGCCGCCGCAGCTGTGACAATTAGTGCTTAAAGTTAAAGTTTTTATAGCATGTTTATTGACATTGTGCCAGTACAGGGCATGACCTCATCGGGTTGGTTTGTTGGTTGCGGTCTTACAGTAGTTACTGTTAGCTGACTAGAACCCCTGGCTCTAACAATGAGTTTTATGTTAAGAAACTGAGGATATTTCACTGTCTGTCTCTTAAGCAGTAAGTGGTTTTGTGTTGTCTTCATAATCCACCAGAAAATGATTCTTCCTCATGTGGCTGGATGTACCGAGCAGCGCAATCAGCTAATGCAATCAGGGCTATTTTATTCAATAAAATAGTGTCTGTTTTCCCAAGTGCATCCAAACAGTTAACATCATATCAAGTTCATACAGTGGCTTGCAAAAGTACTCGGCCCCCTTGAACTTTCCCACATTTTGTCACATTACAGCCACAAATATGAATCAATTTTATTGGAATTCCACGTGAAAGACCAATACAAAGTGGTGTACACGTGAGAAGTGGAACGAAAATCATACATGATTCCAAACATTTTTTACAAATAAATAACTGAAAAGTGGGGTGTGCGTAATTATTCAGCCCCCTGAGTCAATACTTTGTAGAACCACCTTTTGCTGCAGTTACAGCTGCCAGTCTTTTAGGGTCTGTCTCTACCAGCTTTGCACATCTACAGACTGATTCTTGCCCATTCTTCTTTGCAAAACAGCTCCAGCTCAGTCAGATTAGATGGACAGCGTTTGTGAACAGCAGTTTTCAGATCTTGCCACAGATTCTCGATTGGATTCAGATCTGGACTTTGACTGGGCCATTCTAACACATGGATATGTTTTGTTTTAAACCGATCCATTGTTGCCCTGGCTTTATGTTTAGGGTGGTTGTCCTGCTGGAAGGTGAACCTCCGCCCCAGTCTCAAGTCTTTTGCAGACTCCAAGAGGTTTTCTTCCAAGATTGCCCTGTATTTGGCTCCATCCATCTTCCCATCAACTCTGACCAGCTTCCCTGTCCCTGCTGAAGAGAAGCACCCCCAGAGCATGATGCTGCCACCACCATATTTGACAGTGGGGATGGTGTGTTCAGAGTGATGTGCAGTGTTAGTTTTCCACCACACATAGCGTTTTGCATTTTGGCCAAAAAGTTCCATTTTGGTCTCATCTGACCAGAGCACCTTCTTCCACATGTTTGCTGTGTCCCCCACATGGCTTGTGGCAAACTGCAAACGGGACTTCTTATGGTTTTCTGTTAACAATGGCTTTCTTCTTGCCACTCTTCCATAAAGGCCAACTTTGTGCAGTGCACGACTAATAGTTACCCTATGGACAGATTCCCCCACCTGAGCTGTAGATCTCTGCAGCTCGTCCAGAGTCACCATGGGCCTCTTGGCTGCATTTCTGATCAGCGCTCTCCTTGTTCGGCCTGTGAGTTTAGGTGGACGGCCTTGTCTTGGTAGGTTTACAGTTGTGCCATACTCCTTCCATTTCTGAATGATGGCTTGAACAGTGCTCCGTGGGATGTTCAAGGCTTGGGAAATCTTTTTGTAGCCTAAGCCTGCTTTAAATTTCTCAATAACTTTATCCCTGACCTGTCTGCTGTGTTCTTTGGACTTCATGGTGTTGTTGCTCCCAGTATTCTCTTAGACAACCTCTGAGGCCGTCACAGGGCAGTTGTGGAGCTTTTTTGCAAAGAAGAATGGGCAAGGATTTCAGTCTGTAGATGTGCAAAGCTGGTAGAGACATACCCTAAAAGACTGGCAGCTGTAATTGCAGCAAAAGGTGGTTCTACAAAGTATTGACTCAGGGGGCTGAATAATTACGCACACCCCACTTTGCAGTTATTTATTTGTAAAAAATGTTTGGAATCATGTATGATTTCCGTTCCACTTCTCACGTGTACACCACTTTGTATTGGTCTTTCACGTGGAATTCCAATAACATTGATTCATGTTTGTGGCTTTAATGTGACAAAATGTGGAAAAGTTCAAGGGGGCCGAATACTTTTGCAAGCCACTGTAATTCAGGATGTATGTAACTGTCATGTATTCCTTATGGGCTCATGCTGTTCAGTATAAGAAGGCAACATCTCAAACCAAATCATTTTCAAGCTGGAAAAAGCAAAACAAGGAAATGACTGCAATGAGGTATATGTTTTTAAAAAGAGTGTCACATACACAACAAATGTATAAATAAAAATGTTGTCACAAATAAACTGTAAAGATGAACAGACAACTTAAAATAAATATACTCAGTGGAACATTTGTTTTTATAATTTATCGACATGTTTACAATCCATTTTAGCTCTTATTTTCTGTTCTGATATCAAAAGTTATTTTGAGGCAGACTGTTTTCTTGGATTTGGTAAATGTTTAAATATGCAATTGTAACTCTCTAGTGCCACCTTAAAACCTGTAGTCGGTAAAAGGACATGATGTCGTCAGTAAACAGGAAGTAAGTCTGTGAATTAAGGAGGAGGCATGTGCAGCATGGTGGCCTTAGCCAGATAAATCCAGTGGCATCCACATACATCCTATGCCTTTGGTAGCATTGTGGGTATGTATAGACTTGTTTTATGTTTTATGTGCATGTATAGACCATTTTCTTTCAAGTAAGTTCATTTTTCTGTAAGTTTAATGATAAAACCAATCTTATGCAGTTTACGCTTATGGAGCTAGTTAAAGGGGAACGACAAACAAATTAGAGGCATTCATTACAGCAAGAGTTGTTAAAATCATAATTTGATGTTTGTATTTGAGTTAAAAAGGGAAGTAATTCATATGAACATTGCATGTTGACTTATATTAAAAAACTGGGTTAATATATTTTCATCGTTATATATGTACATGGTGAATAAGTACAGTGATTATGCCTCGTACTGTTTGTTACAGTTTCACCTTTCCCTGTGTCAATAAACCTGTGAACCGGGAATCGTGTAGTCAGAGTCTTGATATGGGGGAAGGAGTTTAGCTGACTGCCCAACCATAGCAGAGGCAGCACATTTTCAATAAGAAATGTTTCTAATTCTGCTTTATGATGTATTACTTAAAGTAAATGCTGAGCAGTGACTGTAACAATGTAACAATTAGTACATTGCTTTACAGTTTAATGTGTCTTAGTTTCATAGTGTTTTTATAATATATTTACATTAAATACAGAAATATCCATGAATAAGCAATTGTACCCAAACTTGACCTGTATTTTATAGTAACAGGATTTAATCCCACTTAATCTGTCCTTTTCAATAAGTGATTGCTTTACACCTTGATTCTTCTGACACTGCACAGAAAAGAGAATCCAATGATCCTCTTAGTACTCAAACTGCATCTGAGGAGTCCCTTGTGTTTATTGGCTGTACCACATTACAGCTTTTCTAACACCTGTAGAGAGCATTTGTATTGAACTGGAGCAGCTATTAGCACCTTTTCACCACCCACGTTACAAAGAAAGGTCCTTCGATGTTTAATCACAAACAATGAAGCAATAAATTCTGAATTAAGTGTACAAAAAGTTTGATAAATTTCAATTACTTGTAATTATGTACATCTTCTTTTATTAAAATATAATTACTATTTCAATAATGTGTTACAAATCTTACAATATCTCTAAATGTCATTTGATTCATTGTTAATTCTTTCCTGTGAGGGTGATCATTCTGTAGATCACAGGGATTCTGTTGACTTAAAATTTGTGATTTAAAATTCAAAAAACTTCTTACTTGTAGTGACCCGTTATGCAGCCCCTTAGTTCAAGCTTTGTATGAAGCTTTGTATCTCACCCCAACCGGTCGCAGCAGATGGCTCCGCCCCTCCCTGAGCCTGGTTCTGCCGGAGGTTTCTTCCTGTTAAAAGGGAGTTTTTCCTTCCCACTGTCGCTAAAGTGCTTGCTCACAGGGGGTCATATGATTGTTGGGTTTTTCTCTGTATCTATGAAGCACCTTGAGGCGACTTTTGTTGTGATTTGGCGCTATATAAATAAATGGCCTATAAATGGCCTGTATTTGTATAGCGCTTTACTAGTCCCTAAGGACCCCAAAGCGCTTTACACATCCAGTCATCCACCCATTCACACACACTGGTAAATAAAATGTGTGAATGTGTGTTCAACTCATTTCAGTAAAATTGAATTGAATTGAATTGAATTGAATATGAAGCAGGAAGATCTTTTCTGACTCCTTGCTCTCGCTCCAAAGGCTAAAAAGGCATACAAGAGTAGTGGGGTTTTTACACAAATTTCAGTTTCTTAACCTTTTCACACATAGTGGTCACTACAGTGGACAGCTATTCAAAGGCTGTTGTCTTGTATTTGTGTCAGTGTTGATGGTATACTTGCACATAAACACAACACACAGTGTATATTATTTATTCGTTTGTCAAATTCATAAGTCAAAATGTATGTTGTCTACCTAGGTGGACATGTAAAAACTCTTTGAAGAGTACATGTCAAGTTCAAAAACCTTTTTTCATGCCTAAGGATGAATAAAAATACTTGAGTTTGAGATTGAGGTTGTCATAATTCATGCATGAAAGGGTTAAACATCTATATTCATTGGAAACGTGAGTGAGCAACACCAGCAGCTCACTGAACAACAACCTAAGCAATAACCGTTGCATTAAAGGTTTTATAATGGATACCTTTGTACATGCTCTGTTTTTCATCAGTGTGACGGGGCAGAGTAACAGTTGGAATTTAGACATTCAAAACTGGTTAAAGACAGTAATTTTGACTTTTAATTTAGACTTGAGGTGAACAAGAGTCAGTCCAAACTTTGGATCAAAAAAGTTTGGAGTCATACAAAAGTACTAAAGACAGAAAAATTAATAAAGATATATAAAGATAAAAATAAATAAAGTCTACTTTAACAAACTCTTTAGGGACTGAACTCTATTTATATTCTTGAATTAGAATAATTCACAGTATAAAATAAGGAATGCTTATTGTGAAATGATCAGGACCCACGCAGTGTTCAGCACCCGGTCCATGAGGTGCTGGAACGTGGCCGGGGTTCCGAACAAGCCGAAGAGAAGTGTGACGAATTGGTTAAACCGTACAGAGTGGAGAAGGCTGTTGTTTTTCTTGGAGTCTGCAGATAAGGGAATCTGTCAGTAGCCCTTGGTTAAATCCAGCGTCATGAAAAATTGAGTGGTGCCTAACCGGTCCAGGAGCTTGTCGACCCGGGGCATGGGGTAGGCATGAATTTGGCACCTCCAACCCCAACTCATCTCTTTCCTTAACCAGGCTCACCAGAGAAGCAGTTTCAACTTTGCTCTCAGGTCCATGACGTACTGACTCTCATTTTTTGCCGGGCTTGGACCTTCCTCCCAGTTTTCCTTAATTAGGTCCAACACCCCCCGTGGCTTCCTGATAACAGCAGTTGAAAAGGGGAAAAATGCTGATTTAAGATTTAGATTTAAGATTTAGATTTAATGCTGAATAATTTGTACAGTTCTCTTAGTGTGCGAGACATGAACAGCGTGCCCTGGTCAGTCAGTATCGCTTTCGGGATGCCAACTCGGGAGATGACCTGAAACAGCACCTGCGCCACACTCTCTGCAGAAATGGTACTGCACTCCACTGCAGCAGAGCTAGAGACCACACCCCTGCCCTCTTCAAGGCCACAGTCTCTCTTCTCTCTTGATGGAGTAAATCGTAGAAGAAACTGTTGGAAATTGAGTGTTTAGAGCAAATGCACTATGGCCAAAGTCTACACCCAAAAGTTCACTCAAAATAAAATTGATATTTTAAACACTTAAGTGGGATGATGAATGATACAAATTTCATGACGGGATTTTTGTTTACTGTAACATATCATGTTTGGTTCTTTCCTTAGTGTCTTGAGCCTTTTAGTTCTTATAGTTTCTCTTTATAATTACAGTTTATTAGTTCCTTGAGTATTTCTCTCCATGTCTGCTTGTTTGGAGAGAGGTAGCTTCGGTACGTGACATGGATGTAACCTGGCCTCAGGTTAAAGATTCTCTGATTTAGATACTTCATGATCTTTTTTTGTGCCATCCTCAGTCTCATGCTCATTTGGTGAGCATATTCATGATCCCTGAAGAACATACATACTTCAACATACGACACATTTTGATTTTAACAGCACTGGCTGTATATAGATTTGAATTTACAATGGGAACAAAATAAGAGTAGCATACGTTGTTTCACCCAGTACAGTACACAGAACATTAATGTGTTTGTCTGAACTCTGTGATAGAGTGAGAACAACAAGTTTCTCTGCATTTTGCATAAATACTGAATACAAGAATCGCTGCAAATCGCTCAAATGAGTGATATATAGGGGTTCTGTTGAGTTTCAAGGTGATCCCTCTGGGGGACTTATTCATCTTCTTCGCAAAAAATAATTATAGTGCAAGAAAAACAGACAGACAGAAAGAAAGACATTTAACTGCAGAGGGTCTAGTACTGAGGGATAGCGATGGTGATAAAGATAAAGTGAAATAAATAGAAAGAGAACGGCGCTTTTTACTGCCCTCTAACAGCATATATACTAAGGATGGGGAACAGGGAGTGATTGTGAACAGAGCTCTATTGTTCACACTACTTTGTTATCTCCTTCACCTCAGAGTATATAAATCATGCCTGCCCACAAGGAGCAAGGAGGGTGTGTGTATGTGTGTGTAGATATGTGGTTATTTGCTGCATACCTCTGTCGGGGGGGTGACGCACATACTGACAAAAGAAAGTTGACATGCCAGTGACCAGCAATGTCAAGTGACTGAACTGGTCCATAATACAGAGTGTTAAACAGCAATATTCATTAACTCTGGTAAGCCCCATACTAGCCCTTGATATGCTCACACTATCTCAGAATAAGCAGATGCATCCTTACAAAGGCTCTGTTTCCCAGTAAGCAGATCAATCATAAAAACATAAGACCACCTGACATTAGAATAAACTGATTGCTTTTGTTAACATCTGTAGCTTAAATAAGTACTAGATAAACTTTTGTTGTTGCACCACAAATATATGACCAGCGACACTCTATAACACTGATCTATTGGTAATCTGTAAATTATTACCAATAATCAGTGTCTCAGTGAAGAGGCGTACATCCTGATAAAAACAGTACATTAGCAGTAACCAGGGCATTGTAATGCAAAATTGTCGCGAAGACATTTTTATATTTGGTAATTCCAACCCTTACCCTATAGTCACAAGCTTTACAACAGTGACATAAAAATAGGCTGTAAAGGATTTATCCTGCACAATATTTTTGGTGTTCCTAGGACTGTGCTCTTCTGGACAAAGATCTCAGATGTCGTCCCTGGGATTCGCCCAGTTTGGGAATCATTGCACCACAGGGGCTACTGTTGCTTTCACACTCTGTAACTTCTCTAGTTCCATTATCATACTTTGGAATTTCTCAAGCTTCTCGTGTTCCTTCTTCCTGATGTTCCTGTCAGTTGATATAGATACATATATCACTAAGTCTTCTTCCTTTGCTTGCCCACCACTGCTATGTCTGGTTGATTAGTCATCAGAAGTTTGTCGATGTTTATCTGGAAGTCCCGCAGGATCTTAGTGAATCCCATTTTGACCGTGGGACTTCAAGGCCATACTTGTCACATATGTTGTTGTATACTATGCCAGCCACTTTGTTATAGCATTCCTGCTAGCATCTTGAAGCTTACTGTTATGTGCTGGAATATCTCAGGGGCATCTTTACACAGTCTGCTAGAAGTCCCAAGGTCAAAATAGGATATACCCCAAGTAGTTGAGAATGACCTGAGAGAATGAGCTAAGATCAATTCAGTTCAGTTCAATTTTATACAGCGCCAAATCACAACAAATCACAACAAGCACAACAACAGTTGCCTTGATATAAGGTAGGGTCTGCGTTATATTGTAAGGTAGACCCTACAATAACACATACAGAGAAAAACCCAACAATTCAATTCAATTTATTTGAATGTCCAATGGGGAAGGGAAAAAAAAGAGGAGGTTGCTCAGTGTCCAACAAATTCACCTGATCAACAGTGCCAGTGTTGCCCCAATACAAGCAAATCCAGCAAAGGCCATGAGTGTGTTCCTGACTATCGACTCAGGGTCTGCTACTCGAACGAACGCCACAAAGCCATCCCATGCATTGTTTTTGATAATCCAGTCTCGCTGTTCAGACAGCAAGTATGCAGAAATCTCTTGACTCACTAGCACCACGCAGTTGTCCCTGCCCTTTTCCTTCAGGTGCTGAGACACCACTGCCCCGAAGGCCACAAAGCTGACAATACGACCCCAGTTGGTCGTGTGGTCTCCAAAGAGGCTCTTCGCTACAAATGACATATCTTCTTCTCTTTCATCCAATGACAATTTATTAATCATTCCGTTGTAAGCATATCTGTGCTTTTCTAATACGTCCGCAACAACTCTTTTCATCATTTTTAGTGCTTTGGTTTCCTTTCGTTGAGGCTGAGAAAGTCCAGTAAAGTCTCCCAAAAAACTGTGAATAATGAGTTTAGTTTCTCTCTCCAGCTCCTCGTCGGATTAACTGTCCGAATGAAACTCCGGGGTGCTCGGCAACGAACCGTCTTCCTCCCAGTCCCGGATAGCTTTTGTTGTATACCCGTTTGTTGAGGTTACCATATGACCCCCTATGAGCAAGCACTTTGGCGACAGTGGGAAGGAAAAACTCCTTTTTAACAGGAAGAAACCTCCGGCAGAACCAGGCTCAGGGAGGGGCGGGGCCATCTGCTGCAACCGGTTGCTGTGGAAGAGAGACAGAGATTAATAACAAGTATGATTCAGTGCAGAGAGGTCTATTAACACATAGTGAGTGAAGAAGAAACACCCTCGGCCTGCGCATCAAGGATTCTGATAATTTTTTGTCTGTTTGGGAGCTGACACAGTCTCTAAGGAGATGGGTTTTTTGGGGGGATAACAGAAGGAGAGAAGCTGCAGAGAGGCGTGTAAGACTGCAACTCTGCTTCCTGGTCCCAACTCTGGATAGTCACATTTTGGGGGGTTTAATAAATTTGGCCAGATTTCTAGAAATGAGAGCTGCTCCATCCAAAGTGGGATGGATGCCGTCTCTCCTAACAAGACCAGGTTTCCTACAGAGGGTTTCCCAATTATCTATAAAGCCCACATCGTTGTTTGGACACCACTCAGACAGACAGCAATTTAAGGAGAACATGCGGCTAAACATGCCACTCCTTCAATATTGATTTTAGTGACCTCCAATTGACGTGACCAGGTGTCATTACTGTCAACGTGAATTATAATTTTACTCAGCCATCCTGTTTCCCCAGCCACTCGGGACAGTTTGCTGGGGACAGCTAGAGAGTGTCCCCTCCAAGAGTATCCAAGAGAGTGCTTGGATGAAGCACATGAAGATTACACTATGAAATAAGAAGTTATATCTATAAGGTTTTAATTAAAGTTTTAATTAAATTAAATTGCTACACAGATAAGCTACACAATAACACCACTGTGTGTTTAAACAGGAACAGGAAGTGATACTCTACCACAGAGAGAACACCAAGTCACAGCAGCACTCCTTGAGTATACGTCCAAATACAGATCGACAAACTGGCAAAACTACCAAATGGAAAACTTTGAGTTACATGTAAAATCTGTAACCTGGCTGGGACATGTGTTTGAGAGTCGGCAGGTGAAGACTGATATGTAAAAGGTAAAAGCTGCAGCTGACTAACCCCTACAACCCTGAAGTTGCTCCAGAGCTTGGATTTACCAGTTTCTACTGAAGGTAGTGTTTCAGGACCTGAAAAGGAGATTTATGTCAGCACCTTTCTTGATACAACCAGACCTACATTAACAGTTCATTGTTGAGTTTGATGCCTCTGAGAAATGTGTGCTTGCTATTGCTTGCTATACAGCTAGCTTTTGAGAAATAGAGACAGAAATAGAGAGGGGCCAAAGAACAATTTTCTGTGTGGATAGACCACAAGAATTTAGCCTACCTGCGAGCTAGGTACTAGTTATCTTCAGTGATGGGAATAACGGCGTTACTTTTTTCAGTAACGAGTAATCTAACTAATTACTATTCAGAAAGAAAGAAAGTGTACTTTATTGATCCCCGTGGGGAAATTCCTTTCTGCATTTAACCCATTCACTCAGTGAAGCAGTGGTCAGCCTTTGGGCGCCCGGGGAGCAGTGTGTAGGGACGGTACCTTGCTCAGGGGTACCTCAGGGTAGCTGTTCAGGGGAATCGAACCCCCGACCTCCTATCGTTACAACGGCATTACAGTTACTAACAAGGAAACGCGGTCCGTTACTATTTTTCAACAAACAGACGATTGAAGCTGTGTTCAGCTTACCGCATCTTATATCAGTTGCACGGAAGTAGCTGTAAGTAATCTGGACGCTACAGCTTTAAGCAGCTGCGCGCTCCTGCGGACGGTAATCACGATCGCTGTCTAGCACAACACCTGGAGCTCAGGGGGCAAAACAATCGAGTGCTGCTGTTTGACTGAGGAAGAATAAAGTAGTCGTGGTAAGTCAATCACGTGACCACTTAAAGACAAAGCAACAAGGTGCCAGTTTTTAAATTGTGTTGATAGGCCACGTAAAACCAGAGTCGTGATAAACAAGATATACGCGGCGTTTTTTCCTCAATAGTTTCGCCACATTAGCGCTAGCAAGCACTCTCTGCTTATGAGCAAAAAAACAAAACAAAAAAAAGTTTTAGGAGTGACGGAGAGAGAGAGAAAGAGAAAGAGAGAGAGAGCAGGAAAAGAGAGAGAGAGTTTTGAGATGTGAGATTTGTGACGTTTAGCGTGTTTGGAGTGTGTAGTTAATGTGTTGTCTTGTGTAGTTAGTGTTTAGTGTTGTGGATAGTTTTGTGTTGTGTGTCAGAACAATGAGGCGACTGCTGTCTCCAGGTAGAAACAGCAGTGATACACCTGCTGCTGTCAGACCTGCAGGTATCAGGCTGTGATGTTCTCCTTTATAGTGGACAGAAATGATTTTTTTGGAGTGGCACAAATAATTTGTGGCATCTTATTGAAGAACAGCTGATTGTTCTGTAAATAGTTTGAAATGGTTATTTTAAAAAAGGGTAAAAGGTAAAGGGATGCAAATAACTTTGTTGTTTGCAAAACTTGTGCATAGAATTTTAAAATTGACAATTAATATTTGCATTTGAAGTTATGAAATATGATTCATTAAACATGTTTATGGTTGTTACAGTAAAAATATAACTTTTTCTACTCTGATTTTATGTTTTTTGTCTGATTTTAGATCAATTCTGGTTGTACAGTATGACAAAATGAGAACATAACTGTAAATTCAGGCACGCGAGGTTGTGCTAAAAAGAATGATACCAAACAAGGCAAAGCAAATAGTTTTTAAAGGTAAAATGTGGAGAGAAAATCAAGAGTAGTAAAAACAATGGCCAATTATACCCTGGACGCCAGAGGGTTAAACGTTCTTTGTTTTTTTTTTTAAGTAACGCAATAGTTACTTTTCCAAGTAATTAATTACTTTTACAATATTGTAACTCAGTTACTAACTCAGTTACTTTTTTGAAGAAGTAACTAGTAACTATAATTGAATTACTATTTCAAAGTAACTTGCCCAACACTGGTTATCTTTCGGTAGATACAGCTTCACAATTTCCCTCGCCAGTTCTCCTTCACCTGGTTCAAATTATAAATGGCCTGTTTTTCGAACCCGATTTTCTCGTTGTTGCTAACATTTAATAAAAGTCATCACCTTCTCTTCTGAAAAGTGAAAAATTCATTGTTGTCCCTTTTTAAATGTCCTATAATCCCCAAAGGCCTCTCCTTGTAAGATCTTTTTTACTTTCTGCTTCTTCATAAATTAGGAAGTTTATTAATTTCATCTTCATTTGGCAAAATATCTTATTAGTGGTGAGTTTTTTTCTCACCTTTCTGGCATTTCCTTTTTTTAATTACTAAAATCTACACTCCCTTTCAAAATGATACATTTTTTCTCAGTATTTCTCCCTTTCATCCCCTGAATAGTTAATGTGCTGAATCAGACAAATTCTAATACTCAGCCAGTTTACTGAAATGCTCTGCAGATGCTAGAGGAAGGAGAGATCACATGGCTCTTTACATCATATACTCATTGCTTCTTCAAAAGCTCAAGCACACACAGTATGAATGACTTTGGGCACAGCTGCAGGTGCTCTGCCAGGCAGTGTTGGGTGAAACTGTTGATATTGCTGGGTCCTTAGATATGTATCATTTAGTCACCTTAAGGTAGCATGTAAGTGACTGCAAGAAAATGGAAAATACACTGCAAAATATAGCCAAACTTCAGAATAGAGTGACAGTGCAATATTATGTTAAGAGTAATTTTTGATTTATAGGCTAAAATTGCAAATTGGCAACAGAATTTAGTGCAGAAAATGAGACACAGTCGAAGCTTTGAGCTTTTGACAGTTTAACACAGAAGTTCCCAAAGTGTGGGGCCTGCCCCCTAGGGGGGGCGCAGAGCCATTGCAGGGGGGCGCGTTATGAAAAGAAAAAAAAAAAAGAGCGCTTGGACACTGTGGACAGGTTTATGACGGGGCTCCCACATAAACGCAAAGCAGGAGATGAAGCATCGCCAAATATGTTTCCAAACCAACTTCCTTCCAAGCCAAAGACTAGAAAATATGGTGAAGCATATCTTCCCTTTGGCTTCACCTGCACAAGTGCCAAGGTAGGTCTCCCCTGCAAAATTAGTTTCCCTGCGTCAGGAGCAGCGCTGGGCTCTCCAAATCACGGACAAACAGTATCCCACATTCTTGATTTTTAGTTCACAAACACTTCTTGTAATAACTAACTACTCCTGACATTTTGGAGATGTTAGCTCTTTATGCAGTAAAGTTACAGCGGGATACAAATAATATCAGGCTGATCCTGCGTGTGTATATGTAAGCGTGTAAAACCTGAAGATAGTCAGATTAACAGTATTTTGTCTCTATCTGCCATTCTGCAATTCATCTCATGTAAACAATAACGTGGCGCACAGCGTGACGTGAAAAGAGGCACATACCTTTGTCGTTGCGTGACGAACTCTGTAATCCTCGTCCACACGTAAACACAAAAAAGGAGTTTTAAATAATCTCAGTTTTCGGTGAATCGCAACGCCGTTTACGTGTTGACGAAAAGCCCAAACGCATAGAAACAGCTGAGTTTTCAAAAATACCCGTGTAGGTGTGGACGTAGCGTAAAAGAGTTAGTAGTATATTTTATTACTACCTGTAATTTATTGCTGTTTACTTGTATTTGCTTAATTGTTTACTAAATGTTTGAGGTGTGAAATAAACCGCAATGGAGTTTGTAAACAAAATGTGGGTGTGTGTGTTTGGAGGATGTGTTTGTTTGTGTGTGTGTGTGTGGGGGGGCGCGAACATTTTTCTTGTAAAAAAGGGGGGCCTGGCAAAAAAAGTTTGCCGTGTAGAAATGCCTAGAACTGTACAAGATTAACGGGACCCCAAGAGCCTTAATCAGAAATTCAATGCACATGACACAAACAACACTAAAAGCCAACTTCAAGCCAATTGCAGAAGTCGCCATTAAGTGCAGCCTCAACCAAGGAGATGCTCTGTCCCCACTGCTGTCCTACATGGGCCTGAACTCCCTCACTGAGATCATTGGCAAGACTGGCTACAGATACCGACGACAGAATGGCGCAATCGTCAGCAACCTCCTCCACATGGATGACATCAAGCTGTATGCCAAGAGTGAATCATCAATTAACTGATCCATACCACTAGGATCGACAGCAACATTGGAACGTCATTCGGACTGGAGAAGTGTAGTTGGATGGTAACAAAGAGAGGGAAGGTAGTCAGAACTGAGGGGAATAACTACCAAAAGGCAATATTGCAGACATTGAGGGCAGCTACAAGTACCTGGTAATCCTACAGGCAAATGGGAATCATGAAGAGGCTGCTAGGAAATCTGCAATCACCAAATACCTGGATAGAGTCAGGCAAGTCCTGCGGAGGATACAAGTATGGAAGAACAAGATTTGGGGCAATCAGTATCTATGCCCTGCCAGTAGTCAGATACCCTGCTGGGATTATAAATTGGCCAAATGAGGAGATAGAAGCCACTGACATCAAGACAAGGAAGCTCCTTACCATGCATGGAGGGTTTCTCCCCAAATCCAGCACCCTGAGTGTTGTATGCTAAGCGAAAAGAAGGAGGCTGAGAACTAGTGAGTGCCAGAACCCCCATCGAGCATGAGACAATGAACATCCATGAGTACATTAACAAGATGGCCATAATAGACCATGTGCATAGTGAATATCTCAGGTAGCAGAAACCCAAGAAAGAAGAGGAGCAAGGAGAAGAACCAGTGGCTGACATCCAGTAATCCTACAAATGGCTTGAAAAAGCTGGACTGAAAGACAGCACAGGAACAAGTTTGAAACACAAGATCCATAGAGGCTGGGGTCTACCACACCAGGCAAGATCCCAGGTGCAGGCCCCTGAGACAATCCAGCACATAACAGCAGGGTGCAAGATGCTAGCAGGCAGGGCATACATGGAACGCCATAACCAAGTGGCCAGCATAGTGTACAGGAACATCTGTGCTGAGTATGGCCTAGAAGTCCCGAGGTCAAAATGGGAGACGCCCCCTGGGGGTGGTGGAGAATGACCGAGCTAAGATCCTGTGGGACTTCCAGATACAGACAGACAAAATGGTGGTGGGCAAGCAGAAGACAGCCGTAGTCATATGTGTAGCTTAACTGAGTGACAGCAACATCAGGAAAAAGAAGCTGGAGAAATACCAAGGGCTCAGAGAAGAGCTCCTCTGTGGGGAACACTGGGAGTGATCCGTGGCCATGTCCAATGGATGTGTGGGTGGGAGTGTGATGCAGCGACTCCACCCCATTTTTGGGCAGACTCTGGTTCCAACAGTGCCACATAGCAGCCCCTGCAAATGGGAAATTTTGGCTCTAAGTTTGTACAATAGGAGGAAGGGTAGCCACATCTTTTATATAGTCATTGTGCAGCTCTCTCTGTGTCTGAGGGCGAGTCTGTCTTCTGTTAACAATGACTGCAGCTGGGAAAGCTGAGAGGCGGGTGGTTTGTGCATGGGCATTGTGGGTAAACCACTAGTCTGACCACAATCTGATGGCCGAGCAACATAGGAGGCAAGCTGCACTGCTTTCACTGCCCTGAGATAAATTACAACCTTCAGTTTGTATGGAAACAGAGCTAGCAATAGCAAGTAACTGACCGTAAGTGATTGAGAACTGTAACGGGTAAGTTTCATCTTGGCCAACATGTGTCATGTAGAGAAGATGGAGTGTAAAAAAGTTGTTAATAAGTCCTTTAGTACATTACAAGGAAAGCCATGACAGTGATGGAGGGGACTGCAGCTCAGACTGTGGCTGTTCTAATAAAACAGGCGGGCTGACTAGGTGCAGGCTCAGCAACACTTTCAGATTAGCATCTATGAGAATGAGCGGATCTAATATGTTTAAGCTATTTTGCTTCATCTTCATTTTTCATTAATATTTTTAATCTCCCATGTAGATATTAGCAGTTAACCATGTCACACACTGCTCAAGCCTTTTAATTGAGATGATTTTTTTGCTATTAATATTTTACCATACTAGACCCGTGTTTCTGAGCTCATGAAGAGCTGATTTTTTTCAGAGATTCTCCCAGGACAGCCACTACAAGCATGATTATAGAATCTGATGCTGGACATTAAACACAATATAAAGTATTTAAAATGATCTCAGTTTTATACATATTATATATAATATATTATTATATATTATATTATATATATTATAATGTTATAGTAATATTAATGACTGAAACCATTGTTCCCTCAGTGGTGCTAGTTTCAGTCAAATGTACTCTTTATAAGGTTGGAAACCTGCAGTCAGGTGAGACTGAAGAAGTCACCTGGATGAGTGATGAAACGTTTCTCGCACTGAAAACGTTACGTCCAGATGAACAGAATCCACCTTTTGGGATACACCCGTTGATTCACACCTTGGCTTAATTTGCATCCTGTTGGACCGTGGGAGGAAGTTGGAAGACACCCACAAAGGTACAGTTAGAACATGCAAACTCAACACAGGAAGTCCCCACTCGACCAGGAGATCTTACACATGACACTTCCACTGCGCCACCATGCCAGATATCAAACATCACAGCCCTCCCAGAATCTGATAAGGAACCTCAGGGACCAGCAAAAGCAGCACATCACACCAGTTTGTTTTATTCTCTAAAGACTCCAAACAAAGACAAGATGGAATAACTGGCTTTTAACTTATATATAAATTATTTTCCTCTGAAATTCAGGCCACACTTTGAACATCAGCCTGTCATTTCCCAGGGTATAATCCCTGCACCAGCCAGTCTCAGAGACACACTCACTACTCAGTGTGCTGATAATTTGTCTGTCTGGGCAGTTCACCCAGCCAAACTGCATAACTCTAAAAATGTGCAAAAGAGAAACAGTGTTTCTGGACCAGACACTGAACATCCAGTGGCTGTGCTCATTTGCAGTGCCCTGTGAGGTGAATTCAAATGTGTGTTGATTTTTTGGCATATCCTCTGCATGTCAGGGGTCAGATTTTCTCCAAATGTGTCAATCTAGATTCGCCCAGAATCACACAGATTACTTGTACACACAAAAGATGCAGAGGTGCTCATCTCACCACTGTTTAGCATTACACTGTTTTCTCAGGCCAGTGTGTGTGTGTGTGTGTGTGTGTGTTTGTCTGTGAGAGATAAAGACCAGCATGACTGCACTAGATATATTGTATAGTGTGTGTGTGTGTAGTTGCCACAGGAGGACCATCCATCTCTATCACACAGAGCCACCCAGGGATGCCATGGCTAATAAGAGCAGCTCTGTCTTTCTTTCATGGAAAGAGAGAGAGAGCAGAGACGAGCCCTGCCGTGGTGGAAGAGCTCTGAAGGAGTATGAGAGGTCATCCATTTACAGCACATGCTAATTCAAAGTGTGGGGAAATTGTGTGGATATACCTTAGTGGTGTTCTGCAGGTATCACAAACACCACCAATATTAGTGTTAAGGGTTAAATATAGTACATATTATATAGCACCATTATGCCAACTGGATCTTTTGGAAAACTGTGTATCAAGTAGCTCTGACTTTTTATTTTCAACATGTTCAAGCATCCCGGTCGCAGCAGATGGCCGCCCCTCCCTGAGCCTGGTTCTGCCGGAGGTTTCTTCCTGTTAAAAGGGAGTTTTTCCTTCCCACTGTCGCCAAAGTGCTTGCTCATAGGGGGTCATATGATTGTTGGGTTTTTCTCTGTATTTATTATTGTGCTATCTACTGTACAATATAAAGCGCCTTGAGGCGACTTTTGTTGTGATTTGGCGCTATATAAATAAAATTGAAATAAAATTGAATCTTAGGTTGTTTTGGGCTCTTCACATTTTCTCCCAGCTCTCTGAGAGATACTATTTGTAGCTTGAAGCTTGTAACTTGTAGCAATATAACGTTAGTTCAGTCATGCAGTCTTGGAAGATCAGCTGAATGCCAGGACACGTCAGCTGATGGTGCAGCTTATACAATTATATCCAGTTGTCTGTTGTATATAAATGAGACCATGACATGTTTGCAGTGGAGGGATAGAAAACGGTCTGAAAACTTCCATTTCAGACATTTGAGGTGGTCAAAACAGTCAAAACAAATGTTGTCAAATAACTAATCATTCCACCTTAAGTTATGTGTATGACTTAAGGTGACAACAGATATGACATTTGATTAAGTCAGAGATAATATGAAAGGAAGAGCTGGAGGTGGCTGGCAGCGCCACAGCAACTGAACACAGGTTAAAGCAGCCCAAGTAGTGTGACATAAACTCTGTGTCACAGTGTGTGGGCTGTGTCAGGGTGATTTATGGCAGGATAACAACAAGAGTGAAAGGGAAGGTTTACAAGGTTGTTGGCTCTTGACCAGGCACTTCCAATACAACAAGGTGTGAACCGGCTTTTTGTTTAGTATTACGCAGCAGGCAAAGCAGAGCTTATTGATCCTGCTGCCTCAGAAACTTGTAATCAGGCAGGAAAACAACGGAAATCCAAATCTTCTTTTATTTATAATCCAACACAAGAAAAATGAGCAGAGAATCACCTGATGTCCAGCCGCACCCTATCATCCTCTGTGATCTCACTGCAGCACGGCCTAAAATAAAGTTTAAATTTTAAAATTATTTCTTTACATTTCTCTTGTACTTTAACATGATTTATCAGTAACTACATGAAGATACTTTTCTTCACGTCTCATTAAATTTATGCTGTTTTATTATTAGCTTAATCACACATGGATATCCATTTCAACATGATAAACAAAAATAAAGTCCAGGTTGCACGAAAACAAAATATCTGTAAATTTCTAAATTAGAGAAAGACTCAAAGTGTTTTTGTTTCATTTTGTGAAGACATGCCAGCAGTGATATAACCAAACCTATAGTTGGTTTTAATACTCTGCTAGGAGCCACGTGTCCTTTAGCGATGTGATATCCTAACTATATACAGTTTATATTATGACACTGATTACAGCTTAATGTTGCAGGACACTCAGAACTTGGTGGAGCTTGAAAGGCAGACAGACCAAAGAACACTTGGAACTGACACTGTGGAAGTCATGAGTGGGCTTACGATAGTGGGCTGGCCGTGTCCTCCTGGTTTGACCTGTTCCTTTGCCTACGACCTTACAATATATATATTTTACACACAACTAAACTTTGCTTTGGTTAAATGTTCAAATTTGTTTTCCCAGATAGCTCAAGCTGAAACACTGAAGTCTGAGGACCAGTTCCTAAATACCAAATTGCCTTTTTGGCATAAGGACAATGAATTATAATTCTTCTCACTGGAATATTGATTACACTTAGAAGTTTACAGCAGACGTGTGTAATTGTACCTGTCTGTGATATTTCACTTTTATTTTAAACCTTGTTTTTCCATTAGGGTTAGGGTAATATATACATATATACATAATTATAAAAGGTCTATTTAATTTAAATGAACTAAAACCAAAAGATTTTAATTTAAATCTTTTGTTTTGATTTTAATTTTAATTCAAAAATACTTTATTGATCCCAAAGGGAAATTAAATGTTGTAGTAACTCATTTTATCCAAGATCCTTCAGTTGTTGTAGATGCTGATGTCCGTGGGCAGGAACGATCTCCTGTATCATCTCCAGGGGTTCCACAGTAGTCCCCAGAACAGAACCAGCCTTCCTCATCAGGTTGTTGAGCCTTTTTGGCTCTGGTGCTGCTGCCCTACCAGGTGATAAAAGAAACCTTGTAAACCTTGAGGGATCTAAGCTTCCTCAAGAAGTACAGTCTGCTCTGACCCTTCACGTAGGTGGCTTCACTTTTCAGTCTCCAGTCCAGTGTGTTGTCCAGGCAGACACCGAGGTATTTATACTCCTCAGCTACATCCACTTCTTCTCCCATGATGGAAATACCCTGGGTTTTTGTTTTCCTTTGTTTTGTTCACATTCAAGATTAGATGATTGTTTCTACACCGTGACACAAAGCAGTCCACCAGCTCTCTGTACTCAGTTTCTTGTCCATCTCTTATCCACCCGACGACTGCAGAGTCATCGGAATATTTCTGCAGATGACAGGTCTCTGACTTGTACTGGAGGTCTGAAGCGTATAGAGGAAAAAGGAATGGCGTGAGTACAGTACACGCAATCCTTCAGGCTCACAAACTGTGGTCTTTGGTCCACCTGTGTCTTCTGGAGTTTTTTTTTACAAAGTAAATCAGGCTGAATTGTGTCAAATGCACTGGAGAAATCAAAGAGCATGATCCTCACACTGCTGCCTGCTTTGACAGTGGGGTTTGTTGAAGCAAGTGCATGATGGCATCTTCATATCCAACTCCACAGCGATAAGCAAACTGCAGGGGCTCCTGATATGTTCTTGTTTGCTTACTCAGGTGGGCCAAAGTGAGTCTCTCCAGGACCTTCATGATGTGGGTTGTTAGGGCAACAGGTCTATAGTCATTGATGGCTGATGAGTGAGATTTCTTTGGTAACAGAACAAGGCAGGAAGTCTTCCACAACACTGGAACCTGCTCCTGGGTCAGGCTAAGATTGAAGAGGTGCTGCAGAATCCCACAGAGCTTTCAGGACTCTGGGGCTGACACCATCTGGACCTGCAGCCTGATTCTGGTTCAGCCTCTCCAGCTACCTCTTCACAAGACTTTCAGGCAGGGGCGGATCTAGAAGGGTGGCATGGGGTGGCAAGTGCCACCCTAAAATGATCCCTTGCCACCCCAAGTGCCACCCCAGTTTTGCATATGACAGTGTTGTTTATTAAAATAAGATAGCAGTTCAAGCGTAGTTACAGTCAACAGTGAATATAAATGCTAAAACTGAATATATTGCATAGTGTTCCCCCCTCCACCATTGACAAATGGTTCAGCCCATAGCAGGACCGGCTTTTTTCTTGTTTTCAGTAGCAAGCGATGCTTATGATTGTGCCAGAACACATTTTGAACAACACCACGGAAATTTCGGATTTTACACATTTGGTTGGATGTTACACTCTGGAAATGGAAGGAAGGTGAGTGTTATTAACCCTCTGTGGTCCACGGACACGCTGCACCTCCAAATCACATGACTATTTTAAGCTGACACAGCAACAAGCTGCAGACATGCTGAGTTTCTATTTCAGCCCACATTGAAAGTTCAGACTTCAAAGTTTTTAAATTTTAATTACAGGCCAGTAAATCCAGAGTTATGATAATATATATAATCCATTCTTTTTTCTAAATACTGTCGTCATGTTTTTTATGTGTGTATTTTAAGCGTTTTCTAAGGACAGCGCGAAAACAGTAAAGAAAGGAAAAGAAGCCACCTCTTTCCCATCGGTGGAAAAATGTACCATGTCAACCAATTTAAAAAAAAGTCAACATGTGGGATTTGGTTATTTGGTTGTTTAGGGAGAGGGGAGAGTTTTGGGAGTGACGGTAACAGCAGCGAGACAGAGCGAGCGAGTGAGAGAGAGAGAGAGTTTGTAGATGTGGGAGATTTGTGACGTTTAGTGTGGAGTGTATACTTAGTGTGTTGTGTTGTCTTGTGTAGTTGTTCTGTTGTGTAGTCGTTGTTTTGTTTTGTGTGTCAGTGAGGGCACTAATGAATGTGACAACGGCACATTTGCGATGTAAACATTGTCACTAAGTAGAAAACCAGCGGAGTGATACACCTGCTGTTGTCAGGCCTGCAGGTTTGTCCCTGTGCTGTTCTCCTCTGTCTTTTGGTGGAAAAACTTTTTTTTTTACTGGCACACATCATTTGTGGGGCATCTTATTGCGACACCTGCACTGTAATCCCAAAAGTTATTTGCATTCAAATGGTTTAGCTATAATCACTGATGGTAATTAATTTTCTTTGTAAAACTAAAATCATATAACTGTGTCAGACAGAACTCATTGGTGGAAGCTTTTTGCACTTAACCTATATTGTTTTGCATGTGATGCACTAAAATGAATACATTTAACATGGTCCTTTCTATTTTAAGTTTATTCTAATAAATAGTTTAAGTTCAATTTTTTAAAAGAGAATAAGTTTTAAACTCAACACTCAAATAATAAAAGTAAATTTGATGTTTACTGATTATGTTTAGTTGAAAGCACTTTCACTATTTTGAAGTTTTTGTTGCCCCTCCCATATTTTTCCCAGCACTGGAACCGAAGAGACGTCTGGACTTGTTTGTCAGAAAAAATTAAGACAAGTCGTTTTTGGTGGTTTTGCCTGGGATTGGACATGTTTGTTTCAGTCTACAGTCGATAGGGAGTACTTTTCCTCAAACCTCCACGCAAACTGGTGAGTTAAATCTTTGTATTTCAACTTTAAGCAAAAATAGTTGCATGTTACATTACGCAAATGTGCACGCTAATTCAATCTACAGTGAACCCTCGTTTACCGCGGGGGTTACGTCCCAAAAACAACCCGCAATAAGTGAAATCCGCAAAGTAGTGAAAAGTATTTATTATAAATGTTTTAAGGCTGTAACCCTCACCGCCTTAACCCCTGCTCATGCGTAATGGTTCTAGCATCTTCCTCGTCCATCCAAACCGCGCGGTTCCATTGTGTGATGTGAGCACATCCAAACCGTGTTCAGGGTTAGCCCGGGTCCGGACTCCGGCCCCGGTCAGAGGAGGAAGACCAGAGCACGGCCGGGCACCTCCAGCCGTTCACACGGACAAATAAACCTGTCATTATTCTCTGCACAGCCGCGCTCTGACGCTCTGCCCCTCGCTGAGGCTCGAGGGGCTGAACACCGCTCCTCTGCACCTGTACGGCCTCTCGTAAAGTTTACTTTATTAACATGTGCGCCGCTGCAGCGCCATACAGAGCTGAGCAGCGTCTCGTCCTCGGCCCTCGCTGCTCCGTGCGGTACATCGTACTGAACTCTGCAAACGGGACTCGTGTTTCAGAAAAACTCGTGTTTTTTCCTCTCTCTGTAGAATGCTGCTGATGGTGACCTTGAAATCCCAATAGGAATCATCTTCAATGGTGAAAACGGAAGTCCAGAGCAAGAACTGAACCCCTCCCAGCTGGGGATCCTTCTAGAGGGCAATGTGGTAATGGATTCCATCTGCAGTCTTCCTTTGGCAATGTGTCTCCTGTTTGGACTGACTTATGCACTCCACTTGGAGTACCCAAAGTGCATGAAGAATACATTCCTGTTTATCCAGCAGATTATGCTGAATCTGGGACGAAACGATCCTCCTCCAAAACTCCAAAGGCTAAAAAATGAGCTTTCAATGTGTGCATAGATACACTGAATGTTCACTCTTCATTGAGCAGCTTTTTCTCAAGTTCAGGAAGTCATTATTGTGTTTGTAATTGTCTTTTTTTGTTTTTAGTGGATGGCAAAACCAGGGCTTAAAGGAGTAGTTCACTGATTTTACATACTGAGATATGTTCTTACCTTAGCTTTGAAGAGTTGATGCATACCTGTCTTGTCTTTGTGCGAGAGAAAGGCTCTCCCATATATTCCAACTACCTCCACTTTTTGCTCCTTTTAGAAGCTACCGAGCTCCTCCACGTTTTCCCTATTTATGTAAAATTACATGAAAAGTTACACTATCTAAGTTTAGTTTCACTAAATTTAACGTATAGATTTTTTAAGCCGATAAAAAGGGGCACTATATTACAAGCGCGCAGTAACCCTAGTGCACTCTGGAGCATAGACTGAGTTACTGGGGGGATGAAGAAGTGCTCCTACAGTGTTATTACACCTTGTAATATAGTACCCCTTCTTATCGGCTTAGAAAATCCACACGTTAAATTTAGTTAAACTAAACTTGGAGAGTGTCACTTTTCATGTAATTTTACATAAATAGGGAAAACGTGGGGGAGCTCGGTAGCTTCTAAAAGGAGCAAAAAGTGGAGGTATTTGGAATATATGGGAGAGGCTTTGCTCCATTTGCATGACTGAGGGCACGCACAAAGACAAGACTGGTACACATCAACTCGTCAAAGCTAAGGTAAGAACATATCTTATTATGTAAAATCAGTGAACTATTCCTTTAATTTCATTGTCTCGCTGGGGCCATTCCTTATTCCATAGTTTTTATTTTTCCAAGTTAAAATATTTGTGAAAATAAGTTTTACTGTTACAACTTGTTACCCAGAGTGTTGCACCAAAGTTCTTTACTTGTGATACACAGTTTTATCTGTTTAAAAGGATTGTTTTAAACAGAAAATGTTTTATTGGAAGTCCAATTGTGCAAACAAAAAACTTACTGTTCAAAAAAAACTACCTCAGAGACCACAAATAAATTCTTGTCAAAAAGTGGCTAGGAACAACTGAAATATTGTGTTTGTTTCTGAAAGAAATGTCTGCTTAGAAGCGCCATGTGTAAAAATTGGAATACTGTTCAAAGGAAAACAAAAGTCTTGTTTTGTTATAAATAAAGTAAAAAACAAAACAAAAAACACTTTAGTGGTCTTTGGTTTTGAGTGTGTTTGCCTTGACATATTAAGTTTTAGTAATAATAATACATTTAATTAAAAGACGCTTTTAATTAAACACTACGCAAAAAAGTGAGTTTTGTAATATTAGCACCACTTAAACAATTTAGTTTTTTCTATTAGTATTAAGTTAACTGTACTTAAACAAATTATTTTTGAAATATTGAATACTTAAACACTTTAGGTAGCGATGACTCAATATAGTAAATTGTGACAATTTTACTTTTAAGTTTACTTGACTAAATCAGTTGATTTTTTGTTTTGGGTTGATTACTCAAATCATTTGAAGGGAATCGGTTTCCTCAAACGATTTAAGTGTATTGAACTTATCCGGGTTTACAGTGTGATTGTTCTCTCATTTTAGTTTTAGTAGTATTTTTAAATGGTTGTACAAAATGAAAAAAAACGGCAGGTGTATTGGCTGCATTTTTAGAGAAATAGTTGTATATGTTTACAAAATGTACAATTTATATTTGCATTTCAAGTTATAAAAATTTTCTCAACATGTCTGTGGTTTTTTTTACAGTACAAAAATACTACTAGGATTTTAAGTTCTTTGTGTGATTTCAGATCAGTAATACTAATGCAGTATGTCAGTGAAAATAACAACTAAATTCAGTTGAGCTGAAAATAATGATACCAAACAAGGCAAGGGGGAAAAATAAAATGAAACAATTTGAGGGTGAAATACAAACGTAAACTCAAAAGGAGTCAAAAACGGCCGGTTGTATTTCAGACCTCAGTGGGTTAATCCAACAAATCATGAAAAATTAGGTTTAAATTTTTGTTCATGACAGTGCAGATTTCTGACATTTTGTGTAATTTAAGCTGTAACAATGTGATTGTTTTCTAACAAAAAACAGTGAAACTTAAGTTAGACTTGTGTTTGTAAATGAACCGCCCCATGTTGTGTAGCTTTCTGGATTTTATACTTATTGGGCTACATATTTATTTATTATACAGGCTATACAGTACATAAGATCAAAACTCACATGTTTTATGTAACTAAAGTGTTTAATTATGTGGGCTACAGACAATAATTAAGTTATAGACTATATTTATATGAAAAACGTGTATACTTACTGCATTTGAATCATTTTAACCATATGTAACCACCTGCATGTGTGTTTGGGAAAAAAAGGCTTTGATTTTGCCACCCCATTTGATTTCTTTGCCACCCTCATGCCACCCTAAAAAAATTTCTCTAGATCCGCCCCTGCTTTCAGGGACAGACAAGTGAGAAGGGGAGGCAGCAGCATCTCCTGATATAGTTGAAGACAAACTTGTAGAAGCAGAGCAGTCTGTCTGAGGTGACAGATAAAACATCTGAGGTGTGACATGAAAGCTGAGCTCATTCCCGAACTCAGCCCATTGAAGAATGTGTTCAGTTCATTGGCTTTGTCCACACTTCCATATATAAATGGTAAATGGCCTGTATTTGTATAGCGCTTTACTAGTCCCTAAGGACCCCAAAGCGCTTTACACAACCAGTCATCCACCCATTCACACACTGGTGATGGCAAGCTACATTGTAGCCACAGCCACCCTGGGGCGCGCTGACAGAGGCGAGGCTGCCGGACACTGGCGCCACCGGGCCCCTATATCAAATCCTTCCTGTGTTTGATGCCTGTGATCTTCTTCATCCCTGACCAAACACCTTTGATACTGTTAATCTCAAGTTTGCTTGTTCTTGTGTTACAGGCCTTCTATGGGGTCTGTTTTTTTAACAGAAAAGCAGAGATAGGAGATATGAGTTGCGTTCGGTCTGCAGGCTCTTCCTCGTCTGATTTATTAACAGAATTAAACAGCATTCTTTTCTTTTCATTTAAACACACGTTTCTCTTTTAACAACAAACACACATTCAATCAGGTCCATATGTTAAACCCTTTTGGTTACCTTGTTCTCTCACAAGTATTAACTTACAAAATAATTATTGTATTTCAGTATCCTTATTTACAATAAATCTGTAACCAAATTCTACTGCTGTTTAGCATCAACAACATTTCTGTGCAGTACCATTAACACTGCGATTAACCCGCTTATATGACCATTAAACAGTCTTTATATCTTAACAGATTTAAACAATATATTACATTTGTAAACAATAAACAAAAATATTCCACCATTCCTCACAAACAGTTTGCAATTGTCCAAAAAACAGTATACATCAGACTATTTACATTTGACACATAATAACTGGGTAGGTTGGAATAATCTTAATCAACTGTAACTTCCAATAACGTGAGGATAAAAGAGATGTGTCTAGGAGTTGCATTTGAAATAAAACGTAATAAGACCAGCTACCTCTTTAAGCTACAAGTGGAATGGCGGCTTCCATTACAAATGGCAGGAAGGAAAAGAAAACTTTCCTTTTTGCTAAAGCATATAGTTAGGGCTGGACCAGGTGACCCTGAATCCTCCCTTAGTTATGCTGCAATAGACGTAGGCTGCCGGGGATTCCCATGATGCACTGAGTTTTTCCTTTCCAGTCACCTTTCTCACTCACTATGTGTTAATAGACCTCTCTGCATCGAATCATATCTGTTATTAATCTCTGTCTCTCTTCCACAGCATGTCTTTATCCTGTTTTCCTTCTCTCACCCCAACCGGTCGCAGCAGATGGCCCCGCCCCTCCCTGAGCCTGGTTCTGCCGGAGGTTTCTTCCTGTTAAAAGGGAGTTTTTCCTTCCCACTGTCGCCAAGTGCTTGTTCATAGGGGGTCATATGATTGTTGGGTTTTTCTCTGTATTTATTATTGTGCGATCTACTGTACAATATAAAGCGCCTTGAGGCGACTTTTGTTGTGATTTGGCGCTATATAAATAAAATTGAATTGAATTGAAGGTTAGCTTTTTCTCAATCTGTGAAAACACACTCTCTCACAACATTCGCGGTCTTTAAACTCAGAAAAAGGTTTCTTGCCTTTATATGTGCGTTGCAGTTACCAAACTCGAACTACTAACCAGAAAAGCAGAGACAGGAGACATGACTTGCGTTTGGTCTGCAGGCTCTTCCTCGCCTGAGGCACAGAAGCGTTGCAATGGCCTATCGCACTCACAGCTATCTCCCCCTTGTGGCGACGCCACACAATTACCTCTTCACAACTTTAAGTTAAAAGTGCAATACCACCATGAAATAAGGCCTTTTACATTAATAAATGTTTTACCAAAAAAGTTACAATTGTGACCATACACTTGTAGGCGTCACACTTGCTGTCTCTAATCTTGACTTTAAGTTGCTTCTGTGTACTCCTGTTCTGATGGGAATGATGTTGTCCACACAGAAGTTAAGATAGTCAGTCACACACTCAGTCATGGCACTGATCTCCTCTCCTGCTGGGAGTATAAACATATTCCGACCAGAGAAAAACAAGATTGTGATCAGATTTTCCCAGAGGTGGTCTTGAACTGGTGATATATGAATCCTTGACACTTGCATAAAACAAATCCAGTGTCTTGTTTTCTCTGGTAGAGCAGCTGACAAACTGGTAAAACATTGGTGAAACTGGTGTATCAGAGAGTGAGGCATGATTAAAATCTGGTGACACTTAAAGTATTAGAGAACAACTTTATTAGGTGATGAACTGTTACCCTCAACCCCCCACCCTCGAGCTCTTCTCTGAGCCCTTGGTATTTCTCCAGCTTCTCGTGTTCCTTCTTCCTGATGTTGCTGTCATTTCTTGTCGCTACATCTATCACTACGGCAGTCTCCTTCTTTTTGTCCACCACCATTTTGTCTGTCTGTATCTGGAAGTTCCACAGGATCTTAGCTCGGTCATTCTCCACCACCCTTGGGGGGCATCTCCCATTTTGACCTTGGGACTTCCAGGCCATACTCGGCACAGATGTTCCTGTACACAATGCCGGCCCTTGTTATGGCGTTCCATGTATGTCTGCCTGCTAGCATCTTGCAACCTGCTATTATGTGCTGGATTGTCTCAGGGGCATCTTTACACAGCCTGCACCTGGGGTCTTGCCTGGTGTGATAGACCCCAGCCTCTATGGATCTTGTGCTCAGAGCTTCTTCCTGTGCTGCCATGATTAGTGTGCTGTCTTTCAGTCCAGGATTTCTGGATGTTTGGATGATTATTGAATATGTATGGTGTATATTTTCTTACAGTGCAGGACCTCCTGGTAGAGGACTCAAGCTTGAGGAACACAAACACATCACCTAACAGCGGGGTTAGACGAAGATTTTCATAGATACAACCTTTAGTAACTCTTCCTTCAGTGTGAAAACTGCAAAACTAAACACAGTTTTACCTGGGGTTGGCTAGCCAGGTTACTTGATGTAGATGTTTCAGTTCAAGTTTGCTTATATTTATTTATTATATTTACTTAAATTCATTAACTCATATTTGTCCTAAATTAGTCTTGTAATATTCCAAAACTGAACCTTTAGAGTTCTGTAATGAAGAGTTTCTACCTGTGTCAAAGTCCCCTGATGAAAAAGATGAATGTGTGGTAGAAAAAGAAACAGAGTAGATCCATCAAACATATGGCTTCTACAGTGTCTGTTACTGCTGCAATACCATTTCCCCCTTAGGAAGAAGTACAGTACTTAATTTATTGAATGATGGATTGATTATGCATGGCTGCCATTCACTGACCGTGTCACTGGAAGCATAAAGATAAATGCAGGAGCAGTCTGTCTGCTCAGAACTCAGCCAAAACCCACTGAACATGACATTATCATTAAGCACACACCAATCCTAAATACATATGAACAGCATTCAAAAAGCTGTAGAAGATAAAGTGTTCTGCCTGTCCAAAGCTTGGTGTTTATTTATTGTTTTGTTTGTTTTTGCCAGCTGATTATTTCAGACACTGTTGCATAAATGAATGGAAACACACTACAGTGTAGGTGTCCAAGATAATGAAGTGTGACTGTTACCCATTTATCAGTAACAACAACATTCTGTGGCACCGAAGGAATTAAACAGGAATTACAGTGTCAGGCCTTCAGAAACACTGATTAGTGGGATACAGGTATGTGTTTTATATTTTCATTTGATTGGTGGCAACTGCACATGATATGACTCAATTTAAGAGTAACAGCCGGAGATAATTATCAAAATAAATAATAATCACCAATCATAAAACGTAAAATTAATGGTTAAATCAAAAAAAATTATGATATATATTTATATGATAACTAGAGTCGACTACATTTTACCTTTATTTAGCTTGTAACACTGAAGTTATTTTTTATAGTTTGTTACTGATCAGTGAGTAAATGGTAAATGGTCCGTTTCTACTTTACTTTAGCACTCAAAGCACTTTATAAAACATGCCTCATCTACCTGTTCACACTCTTTCATGCAAGTCCTTTGTTCTGTCTAACATTCAAACACTGATGGATGCTTTGGAGAACAACTTGGGGTTCGGTATCTTTCCCAAAGATACTTAAGCATGCAGACTGAGGCACCCAGGAATTGAACCCCCAGGTTCCATTTACCACCATCCAATCAGTAGAGCTAATGTAACTGAGCTAGCTCCTGAGCTAAAGCCACCCACAGCCTGCTCTCATTTTGAGGCTGTCAACATCCACAAAATTTTGAGTGGAAATTTTGTTAACATCTTGTTAATAAAACGTTATCAACATCCATCGATGTCACAGTTTAACATCCTCTGATTACTGTGTACTTTTTGGATGCAACATTAATTTTACAATCAGACATATTTTGAGTCTAAATATAACCAAAGAAAAAATAAGACCAGTTTCCAGGTTAACAGTCTTGATTTAAAACAGTCCACTTGCTAATTATAACATGTTTTAAACAAACATGATATTCATTATGATCATTTCATTCTTTGTTGTAGTGAAATAATTTTTTATCGTTTTTGCGTTTTATTAACTATGGTTATTGTATTTCTATAATAAAGTCAAAACGTGCAGTGTTGTTTTTTAAAACACAAAATCATTTAATTTTTAACAGGAATAAAATAAAATAAAATAAAAACAAATAAAGTAAACACTGTGCTCAATAGATAATAATAATAACATAACAATAAGCAGTCATTAACTAAAATGATAATTACTTCAAGCCATGGCACAAGGATCAGTGCTGGATCATTAAATAGAAAAATCAGTAAAGTCTCAGATAATCTCCGTCCTACCAGCTGTTTTACAAAGATGTGTGGGATTTCCTCATTATTTGCACATGCTAATTCTATGAAGTGCAAAGTACAAACACTGTGGCCTGTGTCCTCTAACACGGTGGTGAACTGTGAAGATGTCATTGAACTTCCACTACACCCAAAGCCTTTTCTATTTGACTTGGATCCAGAAGTAAAGATGACAATAAAAATAGAAAAACTTTAATGAACATCAGTTTTTTTAAATGCCAAATGCTAAAATAATATTTTCTGCTTATAAATCAAAAGTCATCCACTGAATAAGATGAAGCAAAACTTCTGCAAAAAACAATAAAAGACATGAATGTCACAGAAACAGATATTGAGTTCTTGTCTGTTGTAAACCATCCAGTGTCTGGTTTCTTAAAAATTATGAATAAATATTAATATCATATCAGGCCGGGGTCTTTCTGTGTGGAGTTTGCATGTTCTCCCCGTGTTTGCGTGGGTTCCCTCCGGGTACTTCGGCTTCCTCCCACCGTCCAAAGACATGCAGCTTGTGGGGATAGGTTAATTGGATAATCGAAATTGTCACTAGGTGTGAATGGTTGTCTGTCCCTGTGTGTTGGCCCTGCGACAGACTGGCGACCTGTCCAGGGTGTACCCCGCCTCTCACCCTGTGACAGCTGGGATAGGCTCCAGCGCCCCCCGTGACCCTGAAAAGGATAAGCGGAAGCGAATGGATGGATGGATGGATGGATGGATATTAATATCATAATTTTTATGTAAATTTGCTATGCTCTTCAGAACTGAAGCTGTTGATTTACCAGTCAGTCTGCATCCCTACCCTCACCCAGCTTTGGAATGAGATTGTTGATACAAGGGCAGAAACGAGCTTTCTCTGAAGCTGGACTCAGGCTCAGGAGTTCAGTCTCTGTCATTGCTGTAGTTGTTACCTGTCAGCTCAGACACAAACTGGTGCGCTTGAGGGATGAGTGCCTAGTGTTTGACCTAAGATGAACAGTACTCTGAAATGGTAAACATGGTCGATCACCATACAATAATTCTATCATAAGCTATTTATCCATCAGATCCATTCACCATCAGCAGAAACCTCTGTGTTCTGATGGAAACATCTTTCTGAGGTAGAGGAGCAGGAATGAATTAGTCGGATATCAGTCAGAGAGAAATACTGTCATGACTGAACTTCATACAGGTTGTTCTTCTAGTTCTCAGCAGCCTTCATCACTTTGTTGGCACATAGCACGAAACAACAGCATTTGTATCTGTGGCAGGTTTAAAGATGTGGCACTGGGCTGCTTCACTGTTTTATTATTCTGACGTCATTTCCTTTACATGGTTGTTTCAATCCAGCAGACCTTTTTGAAATTTTAGACCGAAATATTTGACGGTATTTATGAAACAAGTTATGAGTCTCATGGCCAAGCCATGGCTAAAAGGCAGCTTATGATGTCTCAACATCAGGACTACTGAATTTCATAACATGACCGGTAATGAAAGAGCTAAATATTCTTACATTCATTCGGAAACTCTGCCATCCAGAGTTAGAACCGTGTGTTTTAAAGGTGCAGTATGTAAAATATAGTACCAGTCCTAAGCCCAAATAAAAGGGGAGGGTTGTGTCAGCAGTGGGATTCTGCCAAATCAAACATCAACAAGAATGAGATTTCTGTATTGGGTCAGTCAGAGCTTGGGTTAACACAACTACAACCTCCGGTGTGTTGGCAAGCATGCTGTCCAAGGAAACTGTGTGCTGTTGCCCCAGACATAGAAGGAGAGGGTGAAAGCCTTGGAGGCAGTGAGAAAGAAGACAAGGCAGGAATGTGGAGGTGAAAGTAGGGGCTTTAAATGTACTATGGGACTGGTAAAGTCCCAGAGGGGTAACTGGAGCAGATGTTAGTAGACAGAGTTTATGAGCAGATGTTGGGTAGACATGGGTTAGGGCAGGGGTCGGCAACCTGCGGCTCCGGAGCCGCATGCGGCTCTTTAGTCCTTATAGTGTGGCTCCGCGTGGTTTGGGAAAATAAATTAAAAGTATTTAGCTGAAGTGTATTTTATTTATGTTAGTTCTTTTATAACTTGTAGTTCTAAATTGGAAGATTATTGTGATATTGAAATATAAAAATAAAATTATATTCTATTATTTTTTCATCGCTCAAAATAAGAGTCACACTCGCGGAAGCCGTTAACGCCATGCATTTATCGAGACTTTCAACCCCAGGTAGGCCAATTATGGATCTTCGGATCCACATAATGTCAGCAGCTGTTCTCCAACGTGAACTATGTTAAAGACAAACACCGCTCACGCCTCACAGATGACAGCTTACAGTCCTGCGTAAAGATAAAAGTGACTTCGTACAGCCCCGATTTGCAGACGCTGTGCGCAGAGTATCAGAAGCAGAAGTCCCATTGTACCACGGCAGACCCGACCAGTGGCGGTCCTAGCCTGTTTGGCGCCCTGGGCGAACACTCCCTCTCCCTTTTGTTCGTTTCTTCTCCTCTTCTTTTCTCTTTTTTCTAAACTGAGCACCTGATGGCTTTGAACTTTTCTTGTCCATCTTCCATTGGTTTTAATTTTGCACTCCAGTATGAACACCCATCCCTCAACCAGAGGATCACCACAACATAACCTAACAGACCTACACCTTAGTTCACAGATTCACTTTGTCTAGGGTGCATTTCTGGGATTTCGCACAACCCAGGATTCAAATCATGAATACATAATGGGCTTGGATTTACAACATTATGAATGAAATGTGCTCTATTTGAAAGCAGCCGGGCCTCCTCCCCTTTCGACGGGTTATGTGTGAGACTTTAAATCATCAAACTGTAAATTATACATTTTAAATGGTTATTGATCCCTTTACCCCGAGTCCTAAAGTGTATATTTATTTTCTTACTCTACTATATTTATTGTTCGTTTATTTGCACTGCTGTAACTGGAGCCTCGTCGTCTCGTCTCTATATGCTGGACTGTATATAGCGGAGATGACAATAAAGTTTACTTTGACTTCAGCAGCGCGCAGGCGCACCGAGGGCTCTCGCGCTCACTTTTCGTGTATAGAATTTTGAAAAAACATCGGTGCAAATTATAAGTCTGTGTCATAATGTCTGGTGTTTTCGTGTTTGTTGGTTTGTTTTTATTTTGTTTTATTTTGCGAGTTGGTTATTAGATGCTGCTCCAGCCAGCCAGAGAATCCCCCGCCGCCCCGCCCTCTCCTCCCTGTGCCGCAAGCAGCAGACGCACCTCGCAAACGGAGGGCGCCCTTACTCCCAGCAAATGGGCGATAGAAAACCGATCGGTGCCTATGACATTCCCAATATGCGCTGACTGCCGTCGGGGCAGCATGAGTACGAGCATTTTTTTTTTTTTTTTTTTTTTTTGCCGATGCCCGTGATGCCGCCCCCCATCACGATGCCGCCCCGGGCAACCGCCTGTGTCGCCCGTATCTAAAACCGCTACTGGACCCGACGATGTTTCCATGAACGCGCTTTTCAGCATCTCTTTATTGACCACTTTTCACTCACGGTTGCAGTACGCATACAGCCGGCTGTAGCTTTTTAGCTCACAGCCCGACATATACCAACAACAACACAACAGCACAGAGAGCACAGACTTTAAGGCGGCGAGGCGTGATTGCGGGCGCCGCTCAGGTGCGTCCGCCTCCCCTGCAGCAGCGCTGCAGACCACGCCCCGCCACACACATTAACCAGGTAAAATACATATTTAGGCAGAATTTTGCAAATATCTATTTTTCATTTTTCAGCAGCATAGAGCTTTTTTTCCAATTATTTTTTAAAAGTCAGGTCAAGGCTCCAAAAGCCCAAAGGCGACATAAGGATGGCGGGTGACAACAGTTTTTGTTTGCTACATGGATCATTTTAGTTCAGCTTGGTGTCTTTGCTTTTGTTATATTTCTTTAAGAGTTCAAAATGTGTTGATTACATAAATAAAATGTAATTTTCTCTGTAGCACTTCATGGATTTCATAAGCAGCACACCTTAGTTGTTCACACAAAGGTAAAAAACAATATATACAGTGTTATCTTCATTTTAGAAGTCAAAAAGTATTTGCGGCTCCCAGTGTTTTCTTTTGCGTGGAAACCGGGTACAAATGGCTCTTTGGGTCTTAAAGGTTGCTGACCCCTGGGTTAGGGTATTCTGGTGGTGTGTGGGAAGGCAAGTACTAAATGGCAGTAACCAAAGAAAGAAGAATATTATCCAGGAGGAGCTGAGACAGGTTCTGGGTTTTAGGGAAGAGTTACCAGATGACTGGGAAAGTTGAGCCAAAGTGGTGAGTGAAACAGTCAAGAAGGTATTTAGTGTATCTCGTGGACAGAGGAAAGAAGACAAGGAGACCTCTCTTGTGGTGGAATGAGAAAGTATAGAAAGGTATTCCCAAAGAAAAGTGGAATAATCAGGGAAATGGAGAAAGCAGACAGGAGTGGCGGGATGCTAGGTGACCAGCAAAGAGCAAGGTTTTACAGCGAAATAAACTGGAAATGAAAAGGCTTATAGTTGTATGAATATAGAGTTATATGTGATCCCAGACAGAGAAAAGGACATGTACTGATTGGCTAGGCAGAGAGAGGAAGCTGTAATGATGTGATGTGGGTTAAGAGTAAGGATAGACAGCAGAGTACTAACACGTGTGTTTCATCTTCGTAACACACTGTTGAGGAGTAAAAGGAATACTCTGAGGGACTAAATGAATGAAGAACACGAGAGAGAATCAGGAAGTGATGATTTGAAAGGACAAAGTAAGGGTAGCTACGAAGCAGAGTGGGAAGGCAAATAGTCCGATGACCTGTGGAGGTATAAAAATGTCCAGGAGAGATGGTAGTGGACTTTTGTTAATAGAGAAGTATACAGAAGGTCAGAAGGAAATGCAAGAAGTCTTTTTATGGATCTAGAGAAAACATATGATAGGGTGCCTAGAAAGTAACTGTGGTACTACGTTAGGAACTCAGGAGCGGCAGAGACATATGTGAGGGTGGTGCAGGACATGTATGAGGACAGTGAGACAACACTGAGGTGTGAGGTAAGAGTTGTGTTTTATTGTTTGGACAGTATCTGTTAAGAAGAGTTATTATAGACAGCACGCTTCATTTAAGTCATCTAGAAAAATTTTAGTCTAATGATTTCAGAGATGCTGCTTACAGGAAAAATATGTTTTTGACTAATTATTTTTTAATGGGATTCAACCAGTTTGTGATAAAACATGGTGAATGATCACTTACATCATTTATTTGTCCACTTTTGATATTCTTGCCAAGAACATTTGTAAATAATGAGTTTAGGACAGTGTGAGGTGATTTCTATTGAACGAGTGACTGAGGGATAGATGCATACAATACTGCATACGGTATGTAGGAAATCTGTAACTGTACTACATCAGACCTACATTAAAATGATATTCAAATATAAACCAGGATCATATGACCCTAACATTGTTTCGGTAAATGTTTTACACATGATCTAGGGGTCATGATTCATTTCCTTCATTTTCTTTTTCTATGTCTGTCGGTTTTTTTGGTGTCATTCCGCTTGGCAGCCCAACAGCATTCCAAGAGAGGAACTGGGATATTATATGAGGAAATTAGGAGTGGCAGAGCAGCAGGTGAGGGCTGTACAGGACATAAATGAGAACAGCAAGGCAGCGGTGAGGTGTGCATAGGAGTGACAGATGGGATCAAGGTGGGGGTGGAACTACGCCAGGGATCAGCTGTTGGTTGCAATGGTGATGGGCAGGTAAAGATATGAGCTCAGGCAGGAGTCCTCCTGGCTATGATGTGTGTGGATAAAACTTTTATCTGTACTGAGAGTGGGGGGCAGGTGGAAGAAAGCCTGCAGAGGTGGAGGTAAGCAATGAAGACAAGAGGAATAAAAGTTAATACAGCAACATTTATCTGATGTTCTCTCTCACAAATACTGTCTCACGTGCCTCTCAGAGGGGATCAAACCATCAGCCTTCCCACTGACAAACAAACCCGCTCTACCTCCTAAGCCACACCCACCCTCATGATGATGTCATGTTTGGTATGTGCCACCATGTAAAAAGATGACAACAATGCACACAAATTTGCTGTTGGCCAAACATGCATTTAGGCTAGCTGCTCAGTAGATATCTGCAGGTGAGTTTTATAAGATGTTGGTAAGAGTTACTATTTTTCCAGCTCTATTGACCATCAATTTTAGATAATGCACCTTTAACAACTAATTAATACTAACTAATAACTAATCCGTTTGTATTTTGTATGTGTTAGTCCCTACCGAGCTCATGTTTTAGGGTCCATCTCTGCACTACAGAACCTACAGGAGATTTTTTTTAAATTTCATGTCATAAAATTCCTAACAATAGTGACCTGCTGAAAATGCAACGTACAGCATACTGAGTAAATTACAGATGACGATGTAACAATCATTATCTGAACACTAATGAGTGGACACTTGAGGTAAAAGATGAATTTAAAAAAAAGGTTGACATCCAAATATGTCTCAGTGTAGTAATGACATCAGAATAGTCATGGATCCTTTCAGCCACAGAAACAGTTCATACATGTAGAGTTTCCACAGGCTGAGAGACTCGGCCAGCGTGATCTGCACACGCCTTCTCCTGCTCTGAGCTTTAGTCCTCTTGTGCCTGTCAGACAAAGCAGAAGACGGAGGAAGTGGTTATGGCTTTGGAACAATCTGGGTCATAAAATCAAGATTTCTCTCAAAAGCCATTTCTCATGATTTTCTAATGATCACACAAAATCACAGACAATGGCATGAGCCATCATCTGTTTACCACACTGTGAGAATAGTGAACACTTTCTTACAGAAGAATGAATCAATGTGCCCTGTACATAAAACCTGTTCAAAGTGTTAGAAAAATACATTTTAAAATGTTGTTGCCAAACATGGTAAAATATGTGTAAATAACTGATTCATAGCTTTATTATTATTTAATATGCATTATACTTTGTGATTAAAGAACAAGGTTACCAACTTATCAGTTTGTCTCAACCTAAATACCATTTTTATCATTTTTTACAGTCTTGTACCTTAAAACCAAAATGTAAGACTAGAAAAATTTGCATTTCCTGCGAAAATGCTGTGTGGGTGCCTCAACGCTGAAGCGGTCTGCTGAAAAGCTGAAAAAAGATGAAAAGTTGCAAAAAGTTGTATGGTGGTGAAGAAACTGAAGATTCTGCTGAAAACAAGTGAAGAAGCAGAGATTTTTGCTTAAAAGTGGTGAAAAGCAAAAAAAATTCTATTGAAAAGGGGTAAAGACGGAGAAATTTTGCTGAAAAGTGGTGAAAAAAAAAAATGTTGCCCTGAGCAGGATTCGAACCTGACCCTCCTGGTCTCAAGGCTCATCTCACTGAGCCAAACTCATTCGCCCACAGAAGAGGTGGAGAGACTGACAATTCTGCTGAAATGAGCAGAAGCTGCTGAGAATTGTGTTGATAAGAGGTGAAAAGGCTGAAAATTCTGCAAAAAAGAGGTGAATCAGCAGAATTTCTGCAGAAAAGAGGTAAAGAAGCAGAAAGTTGCGCTGAAAAGAGATGAATCAGCAGAATTTCTGCTCAAAAAAGGTTTTTTCTGAAAACAGCTGAGATTTGTGCTGATAAGAGGTGAAAAGGCTGAAAATTTTGCAGAAGGGGTCAATCAGCAGAATTTTGGCTAAAAAGAGGTGAAAATTCTGCTGAAAAGAGGTCAATCAGCAGAATTTCTGCTGAAAAGAGGTAAAGAAGCAGAACGTTGTGCTGAAAAGAGGTGAATGAGCAGAATTCTGCTGAAAAGAGGTTTTTGCTGAAAACAGCTGAAAAAGCTGGGATTTGTGCTGAAAAGTGGTGAAAAAAATGAAAATTCTGGTGAAAAGGGGTGAAGAATCTGAATATCTCAAAAAGTATAGAAGTTATGAGCACCAAAAGTCATAGCACACATTAGCAGAAAGAGGCTGAACTTTTTCAGCTACTCATTGAGCCAAAGTGGTTCTCACGTAACTGAAAAAAGGTGAAAAGCTGAAAATTCTGATAAAAACAGCAGAAGAGGCTGGGATTTGTGCTGATAAGAGGTGAAAACACTGAACTTTTTGGTGAAAAGAGGGAAAACAACCTGGTTCTGCTCAATTTCACCAATCAGAGGTACTGCTTCTGTCTGCTTCATCAGGCTGTGTACTTGTATGTATTTCTGCCATGGAGCGTTAACAAGAATGTGAGGTCCATATTAGAAAAGCTACTAAAATGCTGAAAAATTTGCAGAAAAGAGGTGAATCAGCAGAATTTCTGCAGAAAAGATGGAAAGAAGCAATCACGGTAGCTGTTCATCTCACTGAGCCAAAGCAGTTCTTGTCCCAACAAGAGATATGATCAGAGAAAAAATATGCAGGAGGGACCGAAGAAGCTGAATTGTTGTGAAAAGAGGTGAAGAAGCAAAACTGTATGCTAGAAACAGGTGAAAACACTGAAATAGTGCTGAAAAGAAGTGAAAAAGCTGAAATTCTTCTGAAAGAGCAGAAGAGGCTGAAATTTTTCAGCTACTCATTGAGCCAAACTGGTTCTCACATAACTGAAAAAAGGTGAAAAAGCTGAAAATTCTGATAAAAACAGCAGAAGAGGCTGAGATTTGTGCTGATAAGAGGTGAAAACGCAAACTTTCTGCTGAAAAGAGGCAGAACAACCTGGTTCTGCTCAAATTCACCAATCAGAGGTACTGCTTCTGTCTGCTTCATCAGGCTGTGTACTTGTATGTATTTCTGCCATGGAGCGTTAACAAGAATCTGAGGTCCATATTAGAAAAGCTGCTAAAATCATAAAACTTTGCAGAATTGTAATGAATTAGCAATATAAATTACAGGTCTGTGATAGCGTATAAATTTGTAGTGAAAAAAAAATGTTGAACAAGGTGGGATTGAACCCACGACCTTTGAGCTGCAGACCCGTGTCATTACCAATTGCGCCAACTGGAAAGGGAGCGGGTGCCTGGAAAACAGATTGATGAGCAGTCAGAATTAGATCGCGGTGAGAGGCGACAAACGCCGTTTTTTGGAGTTACAAGACGTCGTGTAACTCGAAAACTAGGTGGGATAGAAGCATAATTCTTGTACTGGGTGAATCAGCGGACTTTGGTGTACTTTGATTGCGATTTTCATAGCTCTTTGTACCTCCGTCGTAGAGATATGACGAGAGAAGAAACAACTTCATTTTCGGAGTTTGAAAACTGAGAGGAGGACAGATTTCCACCCCTCAAACAAACATAATTTATGGCTCAACGGTAAGATGACTGTAAAAACTGCTCCAACCGTGAGTGTCAGCAGTGTCTGAAGATATATTGGCACAAGCCTCATGTCTTAACTTTGCTTTGTTAAGGAGATATGACGATTTGAAAATGCCTCTCATTAGAGAATTCCAGCGCTGATTTTGAACAGACTCTCCATTGACTTTCTATGGAGAGTTTTAAGACTTTGTGTTGCTCTGAGGCGATTTCATAAAAATCTGTAACTTCCACAACAGTGATAGTGACATTTTCTGAAAGCCAGCAAAAATACCTACGTTTTGATGTATAATTTGTGGAAATTGAGTGAAAATTGAGCGAGTGGCAAGAAGTTGTTGGGACATGAAGACAAACTTCAGAAAGGACCAGCGCTCACTCTGAGTTAATTGCATAGCAACCATAACAACGCATGTATTTTCTGAAAAATCACAATTTTGCAACTGAAAACTTAAAGAGGGATAAGATTAAAATGGTAGAAGATCTGAAAAAGCTGAATAATACAGGAATAGCCCAATAAGTTGAGAACGTTTTAAAGTTTGAATGGAGTTTCTACGTGAAAGTATGAGGAAGTAGTTAGGTTTCAAAAACAAGCAAGTTTTAGCAGAATTGGGGAAGTTTCCCATTCATTTCAATGGGACAAATTAAAGGAAAAAAGTGTAATATTTTAAAAAGTATAATAGTAATAAACACCAAAAGTCATAGCCGGCATTAGCAGAAAGAGCAGAACAGTTTAGAGTTTGAACGGAGAAAATCGGCTGAAAACTGAGAGAGTAGTTAAGTGCCAAAAAACGTATGGAAGCAACTAGAATATAGTGGAATAAAGAATAAAGAGAAACAGGAACTCAATAGTGTGGATGCCTTTTGAGGCATCCACACTATTAGAGTGACCCATGGAGCCAAAATAGCCACACAAACAGAATATGGTGGGATCAAAAGAAACCAAATTTATTTGTAAAGTTTTGTTGTTTCTTTGTTTTTGGATGACAATGGTATGATGTTAATGAACACACAAATGAGAATTTACTTTCATCAGCAGCCCATGAAGCCCTTCACTTCAAGCCCAGGTTCTAATACCATTAGTCATGGATAACTTGGTATTGAATATTTGGATTCTTGACATTGTTCATCTAAATGGAACCAACCTGCAGCCCAAGTGGACCTTTACTTTTCCCTCACTATCCTCTGTTCATTTAAGCTGCACAAACTCAGATGTGCTGTCCACATTGGAGAGTCCATTTGGTTCTTAGATGTCCTATTTCAATTTTTAAAAACTGATGCAATTAGAACAGGTGATACTTACCACATTTTCTCAAAAGGTTTTTTCAGTGCTCCAAAGAGCACAAAGAATATTTCATTCACCTCCATTATATGTACGGTAGAGTCTGAAATCAAAGTCATGGTCAAACTTTCACTCAAAGTAACCTGCCTATGTTTGCAACATGCATACGGCAAACAAAATGCCCTGGTTATTATATTTGATTCTTTTTCCACCTACCATAAAGCAAAAAGTTTGCATTTTGAAAACAAGGTAACCTCTAAAGAGCAGTCGCTCATGTGAATTCTATGTTACCAGTGAAACGTGTCAAAACTCACAGACCAGCCAAGACTTTGATATGTTAACAGATTCTTATGTCATGTCTTATGTCACCTCTTTCTGAAAGTATATTTCTTACCTGGCTATGGCTCGTATGCAGCAGCGGGACATGTTGATGAAAGATGAGGATGAGGCCCTGGTCTGTAGCGTGGTCTCAATGCCTCGCAGTAGGTCATTGGTCTTCAGCAGCAACAGCATCTGCCGGGGAACTCTGTTCAACAAGTCGCTGATCTGGGGCAGGTACAGGCCTGCATTGGTCCTTATCTCAATGTCCTGCCAAGTAAGACACACAACAGGAAAAGTAAAACTCAGGTTGCATGTATATGTGTAAGTCCATCAATGGCTGCTTATACCCATGCATCCACTGACACAAGTGTGAGTGTGAAAAAGATAAAACACTTGAAGTGGACAAAACAAGGAGAAGGAATTGGCTGATCTTATCAAACTGTAATATTTTCAGATAATCAGACTAAGCAGGCCGCCGGGTCAAAATATTGTTACTCTTATTAATGGCTCGTGGCTACATACGACAGATGACACTGACGGTTTAGGCTGATCAGTTTCCTATTGTTCTGTCTAAGGCAATCGATGTGTCAATACAAATTACTCTTCCACATGTCATCAGCCATGTTGGCTTTTCTATTTAATATCAAGTCATCAAGAACATTAACAAAACATCCCAGTTATAAAGTGACGTCAACATTTTAAATCTATTTTTGCAGTACACTATAAAAATATCTGTAACACGTTTAACACACATTTAAGTAACAAGTTTTACTGAATTTTTCTGTTATTTTTAAATATATGTATAAAATAAAATATATGTGTAACATTACAAGAATAAAAATGTACCTTTGTATAAAAATAACTTTTTACATTTGAATTATAGAAAGTGTAAAGTGTATTCTTTCTACACACAAAAAACTGCAAAACAGTCACAAGTTTAAAATAATTTCACACATATGTTTATTTAAAAGATTAAACTGTTAAATTTTGTTGTTATGCTGTAAATACATATCTAAAATTTGACTCACTTATTATAATATGACATGCAAAAGTGATCGGACAAAAGCTATGAATGTTTTTTATGAGTATAGAACATCTGGGAACCAATCAGGAAAAAGGTGTGGGGCGGGAACTCAGCTTTCACTTTATTTCTAAAGCACTTTAAGACAGCTGAAGACAGCTGATGCCAACAGGCTGAACAAACTGATTAGAAAGGCTGGTTCTGTCCTGGGTGTCAGACTTGAGAACCTGGAGGAGGTGTCTGAGAGGAGAATGCTAAAAAAGCTTCTTTCTATCATGGACAACCCCTCCCACCCCATGCACGCCCCCATGATGGACCATCGGAGCAAACGCAGCAAAAGACTCATTGCCCCGAAATGCAGAACTGACCGCCGCAGGAAATCCTTTGTACTGGTGGCAATAAGACTGTATAACTCTTCCTCACTCTGTAGGTGATTCCCCTGAGACTATTACCAATGTTATTCTGTTCCCTCCCAGACCGTGCAATATTACCCAAGAGTACTTATTGAATATTTGTTTTCATCCCCCCATCATACGCTGCTACTCCCTTTATTCTATTGCACAATACTTTGTCACTTTCTAGAACCGCCTGCACTGATAGTTAAGTTATTTATTCACCAGGATATAGTTATATATATTACTTTGTTAGTGCAAGACATAATATCGGATAACTCTATCCTACTGTATATTACTGTACACTATTCTTATTGTATATATTGTATATCTTATATCTATTTCATCTGTTCCTCTGTCTCTCCTGCTGCTTTGAGCATGTACATGACAAAAGAATTTCCCTTGGGATAAATAAAGTTGTTCTTATTCTTATTCTTATTTAAAACAACATAACACCTGATCAAAGTGCTGTGCACAAAGGAAAATAACAATAAGAGAACAAGAAGAACAAGTACATACAAAGGGTAAGACGTTTAACACATATTACAACTCACACTGGGTTAAAAGCCAAGGAGAAAAGGTGTGTTTTTAAATGAGATTTAAAAACAGCAAGAGCTGCCTGACCCCCAGGAGCAGTCAAAAGCACCTGGTTAGCTGCTCTAAGTGCACATGATGGCATATAAGGGTGAAGCAGCTCAGACAAATAAGAAGGGCTGAGACAATTAAGAGACTTAAAAACAAGTAAAAGAATTTTAAAATGGATTCGAACCTTTACAGGAAGCCAATGAAGGGACAGCGGGGGTAAAAATGGGGTTATGTGCTCTCGTTTACTTGTACCAGTTAAAATTCATCCAGTAGTGTTTTGTACCAGCCGTAGATGTGAGAGGGAGGCCTGGCTAATTCCAATTAACAGAGAATTACAATAATCCAGACGAGAGGTGATAAATGCATGGATCAGAGTGTCTAGGTTAACAGGGCTTAATTTTTTGACAGCCGCCTCAACTGAAATATGTTTGTCAAGTTTTAGGCTGGGATCCATTTTCACGCCAAATCAGAAAGGTCAAAGGCAGGGACACAGCTGGAGGAGCTGGATTTAAAAAGCATGACCTCAGTCCTTTTTTCATTAAAATCAGGAAAATTTAGCGCCATCTACCCCCTGATCTCACTGAGACAATCAAGGAGAGGCTGAACAGAACCACTATGCTTTAAAGGCATCACGTTCTCACTCCCAAAGCGTAACATTTTACGCTAAGTGACAAATCGTCAACATATTACGTTTTCGGGCACCCAACGCGTTCCTACGTGACGACATCGGAAAACTGCGGAGACATGAGAACCGTTTGGACTCAATCTACACATCTTCGCTTTTTCCCTTAAAATCACTTGGGAACACACTATTTCACGTCATTAAAGTGCTGGTTAAGGTTAGGAATAAGGTCATGGTTAGGTTTAGGGATAAGGTTAGGTTTAGGCTTAGGGATACGGTTATGGTTAGGTTTAGGGATAAGGTTAGGTTTAGGCGTAGGGACACGGTTATGGTTAAGGTTAGGAATAAGGTTATGGTTAGCCATAAGGTTATGGTTCAGGTTACAAATAAGGTTATGGTTAGGCTTAGGGATAAGGTTAGGTTTAGGGCCATAACAACGTGGAAGGTCACCTTTCGCGCTCCTCAGGAACGCCGCGGGATGTGACAAAATGTCGGGATGTTACGCTTCGGGAGTGAGAACGGGCTCTTAAAGGGCATAGGAAGCATCGAGATTAAAGCATAACTTTCCTGTCTCCATGGGTCCAAACATCTTTAGGTGTCTGCAGCACCAGGACAACTTGTGTTCAGTGTGACTGTTACTTTTTACTTTATTGACCAACGCTTGAGTTTTGTTTTCCTTAAATGGTGATAGCGGCTTGTCCATCTCTTTTAGTTGAGCTACTTTAATAAAACTTTTTAATTTAACCCTTTTGCCTCCTTGACTCCTTTTTCTGACCCGGACACTTTTTGTTACTTCCCCCTCACCGCCTAGACCCCTCAGGGGAACGTAACAAGTGGGGGCTCGTCCGGGATCTTTGAAAAGGGAGTTTCAAGTTGGATTTGGTTTTTGATTATCTTGCTTTGTCACCTTTTGAGAACCACAACTTCCCAGTTAAGTTAGGTGAGTGTCCAGCTGAGCTTTTTAAGTTCTTCCATCGGGCACTCTTTTGTTGTTTTGTCTTTCTTATTTTCGGAGTAATCCTGGGCGGGAATAAGTTCCCTGTTGGGGGTAGGCAATTCAGGGCTCCAGTCGCTGAAACTTTGCCTTTCAAGTCGCCTCGAGCCCAGCACGCTCCAGAAGATAGGTAGGTATAGTTTGGTGTTATTAGGAACTGGGTAAGTAGTATTTGTTTAATGTGTATGCTGCAAGAGGTAAGTTGGTCAGTTAAAGTAAGTTGTGTAGTTCACCATTAATCAGTTAATGGTTGGCTAGCCTGTGAGAGAATTGGCACAGGTGTGTGGTGGTTTTCTTCAGGCTGAAATGGCGTTCAAGTTGAATCAGCTGGAGCTGACAAGCGCTGGGCCTACATCTGTTGGTGAACAGGTGTCCAGAGGCTCGTTTGTGAGCAATAACGTCCACCTGGTTCCCGTTTTCTGTGAATCCAGTGTTGAGAGCTTCTTCAGTGTGTTTGAAAGCATAGCAACTGCATTACAGTGGCCTGAAGACGTGTGGGGGGTGATGTTGCTGTGTAAATTCACGGGTAAGGCTCAGGAAGCTTGTTCTGGTCTGTCTAGGCAGGACGGCCTAGTTTATGAAAAGATTAAGTGCTGTCCTCCAAGCCTATGAACTTGTACCTGAGGCCTATAGGCAGCATTTTCGAGGTTTGGAGTTGGCACAGGGTCAGTCCTACCTTGACTTCGCTCGGGAGAAGGCAAAGCTTTTTGATAGGTGGTGCTCTGAAAGCCAGGTTAACAATTTGGGGTCGTTACGTGAGCTTATGCTTGTGCAGGATTTTAAAAACTCTGTTCCTGAGTGTATTGCTCTTTATTTAAGTGAACAAAGGGTTTCCACATTACAGCAGGCTGCCATACTGGCAGATGAGTTTACCCTAACTCATAAAATAAATGCTGTAGAATGTGATACCCCTCTGTGCCATAGTACATCTTGGAGAGGTAAGAGTGGGCCAGCTAACAAGGCTGAAAAAGTTGTGGTTTCGAGACCCAAAACGAAGCTTTGTTTCTTCTGCCACAAACCTGGACACCTTGTTGCTAACTGTTTGAAGCTGAAACTCAAACAGAAAGCACTCTCAAAGCAAAAAGGGCCTGCTTTGAGAAAAGTCAGTCGTGGTTCTCAAACTGATAAGGTTGCCAGGCCTACTAAAAGGCTAAACTTGGAGCACAATTGCTCAGTAGTGCCCTGTAGTCAGTGTAAGAGGTCAACTAGCCCTGAGCTGCTGCTGGTTGACAATGTCCCAGTTCCTCAAAATGACCTGCAGGTGGACAGATCATGTATAACACCACCACTCAGACCTGCACCCCTGACTAACAAACATGCCTGTACCCGTGACCTGAGCAATCGTCTGAAAACTTTTCCAGTAAGGTCTTCTGACTGCCTGCTGTGTTCTCCACATGTGATGGCTCAAAAAAGCCCTGGCTATCACATGGGACATTGTTTTGAGGGTCTGCGGCCACCCTCAGTCAGTATTTTGAATCCATTGAGATGGGGTTGGCAGCTTCCACAGGCGATGCCTAACCGTTGCTATGGGCTTTGGTAGGTGGAAAGCCTGCAGTTTGGTGATGAAACGGTTATGGACTTAATTGTTTTGATTATCGTAATCATTTGACAAACCACGGGTTTGTATTTATGGGAGGGGGTGTTACGGCCCTAGCAGGGCCTCCTCCTGAAGGTGCCTGTGTGGACGTGTCCTTCAATCTCTTCTGCCTGAGGTGCCACCTTTCTCTTTTACACAGCTGACTCACATCAGTAATTAAAAGTATTTAAGCCCAGGGAAAGGTGAGCTCTGGGCCAGAGTGCCATTAGTGTGGTTGCAGCTAGTGAGCTGTGTTTTTGAGTGGTTGCAGCTAGTGAGCTGCTCTCTTTTTGACTTACTTTTTACTTTATTGACCAACGTTTGAGTTTTGTTTTCCTTAAATGGTGATAGCGGCTTGTCCGTCTCTTTTAGTTGAGCTACTTTAATAAAACTTTTTAATTTAACCCTTTTGCCTCCTTTTTCTGACCCGGACACTTTTTGTTACTTCCCCCTCACCGCCTAGACCCCTCAGGGGAACGTAACAGTGACTCTAAGTTGGCGGTATCCTCAGTTTAATTAAATGTTGATGCACAGGAAGTAAGTGTGTAATTGTTTAAAAATTGTCATTGTAAAACAAAATTTCATCATTCTCTAATTTATGTCATACAACCACAGTGCTTTTACAGTGTATTTTATTTTTCTCTGTGGATCCTTGTGTGCAATTTTACCTTTCTATGTTCTAAGGAGCCTCTGAGTCTAAGAATTTCACTGCCGGTAGTAATGTAATTATAATAACATCACCAGTGCTGCTGGGGTTGTGCCTCACTGCCGTGGTGGTGCCGGCTAGTGTCCTTCCTAGGCTCTGGGTCCATTAGCAGTCCCTTGGATCCTGCGGTCCTTTGGGCTCCTTTTCCTGTTTGTGTTGGTGGGGTGGGTCTGGGATGAACTGTCTAGCCTCTGTTGGATCTTGGAGGAGGACTTTTGGGCTCTGGTGGAGGACTTTCTGCATGTTTTCTAGTCCTACCAGCTGGTGTGCACTGAGGCTTGATCTTCACTGTGGGTCATGGCTGCTTGAGGTCTTGGGGTGTTTGATTGCTTTGACTTTTTCTCGTTTGACTTTTTTGGATGGAACTTTTCCCTGTCTTAGATAGTAGACAGTTATTGGTGATGTGGGGATTGGACTGTTGGTGAAGAACCTGTGCAAATACTGATAATAAAATAAAATAAAGAAAAGATTGTTTTACCCTGTTGTATCATCATCCCCCCAAAGTGACTGGTACTTACCTCATGGTATTGTTATTTTTGTACGTGCTCTGGTTACACCCCGTGTTGATTGTTGTAATTCTGTCTTTTCTTGGTTACTTCTCCATAGACGTCAACTGGTCCAAAATGCAGCTGCTCGTGTAACTACCAGAACTGCTTCTGTAGAATATATTTCTCCTGTCCTTCAACAGCTTCACTGGTTGGCTGATTTTGAGACTTTGAGATAATATTGGACCTGCTTTTCACTCTCCCCTCCAGCTCCACCAAGTTTGTCAACCTGCCTGAGTATGCACTGTGCTTCAAACATTTAGGGGGAATTATCGCCGTTTTTTCTTTACTTTGGTGGTTTTGGATTTTTGGATTTTGGATTTCTGCTGCAATATTCTAATGATAAGATCAGAATTTGGTTTAAAGGATAAAAACATGCAAATGTTCATCCTGTCTGGTATCAACGGTTCAGGCTGGTTGTAGTGGTGCAATGGTGCGGAGGATATATTATTGGCACACTTTGGGCCCTCTAGTACCATGAGAGCATCGTTTAAACACCATTGTATGACCATGTCCATCCCTTTATTACCAAAGTGTACTCATCTTCTGATGGCTGCTGCTATCAGAATTACATCACAATGTCACAAAGCTCAAATAATCTGAAACTGGCTTCTTGAACATGACAATAAATTCACTGTATTCAAATACAACAATTGTGTCATTTCAATGTAGATCAAAATGTTGGAGGAATGTTTTCACACCTTGTTGCCATGATCAATTTAGGTAGTTCTATAGGTAGAAGGGGGTCAATCCCAGTACTTGGAATGTATACCTAATAAAGTGTCCAGTGGAAAAGGAAGAGTAGATTCACACAAAAAGGCTTTCGGGTATTGCTTCAGTACAAACAGTAAATGACGGTACACAGAAAGAAGTAATGACAAAGGAATAAAGAGACGGAGGGATGATGTTTACCTCCATGGCAACTATTTGTTCTCTTTGATGTTGAAGATGGCTGCTTGAGTTGCTGCATCAGTGTCTTGCTCTACTCTACTTCAAAGGACTTTTCCTACTGCACATCAATGGAGCTAAATTACACCATTAGTCATGGAACAAAGTGATTCCAAAGCCTTAGTCATTTTGCAATCTTTAGATGGTAAGTATGTCAAGAGGTGAGTCTGTTCAAGTGCTGGACAAAACACAAGTAAACTGAACAACTGCATAAATGCAGACTAATTGGATACGCAATATAGAAATACCTATTCACACCATCTGAAACTCTAAACAGATGCACAAATTATTGGTCAAGGTTAGCGCTGGTTATATTTTCAACTAGAACTTGGCTGCATTAAAATTCTTACAATCAGTGCTCTAAAATTACAAATGAGTGATGTTTTCAATCACAAAGAAAAATTTGGCACACGATGATGGAATAAAAACCATTTTACATATACCGCAAGATTTAAAGGGTTCTGTTCATACACATTTTTTTTTTTTTTACAGCTCCAGTACAAATAATTCATAGTTATAAGCAACAGAGCTGAAGGAAGTCCTTTTCAATAAATGAAAAACAAGGTGAGGGTTAGGAGTGGTAATGAGTGGATTTGGGGAAGCGTCGTTGTAAAAAGAGAAAGAATGTAGCAGGGGGGTCAGACTAATACAAAGTGCAGTTTTAACTGCATCCTTGGGACTGTTTTCAGAGTCAGTCTCCTAATAGCTACTTTATGTTTCTAAATAATAAATCTACAATGTCAAATACATAAAGAACTACATTATTAAGGACCATCAAAAGCATCTCAGTGGTGCTCCCGTATCCAAACATCTTCAAATCACAGGGGAGCAGGATTTACTACAAAGGCTTCAACTGCCCGAGAGCCGGTAGATTCTAGAAGGTAAAATACAATAAAATAAAATAAATCACCTTCCAGGAATAAAAGTGTGCGCTAAGGCAACACAGTGACATCACGCAGGCTGAGTTGAATGAACTGACAAAATATCAAACATCAGCATGAAGGACTGCTGTTCATCCAAACTACAGGATAAACTTTCATTCAAACTGTATTGCTCCACAGCCTTATGTGTTCATTATTGTAACCACGATGACACAAAGCTTCTCCATTTTATTTTAACAGGATTACGATCATCAGAATCAGAATCAGAACTTTATCGTCGTTGTCACAGGTACAACGAAATTAAGAATGATCCCCGATCATTGCATCATCCCTAGCAATATCAAAATATAAATAAAAACAATAAAATTCAATAAATAAAATAGATAGAATACTTCAAATACTAATAAGACGTAACGGTAAACATTCACATACATTCCCACATACATACTTCAGACTGTGCATAGATTAACACAAGAGTGGCGTGATGGATATTTTTTTGTAGTATTCAGATGTGCTATTGCAGTTGGATAAAAGCTGTGTTTGAGTCTATTTGTCCTTACGCTGATTGCCCTGTACCATCTGCCTGAGGGCAACAGTTCAAACAGGGAGTGGCCAGGGTGTGAGGTGTCTTTTATGATGTTTTGGGCCTTTTTAAGACAGTGGATGTTGTGTAGAACTTCCAGTGTGGGGAGAGGGCAGCCAGTGATCTTTTGGGCGGTGTTAATGATCCCTTGGAGTGCTTTCCTCTGGGCTCCTGTGCAGCTAGTGTACCAAATGCATATGCAGTAGGTTAGAACACTCTCAATGGTGGCTCTGTAGAAGGACACCAGCAGTCTCTGTGTGATGTTATTCCTGCTGAGAATTCTCAGGAAGTACAGTCTCTGTTGGGCCTTTTTCAGCAGCTCGGAGGTGTTCACACTCCAGGAAAGGTTCTCCTCTATGTTGACTCCCAGGAAGCGGAAGCTTGCCACCCTTTCTACACAGGCCCCATTAATGAATAGTGGTTGGATCTCTGCCTTTTTCCTTCTGAAGTCTATTATGAGTTCTTTGGTTTTTGAAGTGTTTAGGAGGAGGTTATTGGCCTTACACCATGACGTCAGCTGCTCCACCTCGTCTCTGTATGTCGACTCGTCTCCCTTGGAAATGAGCCCCACCACTGTGGTGTCGTCTGCAAATTTCACAAAGATGTTGCTGTGGTGGCGAGGAGTGCAGTCGTGTGTATAGAGAGAGTAGAGCAGTGGACTGAGCACACAGCCCTGGGGTGAGCCAGTGCTGAGACTCAGGGCTGAGGATGTGTGATGGCCAACTCTGACTCTCTGTCTACGGCCCGAGAGGAAGCTATAGATCCACGTGCAGGTGCTGTATGGAAGCCCCAGGTCTTGTAGCTTGGCCACCAGTTTGTGTGGGAGGATGGTGTTAAAAGCTGAGCAGTAATCCACGAAGAGCATCCGCACATAGCTCCCATGCTCTTCCAGGTGTGTTACTGCAGCATGGAGTGCTGTGGCTACAGCGTCTTCCGTGGACCGGTTTGCTCTGTAGGCAAACTGGTGTGGATCCAGGCTGCGGGGCAGGGCTGCTGTGATGTGTCTGCGGACCAGCTTCTCAAAGAATTTCAGTACCACTGGGGTGAGTGCCACCGGTCTGTAGTCATTCAGGCCGGTGATGTGGGGCTTCTTAGGCAAGGGGACTATGGTGGAGGACTTCAGGCAGAGTGGGACAGTCGCCTGTGCAAGGGATTTGTTGAAGATCCTGGTGAAGATCCCAGCCAGCTGTTCTGCACAATCCCTCAATATTCGACCTGGCACACCATCAGGACCCGCCACCTTCCTCGAGTTAACAGCCTGCAGCATGCGCCTCACCTCGTGCTCTTCCAGGGTGAGGGTGGTGCTGCTATGGGTGGCGTGTTGCTGCTGTGGCTCCAATACCTCCGGTACCATGGTCTCAAAGCGGGCAAAGAAGATATTTAGTTCCTCCGCCAGCTCCAGGTCACCGTCCGCAGCTCCAAGATTGATCTTATAGTTGGTTAGGTGCTGGATGCCTTGCCACACCTGCCGGCTGGTGTTACTCTCCAGATGGTCCTCAATCCTCCTCCTATAGTCCCCCTTCGCCTCTCTGATGCATCTCTTCAGGTTGGATCGGGCTGCGGTGTACTGATCCCTGTTGCCAGACCTGAATGCAATGTTCCTCTCCTTCAGCAGCTGCCTGACCTCCCGGGTCATCCAGGGCTTTTGGTTGGGATAAGCCCGGATACATTTGACTGCTGTAACAGTGTCTATGCAGTGTTTTATATAGCAGAGAACACAGTCTGTGAACATTTCCAAGTCCTGATGTTCAAAGATATCCCAGTTAGTCCTGTCAAAACAGTCTTGCAGCTGCTGAGAGGCACCCTCTGGCCATATGGTAATATTCTTTGTGATGGTAGGAGCAGTTTTCTTGAGGGGGGCATATGCAGGGATTAGAAACAGTGACAAGTGGTCAGACTGACCCAGATGTGGCAAAGGTCTGGCCCTGTAGCCCATTTTGATGTTGGAATAAACTTTGTCCAGAATCTTGTCACCCCTAGTGGCACACTTGACTTGCTGGTGGAATAAGGCTTGCCTTACAGCTGTAGGCTTGTAGCCCAACCTTTGTTGGTTGGACAGTTATTATATTTCATTAGTTACCATCAAAAATAACAACAGTATGCTTCTAAAGACATTAGATCAACTGTTGCTGTTGCATCACTTACACCAGAAATGGAAAGTAGACCCTGTTTTTAATTAAAAAAAATAAAATATGGCACCAAATGGCTTTTTTTTCCTTTGAAAAAATATTATTGTGAGAAGAATTTGAATTATCTAACTGGATCCATCGGCAGTAGTTCCTTGATTTTAATGGCTGACGTATGCCTGTGATACACTGTGGCAGTGAAAGAGAGTTTTCAAACTCACTTTGTTTCATGTAAGTTACGGGCTTTCCATACACCCAACTAGTTTCTGATTCTAACCGATGCTTTATTTCATACTACCAGCAGGAATGCCAAGAAAGGATCGCTGTGCCCAGAGGGTGCTGAAGGAAAAAAGAAACTACATTTTTATACTTAACAAAAGAAACCACATAGAACCATGACAGAGGTTAGGGAGAGTATGACACCTGTACAATCTACAAAGTCAGCACTAATTAAGTAAACATCCAGAGAAATCTTTGAGCACCAATGAACTTTTGATAATTTAATGCAATTCTTCTAATACTAAAAATATTGTTATCCAGATTATAATGAGAGAAACATATCTGACAACTCTACAGTGCTGACTGTAAAGCTTTTACCTTTTTAAACTGCACTGGAAGTTAACTCTAATTACTTTTCAATGCATTTTGAAGGAAAATACCATTAACCGTGAAGAACTGTGCATTTGGATTTCTGGCAATTTAGAAGCTCAGCAGTTAAACTTCTGAGATACAGAAATGATGTATGTGAGGTTCTGACTATGAACATATATAAACAGACAGATAAGAGCAGGTGTTTAAACTGAATCTTATAAACCTTATTTTCATTTGCTACACAAATATTATTTACTTTTATGTGCTGTAATGTGTAATTTTTAATATCTTGAAGGCAAATGTTTTACACAGCCGAGAGTATTTAATTAATATTGTATATTAAATATTTTTTATTTTATTTAATAAAGCCATTCATAAAAATCCAATAGTATGTTTTTTTCACTGTGTGAATAACAAACATTGGTGCCCCAAGTCCTGTATATATTCTTCTCCAGACTAATTATATGTGCATGCTACTCTGATCGAAGTGTGTGTGTGTGTGTGTGTGTGTGTGTGTGTGTGTGTGTGCGTGCGTGCATGCGTGCGTGTGTGTGTGTAGGTGGGAGATAATGTAGATGAATCAGATGCTGTTTGCTGCATTGCAGTTGTTTTCTCACATCATTTCCTGTGGGCATTAGACGGAGACAGAGAGCAGTTTATCTGTGTCAGAATGGTGGCTGTCTGTCTGTCTCTGTGCATGTCAAATCTATGTTTATCTGGACTGACAGCCCTGAAAATCCTGCTAACAAACACACACACACACACACACACACACACAATTTTATTCAATTCAGTTTATTAACGTAGTGCAAATTCAGAGCAACAGACAGCCTCCTGTGAGCAATCACTTGGTGATAGCGGGAAAAAAAATCTCCCTTTCAACAGGAAGAAACATCCAGCAGAGCCAGGCTCCGGGAGGGACAGTCATCGCTGCGACTGGTTTGCGGGACGTGGGAAAAAAAACAGAAAAGAAGACCACAGGAAGACAGCAGAAAACAGAAACCAGTGGTGTTCTGCCAGGACAAGCAAGGCAAGCACTGCTTTACCTGTCAAATCTAAAAATAGACATAAATGAAGACATACCAAAGTAAAGCGATCTGTCTACTTTCACCTCATGCAGCACTGTCATAAAGTTCCTCAATTCCATTAAATGCAAAAAAGACCAGCAAGCAAATAAATAAGGAAATGCTTGGCTACAGTGAGAAGAAAATTAACATTTCTGCCCACATATGAGGTGCAGCATCTAGAAGGAAAGCTGCACGTAATGAAAGCTGTCATACAACACTAATATGATTTATATATTTTTTATTCCTGAATCGATCACTAGTCCAAAAACGGACTGAAATGGGGTCAAATACAACCTGAATTGGTTTCAGTCAGCATTAAGTAATTACAACAGTAATAGCAATTATGTCACTCCTGGATTTGCTCAAACCACTTACTAAGTAACTGTTCAGTATAGAGATTGACAGACCACGTGACTTTCGCGCATTGCATGCCGGGTACTCGTAAATGGTAAATGGTAAATGGTAAATGGCCTGTATTTATATAGCGCTTTTATGGTCCCTAAGGACCCCAAAGCGCTTTACATATCCAGTCATTCACCCATTCACGCACACATTCACACACTGGTGATGGCAAGCTACGTTGTAGCCACAGCCACCCTGGGGCGCACTGACAGAGGCGAGGCTGCCGGACACTGGCGCCACCGGGCCCTCTGACCACCACCAGTAGGCAACGGGTGAAGTGTCTTGCCCAAGGACACAACGACCGAGACTGTCCGAGCCGGGGCTCGAACCGGCAACCTTCCGATTACAAGGCAAACTCCCAACTCTTGAGCCACGATCGCTCGTGGCAAAACAATCAAAGCAATGCATCAAACGCAAGCATTTGCAGCACCACAAAACGTTCATTCTCCGGTTCCAATACCTTCTTGCTTTTTCTTTGTCCCCCAAAAAAGGTATGTACAAAAACTAAGGAGAACAATGCCGGTCCGTACAAAGACAAACTTGATGAAAAGTCAAAGAAAAGACACGAGGAAAAATTCAAAGGAGTGAGAGGGTCAGACCCTTATGAGCACACAGAGTGGACAAAAGACGTTAGCGTGCTGCCCAACTTTCACCACGCTCATATTTATAATTATACGGTTCTTGGAGTGAGTGCATACACTCATGAAGTTTTATAACTTCAGGTCACTGCAACAAGCCCGGGTACAGTTTATCGACGGATGGGTACAGGACCTTGAAATGCACCGTGTAGAACGAAAGACCATCGTACGAACAAAGGTAAGTTTACCAGTCTCACAAATCGTCTTCATAAATACACAGTTGTTAACCGTTTATTAATAGGACCTTTGAGCTCAACGGTAATTAATTAGTAGTGGAAATAATTTCTGGTAGGCATTACAGAAATGTAGCAGTGACAATAATATTGTATGCTGTAATCGTACTGGGCAATTAGTGATACAAAAAAACTGTTTTATCCTGTGAATTAAAGTATATGTTTTTGTCAATGTACCGTGGTAATAACAGAAGCGAAACACAATATTCTGTCAGGACAATTCACTATTTATGCACAATAAACAAAGGAGCATAGCGCCACAATTTCTGTTCAGCGCCAGACTTGCTTGTAACCTATATCACCAATTATGTTATGAAAAATGACGTATTAACTACTACAAAACACTTAACTTTGTGGAAATGCTTGGAGCAGACTAACATGTGAGACGTTATATTTGGTCTTTGAATGGCTGCAATCCAGGCCATCCGTCGGCTCTTTGTTACTTCGGAAACATGGCTGAACAATTTCTCTTCAACGACGTAATCCGATAACAGCCGATCTCTTTACCCGTCGGCTTCCTGTGGCTGTCATGCGACCGGCTATTGCAGTTAATAATACAACAGCTTCTTGCCATTTTTTGGGTTTCTTTTTATCGCTGTGTAACTGATTTCAATTGAAAGCCTGCGTGCGCTAGTACCTCTTGCCACGAGTTCCCAGAATCCTTTGCGGTTTTACCCCTGAATGACATCACATTTTCAATCTCTATACATCATTTCCTTTATTAACAGTAAGCACGTCACTAAAAGTGGTCCTATTATGTTTTCTGTCGTATATATGCTGCTACAATGGCAGATAGAGTCCCGATCAAAAGTTTAAGACTTTTTGAAAAATGGCAAAAAAAAATTGGATTTTGCATGGTTGGATCTTAACAAGGTTTCAAGTAGAACTTCAACATGCAACAAGAAGAAATGGGAGTGAGAGACAAAATTTTTTGAGCATGCAATTTATTGAAAACAACACTTAAACTGAAACAGGCTGTTTTACAGCTGATCAAAAGCTTAGTGTTGGGTCTGCGCTTCAGCAGGCCCGCTAGTTCAAAGACTTATTCCCGTGAACAAAGCAAGACGAACAGCTTTAACCGGTTTTACTTGCTAGCAAAGGGAGCCCACTCGGCAGCACCTCTCCCCTCGGTCTCAACTGACTCCGACCCCAATGCCCGCTTGCAGCCTTTTTATTGAAACGACACAACCCCCATTGTAAACCCCATGTGGTGTGTCATAAAAGTTAAAAACACTGAGTGTGTGTGTGTGTATGCATGTGCGAGCATGTGTGTGTATGTATGTATGTATGTGTATGTATGTGGACGTGAGCGAGTGTGTGTGAATGTGGGTGCATTTGTGTGACTTCCTGCTGCTCACAAAGGGTCATCTCCCCTCACCCCTGTATATGACTTACCTTCCTCTAACGGTTTACCATATACAAACACAGGTGAGGCCATAAAGGGCAGGAAGTAAAACATCCTCACTAAATAAGAAAGCAGAACCCTCACATAGGATGTGCCTACAGTTACACTATAGCCCCCCTCACCATTCAACAGGCTGGGGAGGAGGATAGAAACAAAGAATGTCTTTGATCATACAGTTTGAATTCAAGGCTTACAAATTTAAGTAACACAATGACAACATTTAACTATTTCAAACTAACATTTAGGACCACATGCCTTTAAAAGGCCAAATCTGTGCAAAAATGTGGATTCATTTCATTTTCTGTCAGGTTGGCACACTGTCATGATGTTCTGATGGCAAAGGCAAAAAAATGTTCCCTTTTTGAACGTGGTCGGGTTGTTGAACTGCATATGCAGGGTCTCTCGCAGCGCGCCATCACTGCTGAGGTGGGACGCAGTGAGACATTTGGAAATTCTTAAATGATCCTGAGGGTTATGGAACAGACCCAAATTAAGGCCGTTACTGGTGCCGACTGCAGCCCCATATCCATCAGACGGCATCTGAGACTGAAGGGCTTCAAAAACAAAAACATCTTCAAAGGCCTCGTCTCCTTGAACGCCACAGAACTGACCGTTTGGACTTTGCAAGAGAGAACCAAACATGGGACACTGAAAGGTGGAAGAAAGTTTTATTCTCTGATGAGGATAGTCCTGATGGTTTCCAACATTACTGGCATGACAAGCAGATCCCACCTGACATGTTTTCTACACTCCACAGTGGAGGGGGCTCCATAATGGTCTGGGGTGCTTTTTCCTTCAATGGAACGACGGAGCTTCAGGAGGTGCAGGGGCGTCAAACAGCTGCTGGCTATGTCCAGATGATGCAGAGAGCACCCCTCATGACTGAGGGCCCTTGTCTGTGCGGTAACCACTGGATTTATCAAGAGGACAACGCTACAGTACCCAATGCCTGCAGGACAAGGGACTTCTTCCAGGAGAATATCATCACTCTTCTGGACCATCCTGCTTGTTCCCCTGATCTAAATCCAGCTGAGAACCTTTGGGGATGGATGGCAAGGGAAGTTTACAAAAATGGACAATTCCAGACATTAGATGCACTTCATGCGGCCGTCTTCACCACTTGTTACCACTCATCTCAGCGCTTGCATCAAGCATGCCGCAATGAATTTTTGAAGTGATCAACAATAACAGTGGAGCTGCTCATTACGGAGTTCATGTTTGGAACTTTGATTTCTGTTTTCGGGGGGTTTATGGGATTTTTGGAGGTGTGGTCCTAAACATTTGATAGGGACTGTATTAAACATGGCCAAAATCTCACTTAAGGTCGCCTGAGGTCAGTATGTGTACAAATGATCCCTGTGAGCCAAACATTGTGACAATTTTTTTCTACTCTTTTTTTCTTGATAATATCAATGAAACCAGATATCCTAAATGTGATTGTATCTAGCACAAAGCTCCACTCATGTATAGTTCAAAACCTTTCATTTACAAGGGGTACCCAATCAAAATAAAGCTGGCATACAAGAAGAGGACAGGAAGCTAAAATGACTTGTTTCAGACGGAGGATGAACAGAGGGACTGTTGTTTAAGATAAACAGGGATTATTTTTAGTTATCAATCATACAAAGCTATTCTAATAGTGCAAGAAATTAGTAAAGTAGGTCCCTTGAAACATAACTAGCAAATGCAGAACAGCTGCAAGTACCATATTGAGTAGACTTACTGTAGTCTAATTTAATCTAATCTAATTCTTTGCTGAATAATTTTCTGTGAATCGCTCTAAACTCTCCTTTGTTCACTAAATAAGTTACTTCACATCTCACGTTTTTTTCTTTATTTACTTTGAAAAAAATCAAAACCAATCGTTAACAGGGTAGAGACATAAACCTACAGCATAATACCACATCACAGCACCCCAGTCCAAATAACAGGGTGCTGGGTGTTCTGAAGTGCTATGCTGATGCCTGCTTGGGGAATAACAATTAGTAGTAATTATAGGAGGTTGGGTAGCAGGCCTCACAGCTGTCAGCGGGACACAGAGAAGGTGACAGGGCTCTCATTTGCATCTGAAAGCTTCAATAAGGACATATTGTATTGAGAGTGGCGCAATAATAAGCCAAGCAAAAGGAAAAGGGAATTCATCTTGGGGGAGGTGGAATCTGTGCTGGCGATTTTTCTTTTTCTCCAGTATATTAGACAGTTAACCAGCTGATTTTATACCACAGACAGACACAAGGGAAGAATGTCAGATATGATTTAGCAAAACCAAGTGTCATTCTTACAGAGTACACAAGCAAATTGCTACTGTATAAAGTAAATTAAATTTACTGAACCAATGTGTACTTATAAAAAAGGCACCTAATTCAAAAGATGAAACACGGCTTGTACATAAAAGAGAATCATTTATATCTTGAGGCACATTTCACAAAAATACATGATTGGTTCCCATTTCATGAGTTGAATCTACAAAAAAAGCCAAATATGACTGAAAAGGTGTTCACTAACACGCTGATACCCAAGGGCTTTCAGCCAAAAACTTGCCATACCTCTGCATGGCGTGCAGTGTGTCTTTTAAAAGTCTGAGGAAACTAAAAGTAAATGAACTATGTCTGAAACTATGTCTGAACCAAGGTCCAAAAATGCAGCAAAGACCTGACACAGGACCTGAGACATGCATTTGACCCTTCAGTTGATCCATGTAATGTACACACCGATGCCTCAGCTGTCAAGAAGGTAGTCTTAAGTAAGGGGAAACAGGGAGGAAAGGCTGGGGTACACCAAATTACACAAGACATGGACTAAAAACCAGTGGCAACAAATCTGACAGAGAGATAAATTCAAATCATCGGCAGAATGGACAAAGGAGGTCCAGAGAAAAGTACAACAGTGAACATCTGCAGCCGTGTGTGAAACACGATGGAGGCTCTTTGGGATCTTATCAGAATTGACAGAATTATGAACACAAAAAAGGTAGTGCTAGAATTTGATCCACCGTACAATAGAAAACGTCTGATTTCACACACTTCCTAATGCAGTAAAAGCATACCTTGACACAAAACACAGAATGGAACACCATCAATCACGGACATGCTTCAATAAATCACTGCAAGTTTTTCCTCATTTTCCTATTTGACTTTTCTCGTGTAGCAGAGCTTCTGAAATCTGTCCTATATTTCGGTTTCAAGGCTGTGTGTGAGAATTTTTCAAACTTCCGGAAGCAGAATATTGGACAACAATGTTAACCTTACACAGTGATGGACATGTTGTGTCAAGTCTTGTGTGTTAAGTATGAGTCTATACCAGGCTACAAGAATGGAGATAATGAGGAGAAATTAGATTCTTTAAACCAAAGCACAGTTTTTGTAATCATGCAATTTTAAACAAATGTCAGAACCTGGGTTGGCATCAAGAACACTACATTTAATTGCATTTATGTTATGTCGTCCTGTATGTTGTCTTATCTTATAGAAATAAATGGCCTATACAGGTAGAAATTAGGGCTGCCACAAACGATTATTTTGATAGTCGACTAATCACCGATTATTTTTGCAATTAGTCGACTAATCAGATCATGCATCCATTGGACGTAAAACATACAGCTTATTGCACCAGCAGCATCTGCTCTTATATAACTATCATTAGCTTACAGCTTTAAGTGTTTAAGGTATTTGCCAGCAAAAAATAAAGACAAGATGATAGTTTATTAAATTTTAATGAAATTTGCAGATTGTTTCGGTGGAGTTTAATAAACTCAGCCGTCTGCTCCTTGCTATCTAAAATATAACAAGACACCGGAGTATATTCTCGAGCATCTCACACTTCTGATAATCAGTTGTCTGCTTGACGTTTATTCAGCTGTGTAAAAACTATAACTTTAATCTCAGCCAAACCGATTTACTCAGGAACAAATAAAATACTAAAAAAAGCCAAACAATATCATTTTTAAGTTATCTAAGTGACTAATATATCATGTTTAACCTGAGTAGCGAAAGACGGCGGTGGGTTTGAAAACGATTTGCCGGGAGTCCGGTGTTCTCACCGACTCTAGTGAGCCTTGAACCCCGGCTATCGAGCTGGTGGGTAACAGACGTCTTCGAAAACGTCGGAGCGCTTTTGAAAATATGTGGTGTCTTGATAAACTAAGCAGATATTTGAGGTTTACACAGCTACATTCTCGCCTGAAAATATGTTAAACATTTATTTTGTGACCCAGAAAGAATAATAAGAGTGATATTAAAACTAACTAGCTGCCGCCATTGTTGGAAACTGAGCAGGGCCGCGATGGGTCGTGCTATGAATTCTGGGACACAGCTCCTTCTCCTTCGGGGTTTAACGGCAGCTGGCATCCTTGTGCATGCAGTGCTGCCATCTTCTGTTTCAGTCCGTTATTACACGCTTAATCCTACTACTTATTCCTGCGTCTTTTGGGATCATACTAAGCTTCAAACGACGCGTCGACTATTAAATTAGTCATCGACGATTTTAATAGTCAACTAATCGTGGCAGCCCTAGTAGAAATAGGTAGAAATGCTTGCATTTTTTAATGTTTTATTCTTGTTTCATAACTCTACCTTAATTTTATCTTATTTGGAAGCTGCACCGTCTCATTATGGTTAATCATATACCTTTTGAGTTTTGCTTGTCTGTCAAAGCATATTCTAAATCCTTTTTTTAAGATAAAAAAAAAATCTGAAGGCTCTTCTTTCTTTAGGATTTACAGGGTGGGCCATTTATATGGATACACCGTAATAACATGGGAATGGTTGGTGATATTAAAGTCCTGTTTGTGGCACTTTAGTATATGTGAGAGGGCATACTCCTCAAGATGGGTGGTGACCATTTAGAAGTCGGCCATCTTGGATACAACTTTTGTTTTTTCAATAGGAAGAGGGCCATGTGACACATCAAACTTATTGGTAATGTCACAAGAAAAACAATGGTGTGCTTGGTTTCAACGTAACTTTATTCTTTCATGAGTTATTTGCAAGTTTCTCTTTGTTCACAGCCATTGACATGTCGAAGAGGTTAACACATGAGGAGCGGATCGAAATTGTGTTGATATCTGGTGAAAGCAGTAACCGGGTCGTTGCAGCAGATTTCAATGTAAGACACCCTACGAGATCACCCATCTCCCATGCTACAGTTAGCAAACTGCTTGCTAAGTTTCGTGAAACTGGTTCAGTGTTGGATTCGCCAAAATGTGGACGCAAGAAAACTGTCACCGATGAAGAAACATCAGTGGCTGTCCTAGCTTCATTCAGCAAGAGCCCACAGCGTAGCACTCGCCGCATGTCACTGGAGAGTGGCATTAGTCGAACATCCCTTCAGCAGATATTAGCTACTCACAAATGGCACCCTTACAAACTCCAGCTACTGCAGCATCTCAACGAGGATGACCCAGATTGGCGCACAGAATTTGCAGAATGGGCAAAACAAAAATTGGAACAGGACCCTCAGTTCACGCAGAAGATTTTGTTCAGTGATGAGGCAAACTTTTATGTGAATGGTGACGTTAACAAACAAAAGCACCGCTATTGGTCTGACACTAACCCACATTGGATGGATCCCTCCAAGACTGTTGGAACAACAAAAGTGATGGTTTGGTGTGGTATATGGGGTACAACGATAGTGGGTCCATTCTTCATCAATGGAAACCTCAAGGCCACTGGATATTTGAAATTGCTACATGATGATGTGTTTCCCTCTTTATGCACTGAAGCTGGCACGTTCCCTGAGTTTTTCCAGCAAGATGGTGCACCACCACATTATGGGTGCCAGGTCCGAGCATTCCTAGATGAACAGTTTCCTGGAAAGTGGATTGGTTGTCGTGGGCCAGTTGAATGGCCCCCAAGGTCTCCCGATCTGATCCCCTTAGACTTTTATCTTTGGGGTCATCTGAAGGCAATTGTCTATGGTGTGAAGATACGAGATGTGCAGCACCTGAAACTACGGATACTGGATGCTTGTGCTGGCATTTCTCCTGCGGCGTTGCTATCAGTGTGTGAAGAGTGGGAGAAGAGGGTTGCATTGACAATCCAACACAATGGGCAGCACATTGAACACATTTTATAAGTGGTCAGAAACTTGTAAATAACTCATGAAAGAATAAAGTTACGTTGAAACCAAGCACACCATTGTTTTTCTTGTGACATTACCAATAAGTTTGATGTGTCACATGGCCCTCTTCCTATTGAAAAAACAAAAGTTGTATCCAAGATGGCCGACTTCTAAATGGCCACCATGGTCACCACCCATCTTGAGGAGTTTGCCCCCTCACATATACTAATGTGCCACAAACAGGACTTTAATATCACCAACCATTCCCATTTTATTACGGTGCATCCATATAAATGGCCCACCCTGTAGTTCCAAAGTCTGTAAATTTGCAATTTAAGTTAATGGGAGCAGTTTCAAAGGTTATTTTTGTCAAAACTGGCTTAAAATTGGCTGGAAGAGCAGCTGTCAAATCAGCAATAAAACATAAATAAAACGGTAATAAGACCGAGTCAGTCTGTTGTCGTGTATGCTGGAGAGGACTCAAAGTTATCACAGCTAGTGCACATTTATTTACACTTAGTTCATTTCATTTTGAAGCTTAAATTACACCAAACAATTGACGAACAACAAAACATATCTACATACTCATTTCTAGCACCCTTTAGGACAGTGAGGAGAATTTGGACGCTCTCTAGGAATACACTGACTGGTGCTTTGACGCTATAGTCGTGGAGAAAGCCCAGAGTTCCTTTTCCCCAGCCAAGAACAAGTCCCCGTCTTCCAAGAGAACTCGCCCAGCAGACTCCCCCAGAACAACATGGCCGCCCAGTAAAGACTTCCTGGACTTAACCAGTAAGCGATTGTCCAGCTTCAATGCAAGGTTGTCTCTGGTTGACATCGGGAATTCCAGTTGCCAAAATAAAATAAAAAAAGACTGATGGATTTCCAGGCCTGAAGCATGAGCGATTATTTCCTAGTCAGCAGCTCACTGTTGAGCGACAATTCAGACACTGAGATACACCCTATAGCTGTCAGCAATCATTTAACTCTAGTAAATAATAATGCTTAAAGATGAAGAATGTTAAATATTTCTAAAAAGAATGGGCTTCTTATTTAGGCTATAATGACCTGCCTGGAACATCAGCATCTGCTCTCTGGGAGGCAGGGAAAGCTGTAATGAGAGGTACAATATTTCATTTTCATCACATAAGAAAGAAAAAAGTAAACACATGTATTCAGTAGTTAAAGTGGAACACAAGAAAGTAGAAAATGATCTGGCTAAGTTTGGAGGCTTGTGGTTCTGGATGCTCCACCCACAGGCTGGGGTTCGGACTGGGCCTCGGGGGCTTGGGTCCTGGTTGGTGTGTCACTGGGGTTAAGTCCATGCATGAGGTCTGGATCTGGGCCAGGAGCCTTTGGTGCATTGGTGGGATGGCAAGATTTTTACCATCCTCAGTTTTTATTTCCCCCCCCCCCCCCCCCCAGATGTGGAGGATGATCTCAACTTGGGTGTCTATTGTCTTATGTAGTCTGGGAGTTGACTGGATGTCAACTCCGCCTTGGGCTCAGTGGTGCTGCGGCCATGGGCCCTGGGCTGGATGGGGCTGGGACTCCTTGCCCAAGTTGGATTTCAGGGAACAGCGGTGCCTGTTGGGGTCAGCTGGGGAGTTGGGTCCAGGAGGGGCGGTATTTTGCCCCCCGTCCTTTCTTTCTCATCCCTAATTACTTCCCTTCTGCTCCATCATACCACCACACATGCAGGGCCTTAGCATGCAAGTGCATCATTGAGGTGCAGGGGAGGTAGTCCTTCTCTGTGCCCTCATGACCGCCTCTGTCTCAGCTTTACACCACAACTCTTATTACTTACATTCTTAGAAGGAACTACATTAGAAATCCAAAGATAAGAATAATGAGAGCAATAGCAGAGCTACAGTCACAAGAGCCAGGGCTTCACTAATTAGAGTATAAAACAATCCAGCAAACACTCAGCTTAGCCACCACCTTAAGTAGTGGAGGCCTGACTAAGTCATGAGTCACAGGTGAGTGGATTGCTGATAGGTGTGTGGGCCAAATGTGGGAACCCACAACAGGGCTCTAGACTAACTTTTTGCCATGGGCGCACCGGCACAAAAGTTAGGCGCACTCAAATTTTTCAACTGCATCGCTTAACACCGCAGTTTTACCTGTGCACTTTCTTTGGGGGGGAAATTGCAGTCCATACAGACAATATTCATTTCTAAATGATTAACTAACAATCTTGTGCTTAAAGTGCTTTGTCAATATTGTAGAAAATGTTAAACTTAATCATCATCTCGGCTCCTCTGACGACCTGTTTGCTGCTGCCTGCTGCTGAAAGGCAGTGGGGAGAGGGGACACTTGGGCAGTGCATTTATTGCAGCATATAATGTGTTTTCTGGATACACTGCTGCTTTTTCAGCATTCAAAGATTGATGGCACTGTGTCAGAGCTGGCTATGAATTTCAGACGGATCAGTCCTTAACTTAACACAAAAGTTATCAATAGTTCTTTTCATCTTTTCTTATTACCCACAGCTACATCCACTTCTGTCAGGCCTAGGCTGCTCACTAGGGCTGGGCATCATCACTGATTTCTATAATCCATTCGATTCCGGTTCTCAAAGTCCTGATTCGATTCAATTTAGGCTCAGACAGTCAGAAATATTATAATTCTGATCATTTATCAGCACTGATACATGTGAGACTTCATCAGAATTGTGAACATCACAGCAGATGCCTTTGTGTCAAAGTAACTGAGAATAAAACACAGAAACATGAAGGAGATTTTCCTGGTCTGGCGTTTTATAGCAGATAACCTTAAAAATATTCTGCAATTTTGCATAATTTTAAGAAGTTTAAATTTCTTCAGTATTGAACAGCAGAAATTAGGCTTTCTTGTCCGAGGTCATTTAAGTGAAAAAGGAAAAAGAAAAGAAAAAGACAGCGGCCGACAGCACTGTAAACAACGGTAGACTGGTGGGAAATAAGCGAATGGATAATGCAGAAAACAGAGATTTGAGACGGGAAACTGTTCTTGATGTACAGAGGGAGAGAGAGAGAGAGAGAGAGAGAGAGCTGTGCATGAAGTGTGATTTTTATCGTGGTGGAAGCAAAACAGCAAAAGTCAGAGGGAATTCATGACGACATTGATCAAATGTGAAGCGTAGTTTGCTGCTTCTTTTGCTGCTGGCTCGGCAAATTTTGGTTGGAGAGACAAAACCTGCAGCTCAGAGTCAGCGCAAAAAAGATGTAAACACAGCGCGGACCCGACGCATCAGAATCGCTAAGCTCTGACAGCGTGTCCGTGTTCGGGCCGTGGGGTGAGAAAGCCGAGAAAGACAAAGCTGATTCTGATGCGTCGGTCCGCTCTGTGTTTGCGTCTTTGTGTGGAGTCCGTGTGCCTGCTCTCATTTGCTGTTTGGTGGTTGTTGAAATAGTTTTGTGAGCTTTAATCTGAGAATCTGGCGTTTCTGGCAAAACACAGTTATATTTAAAAGTCAATTCAGGATTTAATGAATTGATATCGCTTTATTCAAGCTACTCACCTCCCTCTATCCACCTGCACTTTCAACTGGACCATGGCCAATCAGAGAGGTCCCACCCCTGACTATCTCTGATTGGTTTAGTCCACGATAGGGGCATAATGTGTGTCTGTTGTTGACCACACGGAGAGTTGCAGAGATTTTTTTTTTTTTTTTTTTGTTACCCGAACAGTTGGTTGCACCGGTGCGACCAAATAATTTTTTTAGTCGCACCATTGAAAAATTTGGTCGCACTCTAGAGCCCTACACAACGAGTACCATCCTGGCGAGGAGAGACAGCAAAAACAAAACAACCTCAGCAGGAGGCCTGTTAGCTGTGTCTTGTTTCCTGATGGGTACAGGTACCTTCTATTAACCCTTTAAAACCGGTCGGAGCGGGCACGCACCATTTTGCGTAACTATTTTTAAATCCCTGTAGAACCGGAACCACGTAACCAACCAGAACCAATACATTTTTTTGCATATGAAACTGGGGGAGTTGTACTTACATCTTATGCCATCAGCTTGTCCTAGGTCATGGTTTCCTTCCACATATAGCTTTGCAAAAATTGCATAAAATGTACTTGCAGCAACAAAAACATAATATTCCAGAAACACACTTTGCCGATCCGATCAGCTGTTCAAAACACTTCCTACGTTGGAACAGACATCAGCGTGAACTATCGCATGTCCGCCATTACTTGCCCGAAACCGGAAGTGAGTCATTTTCGCGGAAAATGTAGTTTTTTTAACCTTCGGGGCCTTATAAGCCTGTACTGGTGTTTTTAAAAGTTATGTTTGACTTTATGCTTTTCTGAATAGTTTCTGGGATGCTTAGAACTCAAATTGCACTGCTGGAAATAGTTTATTTTGATGCACATGCTGTTTTTTTGCTAATTTGGATTATAATATTTATTTTCGTTTTTCCTGCAGTACATAAAAATTGGTGTATCTCAAAAATAAAATTATGAAGACACTCAAAATAAATTTCCTGTTGTTGGAAACTATTTTGTGCAACTTTTTTGTATTTACAGTTTTGAGGGATAAACTTAAATTTCTCTAATTAGAAATATATGACACCGAGGAGTACAACAACAATCTTCCAGGAGATATGATAACGAGAACGAACAGACTCTCTGCCCTATTCCTCAAGGCCACCTGTGTTGGCTGCGGACTGTTGATCTTTGCCTAACAGGCGAAAGGACACTTTCTCAGGCTGAACTCAGGACACTCATGTTTTCTCCTCATGATGACTCACTTGTTGGAAGTCATCATGGGCAGAAACCATTTTTTTTCTCCCGACTTTGCCCCTATCTGTTACATATTTCACTGTCTATCTCTTTTTTTGCTGCCTAGCCTGACCTGTCTCCCCAATGTAAGTTTGTATATTGTATGTATTGTCTGTATGGTCGACTAGGTCTGTCATTTCAGCTGCAGTTTATTGCACTTTTTTGCAATTTATGTAGTTACTTTGGAATTAATGCACACATATTATTAAAATTTGGGCTATAAGGGTTGTATTGATGTATAGCAACTTGAAATGCTCCCGAAATGGCACTACAGTATGTAAAAATATAAAGATAAGCTCTGGCGGACTTGGTTCTATGGTAGGTCTTAAAGGGTTAAGACTATTTTAGCCAGCAGTCGTGGACTTATATGGACTTACAATTTATGCAGCTGGTGAGGAGTTTTAGCCTTTATTTCAGTAAATGTTCCTGAATTTACTGTCATTGATTAAATTTGTCAGATTCAGTGATTTCTTTGATGATCATAACTCTTGACCATGGTGATCCTTATTGAGTGTTTTTGCAGTATGCTGTCCATGATGAACTTTGTTTACCTTCTCAATATATGTGCTTGTCTTGCTATTTCTGGATTTTTCTTGTCCAGGTGTTCACTGATATACAGACTGGTTCATTTTAGTTTTATTCCAGTTTATCCATCCATCCATCCATCCATCCATCTTCATCCGCTTTATCCGAGGCCGGGTCGCGGGGGCAGCAGCCTAAGCAGAGAAGCCCAGACCTCCCTCTCCCCAGCCACCTCCTCCAGCTTTTCCGGGGGAACACCAAGGCGTTCCCAGGCCAGCCGAGAGATATAATCTCTCCAGCGTGTCCTGGGTCTGCCCCGGGGCCTCCTCCCGGTGGGACATGCCCGGAACACCTCACCCAGGAGGCGCCCAGGAGGCATCCTTGTCAGATGCCTGAACCACCTCAACTGGCTCCTTTCGATGTGGAGGAGCAGCGGCTCTACTCTGAGCCCCTCCCGGATGGCCGAACTTCTCACCCTATCTCTAAGGGAGAGGCCAGCCACCCTTCGGAGGAAGCTCATTTCTGCCGCTTGTATCCGCGATCTCGTTCTTTCGGTCACTACCCACAGCTCGTGGCCATAGGTGGCTTCGCTTTTACACTCAGCTCCCTCTTCACCATGACGGACTGGTGCAGCGTCCGCATCACTGCAGCCGCAGCACCAATCCGTCTGTCGATCTCCGGCTCCCTTCTCCCATCACTCGCGAACAAGACCCCGAGATACTTGAACTCCTCCACTTGGGGCAGGAACTCATCCCCGACCCGGAGTGGGCACTCCACCCTTTTCCGGCTGAGAACCATGGCCTCAGATTTGGAGGTGCTGATCCTCATTCTCGCTGCTTCACACTCGGCTGCGAACCGTTCCAGTGCGAGCTGGAGGCCTTCACCTGATGAAGCCAACAGAACCACATCATCCGCAAAAAGCAGAGATGAGATTCTGAGGCCACCGAAGCGAAAGCCCTCCGCCACTTGGCTGCGCCTAGAAATCCTGTCCATAAAAATTATGAACAGAACCGGTGACAAAGGGCACTTTAGTTTTAAGGAAATTCGTTGTTATCAGGGGTTTCGTCACCTTTATTTCTTCGAGGCAGAGGGTTACAGGCCTTTCAGTGTCTTCACTGGCTATTTGCTTTCTATGAAAATATCTAAGTTAGAATATTTTGTTGTTCCAGTGAATCTGTCAGCTTCAGTAAGATCCCTGCCCTCCTCTGTAGCTACGTTGCTAGCACACGACTTGGGTTTGTTCTCCAGGCTGCTTATAATAACATCATTAATGCAGGAACACTGGTCCAGATCTGCCACTTGCCACTACAAAGGGCTATCTTTTAGGTTTCTGTAGCTCTGTGATCTGCCCCATTTTTGTCTAGTAGTGGTTTCTGTTGTTTGGTGATATCTGCAATTTAAAGATTTAGATCCAGAACAATGACTTTTTCGTTTCTTTTACTTCCTTTTTCTAAGTCTGTGGCTTTTTTTGGTGGCATTCTGTTTGACAGGCTGACAAGAACAATGACGTGCACCAGGGAGACCAGTCTTTGTATCAGTCAACGTATGACAAGAGAGAAATACATTGACAGGAGCTGTTAAGTGGCAAACTGAATGTTTACAACTCGCAGTACTTGCAGTACTCACAGGACAAGTGGGAAGCAAAACCCCATGAACCGCTGTTAGCCAGGCCTGAATCGTGACCATTAAATGCTGCAGAGGTCTGTGTTTTAGTTGAGGACACCAGTCACCAGACCATGACAACCACGGTTTCCACGATAAG